>NW_019392735.1:1452595-1454481 GCF_000648675.2 Cimex lectularius
TAAAGAAAACTAAAAGAGATAGCATTTGATTTTAAAAGTTATGTTAAAATATTAATTATTAATTGTATTTTCTAATTGGTGGTCAAAAATTAATAATAATAACAATAATAATAATTTCCTTTACTTTTACTTTTCTTTATAAAACGAGAATTAACGTCGATTTTAAAATTAATGTTTGTAGATTCTGAAATAGGTTTTATTATAGAATAAAAGATTCTTTACATTAAAAATAATAATTAATAAAAGAAATTGTAATCATTTTGAAAATAAATTGTAATAAAAGATTTAAATTTAATTAATATTTTGGTCTCGTATTTTTTTTTTGTTTGAATTGAATATTGGAATTTTGTATATCAAGAAAAGGTGCCTGATCGTTAAATTAATTTAATGTAGTCAGGTCCGATCATAAGAAAACTTCTGGGACCTTGTTTACGGTTCTCCGAATTCAGGGTTGGGCCAAAACAGAAGATACGCGCTTACATATGTATAGTTTATCAATATATAAATTTAAATAATTATCATAATTATATGATTATTTAAAGCATCAACAAAGGTAATACATACGTCATAGACATTTTACTGTTGTTAAAAGTCCTATTATTATTTTTAGTTACAGTGAAAGAGAATGTTCCACATCAATTTTATAAGCTTTTAACCTTACAATAATTGTGTTATTCCTGTTAGTCATGTAGTCTAGCAATACTTAGATGTCTATTACATGCTGTTTTCGGTATTAGAAGTATCGGTTTTTTTTTTCTTATGACCACTCTGAATCAAGGTATGGTGTTGAAGAAGAAAACAAATTCAATTATTACTGCCAAGCTTTCGACCTAATTTAAGTTCATCAACAGGGCAGTCTACACATTGTTTTCTTCTTCAATACCATACCTTGATCCAGATTGTTCCTATTATATGGTGGGAAAACTTGGCAGTAGAAAATGAATTTGCTTTCTTCTTCACTATACTTTGATCTAGAGTGTTCATATTATATGCTGACAAGAGCCTTAATTTATAATTCTTCAAGATTTTCTCTTCATTGTTAATTTTATCTGATAAATTAATATCTGTGTTATATGTTAAAATATTGTATTATTGTATAAATCAGGATTAACGGAAATTTTTAAGAAAACGGCTGATTTCTTAGTAGATATTTCTATAAACATATCTTCCACGCTTATCTATCAGAACGGTTCTTTGGGTTCTACAAAGATCACTCCGACACACTGCCGCGGGAGTATTGCCCGGAAGTGGGCTTAGAATTGTTCTATCATCTATAACGAACATGTCGCAACTCTACCACTCCTCTAGCAACCTTTGACGATGACACCAGTACTATCCTCAGATGATGATTTTACAGCACTTTATATTTATATACTTTACATACTTTATTTATTTAGTGTAGACAAGAGAAATTAAGATAAATGAAAGTAAGGGCGTCAAAAGTCATTTATACTCACAATCTATTTGAATGATGTTCCTAACATGAAGTTTGGGTCAATGTAAACGCATCCTTAAGATTGAATCAGTGTATGAGACTAAAACGACAAGAGATAAACTTTGGTACGGATTATTCTAAAAACTGTGGGACATCAATCCATGGAATAGTCAAAAAATACGATTTTAATCAACTCAATGCTAATAAAACTTAGAGATAAAATTTAGAGGTTCTTTGTATAACGGTTCAGAACCGCCAATAACTATCGTTTCCATGTCATTCTAAAGTTCTTAAGATCACTTATAAAAGCTGGGTATATATGTCTACGGTACTACCCTCCACAACGACCTGACACATTGTTTAACTGAAAATACGTTTCTCAAAAATTATATAGTAAATTCTCAAATAACCCATTAATGTTGTCAAGACCAGAACCCATGCTACATTTCTA
>NW_019392736.1:0-520000 GCF_000648675.2 Cimex lectularius
AGAGAGAGAGAGAGAGAGAGAGAGAGAGAGAGAGAGAGAGAGAGAGAGAGTGAGTGAGTGAATTTTTTAGATCAATTTTGTACAACATAATTTTTCTGTTTAATATTTTTTTGCCAACCGTCTGTGTTTCTGAAGCAATATAACGAACAACTCTTTTCGTTGATTATTGAGACTGAGTGAATACGGTAGCTTGTAGCAGTTTGCAGAGTACGATATTAACTACTGGGTTCACTGAGCTTTTCCCTTTGACGTATCAAGGAAGATGGATTAGTCCTTTGACAGTCTTGACCCACCGCAAGCCCGCTTTAAACGTTCCTGCTACTGAGCACATTTTTCTGTTTGTCAAACATGTCTTTGTGACAGAAAATTCCGTAGATAATAATAGGCTATTTATCGCGTTAAATCAGAATTGTAGCATGGTTGGAGAAACTGACAATAAAAAACGCGTTTGTGATTTATCTGGATAATTTAAAAACATAAGATAGCTATCAGTTACAGCCGTTGGTTTCCGTGGAAACTGGTAAAAGCCGTTCGAAACAATATTATTTCGTGAAAACTTTCCAGAAGGCGGCGATAATATTGAAACGCGTCTAACAATAGAAAAAAATCATTCCTTTTTTTCCCATTAACAGATAAGCCGGTAGAAGTTTTTGAGCATCCGTATTATCAGGTAAAGCCATTAAAATGTCACCACAAACCCGCTTATCTTCCAAACATCGGTAACTTATATTTTCACAGGCTATTAATTGAATAAAGCAAAAACTTTTAAAGTAAATTAATAAGAAATTAAAGTATTATTGAATTTCATTCGTTTAAACCATTTGTACAATCGGTCGTCCACTCTTACTCGCTTTCTGTTCTGCGGCCTGTGACATGAATGGATCCAAGACCACCAATTGATCAATTTTTATCAACACAACGTTTACATAATTTACTAGGCAGGAGACCAGAGAGTGATATTCACCACGTTAGATATTCCGGTTTGAATGGAATTTTAATCAAGAAGAATATTTAAAAAATGTGTGGTGATTAGTGACCGTTAATCGATAATTATTCAGAAATCGTGAGATGCGGTCTGGTGTGATGTAGGTTTCAGAAAAACATTTTCTTTAACGTGACAACGTTTCGACTTTATTGAGATCATATTCAGGGCTCAAAGTGTTTGTCTTCTGTGTAATTGTGCCATTCTTGCATGTCGTGATGAGAGTGCCTATTTAAAAAATATTGCAATTTGCTCTGACTTTTGTTGTTGGACGTTTAGTTAACCCTCCTGTATGACAGGTATTACTTTAATTTATATATATGTACTATAGTAGAATGTAGCATAGTTAGTTTACTACAAATTAGTTTTCAAACGTGATAATTTCTTCGATAAAGTTTATCATACTGATACAAATGTTCACATTTTAACGTCTTGAAATAGATAGATTTCATTTGCTTTCCTTTTCACGCTTGCACATTATTTATAGCTGAATGTATAAAAAGTCAAAATTTAGATATTAAATGTATATCAATTGTGGAAATTCGTTACAGACAGAAGAAAAGAAGTTATAAGCCTGTCTGTAAATATTTAAGTACTTTTCTGTACAGAAAGGCGTTTCTTACTTTGGAATCTCAGCTCTTCCACGTTTCGGCTTTCGTCAACAATATCGAATTTCCCCAAGCTGTTCATTAAATCTTTTGTCTCGATCCTACTTCGTCCTCAATCAACTATTGTGGTTGATGACGTGCGGTTAATGGTGGGTCCCACACCTTCATCGGATTCCTTTCTCTAAACCGCCGCCCAACACTAAAATATTTGCGTCGATTTAGTTTTCTTTCTTCTATTTGTGTTTTCTTTTTAAATATTATTATATTATTTTCAAGGCAGTTTTCAGATAAATGTTAATAGAAGGTCGAGACAATGGTGATACGCAATTTTTCACGAATTCTTATGTAAAATATATTTGTTGAGTTTTCTGAAGATGGGTCGGATTGTGAGGTGAAATATTCATTATTAAAATCTCTCTCTATCTCTCTCTCTCTCTCTCTCTCTCTCTCTCTCTCTCTCTCTCTCTCTCTCTCTATCTATCTATCTATCTATCTATCTATCTATCTATCTATCTATCTATCTATTTATCTATCTACCTATCTATCTATCTATCGATCTATCTATCTACCTATCTATCTATCTCTATCTCTATCTATCTCTCCCTCTCTCTTTTTCACTCTCTCCCTCTATTTTTCTCCTTTCTTCCTCTCTCTCTCTCTCTCCCTCTATTTTTCTCCTCTCTTCCTCTCTCTCTCTCTCTCTCTCTCTCTCTCTCTCTCTCTCTTTCACTCTCTCCCTCTATTTTTCTCCTTTCTTCCTCTCTCTCTCTCTCCCTCTATTTTTCTCCTTTCTTCCTCTCTCTCTCTCTCTCTCTTCCTCTCTCTCTCTCTCTCTCTCTCTCTCTCTCTCTCTCTCTCAGACAGAAAGATAATTAATTGTGTTATCCTATAATACGAAAATATGAAATTCAATGAAAGTAAAATATGAAACTTATTTTTTTCCGTTCTTTCTTTCTTTTAGTATTTATTATATTTGCTATTTATTTAATAATTATCAATGCCAAGAGTGGAAGGGTGAAAGATGAAGTTTAAATTAATGTAACCCATTGAGGTGATTATATTCGAAAACAACATCTTTCCTATCTACGCAAGTTAGCAAGTTTATGAACTTGTCCTAGACAGCGTTGACAGCTAGAATTCTTGTAATCCAAACTACTCCGACAATGACAGATTGCTATAAAATAGTCTTATCGTTGTGTAGGCTTGCTCTGATGATTAGTAACTACATTTCATACTGTTGAAACAATATTAAGACAGATTAATGTAAGGGAGTTAAAACAGTATCCAGAAGTGAAGATCTTTAATGATCAAGTTACACAATTGATGCATAAATGTTTATGCTGTTATCGACGACCTTTTGCTCCACAGGCTTAACTTTGTTGTGTAAATTCATCTTCAGTACAGATAAATTCATTCTACGAAGACACGTGTATAATTATAATTAAAGAACGCACATTTTTTGTTCTGTAATAACGTTTGATTTTTATTTTAATTGGGCCTGAAGGTCGATACAGTTCATGATTATGTTCAGATACGCTGTCCAAAGATTTTATTGGTTGGATATTGCATATTTGCTTTTTAACGATAATAAACCAATTGATTCCGGCCTCGTGAGAAGACAACCCACAAAAAGGGATAACAGGGATGAGCGGGCTTAGCGCAACATAAAAAGGGCATCAATCTCTGGTAGTAAGTGCTCCGCAAGACTGTTGGGAGATCTGTAAGTGTTTCCAGATGTTTTCCTGCGCAAGACTTAACCCTTGTACTTTATATCCGTGGGACCCTATCACTTAGATTGAGTGTATTTTATCATTTTTTTGATTTTTATCGATTACGTTTAATATTCCGAGCAAGTTTGGCGTTTCAATAAAACGATTCGGGTCGTACCAACACTGGCGAATTTATTTTTAAAATAGATAAATTTAAAAAAGCAATATGGTATAAACACAAAAGCAATTAAAATTATTTCACCCTATTTTCAAGTACCAAGACCGAAAATGGGTACTATTACGAAACTGGGCCACACATCTGCCCGTCTTGCCTTGCTCCTTGAGAATATCCAGCAACAAAAACTTCCCTAAATAGCAATCGGACTCAGGGAGGACCGATAAAACGTAGAAGCCTATGTAGTCTATAAATATCTATCCTGAATGATAACCTTGAATCAAATACAGTGAAGCGATCCGTTCTATTTCCCCGGAGGAACATTGGGTTATCAATTTCTGTCTCTTATAATGCTTTATATTTATTTTCGAATTCGTCCTTCATATCTTCATTGATTTATTACAACGTCAGGATTTCTAATTTTGATTTATTGATGAGTAATTCATTGTATTGCTGATAATTTTTATAAATTATATTTAATAGTATCTAATCGAAGACGGGGAAAAGCCTCCCGCTGTCAATGATGTGCCAGACCAATCTGTCCTGAAAGCTGAAAACCTTAACTTTCATTACCATATTTTGCCTACCATATTTTCACATTGTATATCCAATTCTACCATATAATTTAACTATTTTTAATATAATTATTTATCCAAATAACAGATTTCAAGTTAATTTTTTAGTTCATTTACGTTTTACTGGTCAATTGGCCAAGTTGAAAATGGCAAAAAGCGGGAAGTTCGAATGGTTATAGGTTTAGATGGAGAGCTGGTGTCCGAGAGGATCGAAGTCACGATAGCTCAAGTGGTAGAATAGCGGTGTATTTAGCCGAAGATAGTGGGTTCGAATCCCGCTCGTGACCCTGACTTTTTATCTCAACCAAGACCCTACATTGAAAGAATAATTAATTTTTTAATTTTATATTCTTACTATTGTAGGAGTAATTACTGTTAAGGAGATAATAAGCGTAAATTAAAAAGAAAAACGATACATACACTTACATAAAAAATAACCATTCATCCCGCGTTCGTCAATCAATTTACATTATGTTAATCCCGCCCTTGAGCTGACCGCAGAATAAATAGTATGACGTAATGGTGTAATTGAGCAATACTCAATACTTTTCAAGCCTGCGTCTCAATCCCAAAGAGAACAATATATGTTTAGCGCTAAAACCGCAAACAGGCTGCCACATAAATCCCAGAGGGAGGTTTGTAAATCTTAAAGCTCTTAAAAGAAGTTTATTTTCCACAGCGTTATCCACTTTCGGCCGGTTCGATGTGACCATTAGACAATATCACCGTCTGAAAATTTATCCTTGGCCTAATACACTTCACACCTTGAATTAATAAGAATTGGTCAACCTGTGACGACAACTGAATTTTAATTTTGAAGAATGATAGTCAACAGAATCGTCTATATAAACAAAAAAAACAGCTACAACGACAGAAGACCATTTCGTGTTACACAAATTTATGAAAAATCATGGTCTAATTTGTTGGATGCTATTTAAACCAGGTCAACCAAAAAACCTATCATACATTCTACTGAAAAAAACCTTAAAAAACTTCTCCACACAATGTTAACCATTTACGAAAGAGTACTTATTGTGAAATTTTCTCTTGAGTTCTGCCCGTCAGCTTTACTCTTGACAGCAGTATATCCACCGGATCACTAAAGACATTGAACCAAAGATTAAGAATAAAATCTGGTTGTTTTAGCTCCTTTGGGCCAGTGGTCAAATCATTTAAAAAAATCTGACAAAAACAAAAAACCTCTCGGTCCGTAGCATATATATCAACTTGAATTCTACATTGCTGTAAGGAATTTCAAATTTGGACTTGATTTTATGAAGAATTCAAACCTCTTCAAGTGAATTCGGAGAGTATTTGAATTGAGCAATCCTTTTCATATCCTAGACTTGGAAAATACCACATTAAAGCAACAAAGAACACTAAATCGTAAATTTAACGTTTAATCTCTTGTATTTAAAAAAAGGATCGCCAAGTAAAAAATCAAACTGAAGTGAAATCGTCAAGTGTGGACTTATCTTAATTTTTCAAGAAATTCGAAGGTAGTAAACTTTCATGACTCAAACAAAGCAAAGTATAATATCTTAGCGTGACAATAAACTCTTTCGATGGGAAAAAACGTCAATACAAAGGAAGAAGAGCTAATCATAAAGTTACAACGTCCCGAAAAAAATATTGACTAATAAAAAGAAGGTAGAAACATTGTACCTTATAGCAGGCCAAATAAAGCTTTACAAAGTGATGAAGCCCGTGTGGATCGGGTTATTGCTTAAAGACCGTCTTAGTTATAGAACTCCAAAATAAAGAGTCGTAGAGCACAGTTCATCACCTAGATCTTCACCGCGTTTTAGCCATAGTAACAGTCCTTGACACTATCGGACAAGTTGTATTATCCCACCAACTTGGGATAAACGGCCATTTCAACGTCGAAGCTGGCCATCTGCTCTACATCGAAAATCAAACATGACTCTAACGTGATAAACGGTGTTTTTAACCACCATTTCTCAAACTGCAGTATCAAAAATATGAAAATTTTCACTTGAAAGTAATGACTTTAAAATTAGTACAAAAACATAAAATACAAGTCCTTATTTTTAGCAAGCTTATTTTATTATTATTATTTTTTTTAAATAAATGTAATCCAGCATAAATCTAATTCCTTATTCTCAGTTTCCGCCTGATTATGACGAGGTGTCCTCTCGGCCTGTGGATGATTTCTATTGGTATTAGGCCCTTTCCTCAGGTCACTTCATTGGTCTGGCATTGACTGGTAATCTGAGGCATAAGGCAACCGTCTTAATTTTGTAAAAATAAATCCGGCAATTTCCAAGAAAAGAAAGAAATTTCAAAGAATGCTCAACCAAAATTTGTTCAACTTTTATTGAATTTGAAGTCGGTTTCAACTTTGGTTGATCAAATGAATTGTGAGAAACTAAACAACCATTAATCAAATTGATCAATATATCAATTAATAATTAATGAATTTCCAGGATTTTCATATGATCAAGTCACATGGTTTTGCCTTGCAGACTTCACATACAACATTTTTTAAACTTTATGTTTTCTTGAAGAGGTTCTACATAAAATTAAGTCCCCACACAAATTTACAATAAAGGAGTGGATTTTTTTAAATTGTACAATCATCGCAATCAATAAAAGTGGTATTATCCATAACATCTGAGATGTCATGTTGTCATGAAAGTTTTGAATATCACCCGAAGAATTTGTAATTGATAGAGCTATCAACAAGTCATCTAATACATAATCATCTTGTCTGGATTTTACTTTGCGCCTTTTTATTTCTTTGTTTGGAATTGTGCGTACTCATAAACCCACGTGATGACTTACGGGTCCGTTGTTTTTATAGCCGTTGGGGGCACTACTTAAAACGGGACTTGTGGAAACATCCTCCCTTCGCGAGCCATACAAGGCAAGCCATTGAAAGTGGCCCTCATCGTATCAATGGAAATCATATACGAGTTGCGCATATTTTTATCCATTTGAAGGAACGAAAGTTGGACGAGTTGGAAATCTCATTACCGTTGGCGAAGAGTCATCAATAATTAATCCGGCGGTTGGTGCCTACTCCTTATTGAGCGCACTTCTCTGGGTTGACGTGGAAATTGTTTCCCTTCCTGGTGCCTTCTGTCAGCCTTTTATAGGAGATTTAAAGCGTTTAAAGACTTCATCTGAATATATAATAAAACATGAGAACAATCCAATTTGACTTCCGGCCCAGCCTTTACAACGCGTTGACCTCTCTTCCGTGAATTTTGATTGATGACCTAAAAACTAACGACACGTGTAAATACAACGCAATTACATCCTCTATGTCTGTGTCTCTTCATCCATTGCATATGTTTTGTGTGCATATGTTTGTTTGTTCTACTTACAACTTACTGCGTCCATCTTTTATAAAATATAACGGTAAACAATAAAATCCGTAGCACCTATTCTACTTCAACCCTATCGCAAGAAATTGGTATACAGTGCTACATTGCAAAGAATAAATCGCAATCCCTTCCTTGTCTCCTTGTCTGCTTTGCAAGAGTTAAACTCCCGAATATTCGTAATCCTTCCCGCGTAATTATCTTAATGTCTCTTAACAATTTATGTGAGGAAGGAATAAGGGTCGTAGTCGACTGGGTCCTTGAGCTTCCTATCAATAGCAGATATAGCTGCTAAAAAGTCTACAATGAATAGATAATTGCTGTTTTCAAATCAAAATGTTGGTCACAATGTGGTCAAATTTGAATTGGTGTGGAAAATAATAAGCTGCGTAAAATGAAATTGATCGGTCTAGCCAGACTAAGGATTATTTTACGAGCATTGTAAAGCCACCAAGGGCCATCTAATGACACGTGAAATTGCTCCAATATGCAATGAGATTGTAACGAATAAACACTTATTGATAACTGACTGATAGTTTACTATTACACACATTTCAAATATGACGTCAGGTCAAAAGCAATACATTCAACATAAATAATTAGAATTAGTCTAATTTACGACTGCCTTGAAAGAATTAAAATTGTTTAATGATTATCATTAGTATTGATAGTATTAAGACTAATACTTTGTTATTTAACAACTAATTTCATCAAATACTACTTTTTTGTTTGGAAATTATTATTATTTTTTAATTTGTAATAAATTACACTAACTCCCTCAAATAGTTATGTAACGATGATAAAGGAAATATATAGAAAATTAAAAAGAAGAGTGGAGAATATAATTGGTAATACTCCAATATTAATGTTAACAGTCCAAAAGTTAAAGCCTGAAACGAAACACCACGCAATAAAGGAAATTATATAGGTTTAAATATATAATAATTGCTTATTAAAAGTTAAATAGATAATTTTTACATAAAACGCTGATATTTGTTTCATGTGAAATTTTATCATCATTTCCTTTCAAAGAATAAGAAAATAAATTTTGGAGACATAAGATCCTTCTGTTTGGGAACATAGTATCAAATAATTTAAAAAAGGAACCATTGATTTGATATCAGCCTTGTTCAATAAAAGATCATAAATATTCAAGATGGATGAAGTATATACATACTTGAATACAATATATATCATTGCCATCTAATTGCAAATCTCCGCGGTTGGAAGAATCTCTTGGGCGAACTCCTGTTTTTAGATCGATATTTAGTAAAACTGACTGTAAGAATTTTTACATGCCTACTTAACATTTTTATAAAATTTCAAGAAAAAAGATCAAGTTGCTACTATATTTTATAATTTCATAATATGATTATCTTTCTAAGAAGGTTTTCGTGAATGACGTGATAAGATCTTCTAAAGCCGGTTCTTTTGTAGGTTTATCCAAACACAAAAAATTATAAGGGCAATAAAAACAACCCGCGAGGCCATAATATGCAGGCAAGTTATGCGTGCCCCAAGCAGAGGAAAAATACGGCGGTAGTGTCAAAATTCAGCTGTCAAATAAAAGTTGTCCTTTTGAACGAACACTGCAATATTCCGTTCTTCACCGATAGGACAAATCTTTCGCTTTATTCAGCCATTAATTTATAAGAGAATCGTAAAATTTTTAAACACGACACTACTTTATTTATCCACTTTGAATTTCAATGAGAGAAAGCCTGTCTGAAAAGCTGTGATTTTTATGTTTATATGATATTTTAAAAGGATAGTACTAAAACTGGCAAATTAGTGGACAAAATTATTCCATCTCTACTAGTTAATTTGTTTCCCTGATAAACACGTGTGACTCTGTGAACCATAAAACAGAAAATATAAAACTTTCGTCGTCAATAATTTTCATGCTCGAGCTTTTCATTCTTCCAACCGTTAGAAACCTATGTTTAACACCCGTCAGCTTTTAAAGTTATACTAACGGCACAAAGCTTAATAAATTGCCATGTTTGACCACTTTGTTGAGTGCTGCACTGAAGAAATTGCAAATTAAAAGAGAGCACGCTACTTAATAGATTATATTATGGACTATCTCAACACCCACGTGTTCAAATGGACTACATGAATACATACTGTTTGAATGCGTTTCTGTATATTTGTAAATTCTTATTAATTATATATTTTCTTTTTGTTTACAGGTGAGTTGTGTTGCGGATTTGTTCAGGTAAATATTTTTTAACAGCTCGCTAATATTGATCATAATTTGAAATTTAATATATACTTTTAAAAATTAATATCGAAAAACTTAAAACATAGAAATTTATAATAATAATTTTTTTAATCATTAATTTGTTGTTCTTAGAACGTGTAGTTATGATTACAGTATTTGCTAAGTACATTATTTACATAATTTTATATATTGCACATGAGTCATAAGTTTATCCTCCATTTACATGAAACTTTTCTTGTGATACTAAGTCGAAAAATATTAGACCCGTGGCGACCGTCCTCTCCAGTGAGCCCTACAAGTCGAGGAAGAAAATATTTCAAGTACTAACTTTTTTAATATGGACCCCTTAACATCGTCATGTATGTCAAGGTTGCCATAGTCATAAGTCAATTTTTGGACGAAGTATAAGTAAATAGTATGTAGCATCGTATTAAATGAGATTAGATCTATAAAATGTTACCTAAAACACACAAATTGTAGTAAAATGGGTAAACATTTGTTTTCTTCTAAACAATTAGTTTTGGTTTAAAGCACCACATAAAGCCGTTTAATATAAATTTATTGGGTTGTCCGGAAAATAATGCAGGATTTTAAGTTTTCATTAAAAAAAATCTATATAAAATATTCTGTTTACGTTTACAGGATTACTCATTTGTATGNTGGGAAATTATTTTGATTAAAGAACATTGCTTTAAAGTAACTAGTTTCTTTTTTTTTGTTTAATACCAAAATCCTGCATTATTTTCCGGACAACCCAATAGTAATCACTAATTATGTTTATCAGTATATACGATAACCATACTCTCGCTAGCTAAGTACAATAAATTAGAAGCAACTAGGTTAAAAAAATAACGAAACAGGTGATATTCGTTTTTTACACCCCACAATAACCTAAATACAAATTTTGGAACAAATAAAAAAAAAGATGGCCTCAAATTTTTCGCTTTCCAAATACTTTCGCTTTTTCCTCTAAAAATGGTCATAAATTTTAAACAATCATACCGATCTGCAAGAAACTTTACAATGGTTTAGTGGACTTTAACCAGTACGTTGTCACAAAAACAAGCTTTCAGTTAAAAATCAGAACCGTAAAAAAATAGTTTGGAGAGTTTTCCTTGATTTCATCCGTATTCGTTCACTTATATGACATAAAACCAAATTATAATGACTAGTAAACTTGTTAGAAGTTATGTTTGGAATAATGCGGGGGGGAGTTGTCAGGTTATTAAAGGTGTCCATTTGGGGAAGTTGGAATATATACCAGTAGCTAAATTTCGACTTACACAATATTTTCATGTAATGATTACCACCTATTTCAACATGAAGCCAGTTTGAAATTTTTAACATAGACGTTTGAAATTTACTTCCTGCGGAGAACCAGTGGGCTTTAATCCTGCAGACAATTTAAGGAGGTCACTGTCGGTGTGGGAGTCATTTCTCACGCGAAGAAACAACACAGCTATCCCTTGAATATTTCAACATTGAATAAATTAATGTTTTAAGTCTGTATAACTCGAAAACGTTCCTGTTTTTCTCTAAGGGATTGACTACTTTCTTCCGGTATTTTTGCAGAAATTGTACTTTCACAGCAAGGAGCACGGTGGAATTTGGCAATTTTTAAAAGAATGCTAAGCTCGTACGTCTCTTTCACGCATGCCTACCTTCTGGGTATTTTGAAAAAATTGAAAAATTGTCAAAATTGTTTGTCGAAATTAGAAAAAATGGTATATTTATAAATGATAAAAAAGGTGGTAATTAATACAGTGACTTTTTTTTACACCATTACATTATTTATATCATAATCAATAGACTACTTCCCTCCACTCTCCCACTATCAAGCGTGGGCAATTTATGTACATTCAAATAGTTCCAGTTTTCTACTCATTTCATTTTAATAGTGGACAATTATGAACAAAAATATATAATTGATCAAAATAACTATTATATAAAACTCAGTATATAAGTTCAAATTCATTCAAAAATGAATACAGCTATTTGTTCTTTATTCTTATTCTATTAATTTTAATTAAATATAATAATTAAAATATTCTGGTTACTTGGATAAACAAAATAGAAAATACAAACCAAAACCAAGCAAATGTTGAAGCCAACCTCACCGCTGTCCAAGAAATTACCTAGGAATGCCTCAAACCAGGAATCTGAATGGCAGGGATTTTCGATTTGTGGATGACATTGCCAGACCTCATAGAGGCAGAGTTGTCCATCAACGTTTAATAAAACTGAGAATTTCCCATCTGCCCCTCCCCCCTCATTGTTTCGAGACATCAATCCTATTGAGCAATTGTGGGATGCGTTGCAAAGAAGACTTTTCGGTAACCATCCTCAGTCAGTTGACCTGCAACAACTGTGTGCAGCGTTGCAATATCTATGGAGTGAAATTCTTTATGAATTTAGTGACAACCTTATTAACAATATGCCTGACAGTTGCCCAGAGGTTTTAGCTAACAATGGACATTATACACGGTATTAATTGTCTTAAACAAAATATCCAATAAACAAATTTATGAAATTAAAACCTATTATTTTGTTATTTTTCGAAGTCCGTTAACTAAATTTTCCTTAAGAAAAAACAGTAATTTCTAATAAATTTTAATGAAATTTACAATAAACATAAAATAAAAATGCTAGGGACAGTAAATAACAAAATTGGCAATATCCCTATTTATTTTGGGTTTTACTATAATTAATTATCATTTATAGTAATTAATTTTACAGATTAATTGATATGTTCTTAAGGTTGAAGTTTTAATCGATGTATTCTATCCATTTTACTATTCAATATTCAAATCCAGCCTGCATTGCTTGGTCTTGATATCTTTGGTCGTAAATAATAAATTCAAGAGCCACTCTAGAACTCTTTTTTACTTCCGAAAATTTTTTATTTGTGTACAACACAGTTTCTTTTGTAAATAATTTATACATATTTCAAATGGAAAATTAATAAAACAACTTACCAAACTGTCATTGTACGATATTTTGATCTATAATTCAACCACATAATGTTTTATATTAGTTAACTGATTATTTTCATTAAATTGACATTAACGTGACTTTGTACCCCTTACACTCTATCCAGCTTTCTATAACTACCAAATTTGATTGTTGCGAACATAAATAAATTAATTATTTATAAACCAACATAAATTTGGCCTGCAACGTAAAGTAATTTAAATAGCCTACTCTTGTATTCAAAATTTATAAATATAAGCTGTTTCTAAATTTTGTTTATCTTTGTCATAATATAATTATAATAATAACAATAATAGCATGTATTATTATGATTACTATTATTATTTTAATAAAAGGAAAAATAATAAATAAAAGGTACTTTTTGGGATACAGAATTTATTCATACCAATTATTTATTTTTAAATTTAGATTTACACCTTTTTTTAAATTCATTAGAGTTCGTGGTCCGATTGACCGAATAATATATTTCAATTAATTAATATTTATGTATGGTATTGGCTGAGATAAAAATTTTTTAATGTAATCTTCGAACATAAAATTTACAAAAAAAAGAAAAGGTGCTCTCCTTAAGCAAATATAAAAAAAAACTTAAAATATAATTACCGAAATTAAACCTATTATTAAAAATAAGTGAATTAAAATTTATCTTTGCGCAACCCCAAAGGAATACAATTAAGGAAATATGGAAGGAGGAAATAGGAAACTCACTCGTTGAATTCTCTTTTCTTGATGTTCTCTGGACCAGATCATTCTTCCCAATAAAAGTTGAAGTAGCCAACTGCGAGGTGGTCTGTCCGCAGTTTCGAGATGGAATCCCCCTGTTATTCTGCCTTTCAGCCTTTCTGGACTCTTGTCTCCCACAAGTTCCAAAGTTCATCGTTTCCATTAAGTTCATTTTGATTTGTTTGTTATATCATTATCAATAATGGCAATATATAATTTATAAATTTAACTTAACTTTGTGATAAAGTCCAATTGTGTCTATATGAAAAAACCCTCCACATAGGCAGGCTTTTATCAAAAACTATTAAATCAGATTGATAAAATTTGACGTGCATGTTTTTGGATGACTAAAGTGAGTAATTTTATAACATTTTTTGCTAAGAATTTCCATTTTGGAAAACACTGTCAATTTTCCGAACTTGAAACTGTTGTTTTTTTCACATAAACTATATTGTTTTTTCTTATTATTAATTCTTTACCTTTATAGAGGTTAAGGAACTATCGATTTCACTGTAGAACAGTAGAACCTCAGTAGAAGCTTTTGGAGCTTGAGTTTCCGTCGCTTTTTCGTTTTAACTGTGCATCGTTTTATTTTATTTTATTTTTTTTTGAGAAGGGACGTGTAAAATGTCTAAAAATTAATAAAAAATTTTACCAACACCTTTGTTCAAGAAGCCACCATAAACGCACGTGAATTGTGCATTATAACCAAAAGGAAGGGGGAAATTTTAAAAAAGTTATGTTTTTAATATATATGAACAGTAAAAATATGGGATGCGTTGAAAAGAAGCCTTTTCGTTAACCATTCGTACCAGATGACCTGCAACAAGCGAGTGCAGGTTGCAACCTACAAAAATTTGTATATATGTCGTGTATATTTGTGTCTGTATTTGTAATTTTATATTTACGTTTCTATTTACATTTGGTAAATATTTGCATAGTTTTTGGAAAATATTTATAGTTTTTTTTATCAGTTTTCATTTTTTATGTTTAAATGTAAGGTGTTATCTCTCCTTACTGTTATTCTCACTGGGCATTTATTTTTATTTTAATACTTATCTATTTATTTGGTTCGTGTACGAACTAGTATTAATCCCGAGAACTTCAGGCTTAATCTGTCTTTTAATAAACATTTTATTTGGGTGATATGATTGTTAGTTTTTAGTCTGAACTGTAATTGAACATAGGGTGAAGGCAAATTTTCCCTGAATTTTCTCCTTTTGATCAAACGGTGAAACCTTCAACGCCATCAATGCTTAGTTGAGCTTAATTGGAAATAAGAGAATCAGTATTTCTCTTTTGGATAAATTAAATATTAGAATTACAATTAGTGCGTAAGACGATAAGGGTTAAAACAGACCGCTTGGAATTTAAATGAACGAAATGCCCTTTAACGTTTTATTCAGAATGCCGGCCAGTAATTATGTTAATACCGATGAATTCACCTTGTTCTGGAAACGGACCAAACTTGACATGTCCCTCATTTAATGAAATGATAACAACGTAATTATTTTATTGTTTTATGTTTATAATCTGTTGTCATTTTATGTCTGTGGTTTCTCAAACTGAATGTGGTCGTTACCATCTCAATAAAATAACTGCATTTGAACTAATTGTAATCACCTGGTTTTTATGTTAATTTTAAAGTTAATTTTTTGTTAATATAAACAAAATAATTTCATTATTTACGGAAATCTAATTATGCTTAATTAATATGATATTTGCATTTGCGTTCCAACCCAATGGCTGTGCCTGTAGAATTATATACACATACACGTGGTTAAACAAGCAGTTCATTTATACTAATTAACAGCTGAATGCTGCTCACCCTTCGATATTATTTATACAGAGAGTCTTGTGGGCGTAAGCCTTCTGGCGTTGCGTCGTGGTGGTCTGTTCCAGCTGCATGCCTCATGAGGGTGTTGCGGTGGTTATCGTTGCTATGGGAGTTTCTCATAGGCCTCTTTTATTATGATGGTAATAGTAGATATTTTGAGGTTCTAATGGAACGCCGAGTCGAGTACAAACTGTAGCGCAGCGTATTTTCAAGATTGTATTGTGGGTTGTTGTGACCTCTGCAGGTGAGATTGAGAATAATCCAATTTTGACAAACAATAGAGAAACTGCATAACGTTTCCACTATTTCATCATCACCGTTATGCGTAGTCAACAGCATTGACGCTATTTGAAGATTTTGTAGCGGATTTTGTCTAAGTTTCCAGGGGAGTTTGTTGTAGTTCAGGTTATAGTTGTGTCTTACAAGCATGTGAACAAATGCACCGTTCACGGATGTTATAAATGCTATTCCAGATATCATTTCGTTAAATCTGAGTGTGCTCATTTCAATCAATTTATAGTTACCGTTATGCAAAATCTCCCTATTGATAGCTGTAGCAGTCCTTAAATTGCAAGTGTTAGGGAGTATCTGCTATAGGATTTGTTTGATTCTATAGGATGGTGATAGTGCTGAATTATTCTACAGTGTAAGCCCGAATTAGATTGCTATCATTCGCGTATTATCAGCCAAAGTTGGAGCTACAAATACCACTGTATGTAGCCATCTTAGAATACTTAGAACTTAGTGTCCAAAACATCTGGTGAACTTTAGTTCTTTACGATTTGTCGGTTACTCTAGTTAAACTTGTCGATGTGTGTACAAATCCTCTTCCTTGTAAAGAACCGATTATTAAAAAAAATCCTTGAAAGAGAATGTTCAAAAATTCTATCAACGTAGATTTAAGGGCAAGCCAAAATAGGAAGCATTTTATATTCTTTATTGACACTGAGCTCTTTCACCCATAGCTTAATTATGTAGTTTTCTAAATGAAATCGCATAATTTGATCATTCGTTATAAAGGATGAGAGAAGGTAAATTTGTAAAATGGAAGTCTTGCAGTACTCTGCTTATATCCTTGTTACATACAAAAAATCTATATCGACTCTAAATTGGACGATGTTTAAAATGTGGGTAAAATAGGCCAATCAATTGCTTATAGTATACTCTGGAAATAAAAATACGTTAAGCATTATTTCCTGAATAAAATTGTTTTATTCAATAGGAAGGAATCTTGCTATGATATTGTATTTTTAATAATTTTAAATGAAATTTTGTTATTAACTACCAATCAGCAATAATTAAACATAAACTGTAAAATTATAAACTAAAGCAATAAACTGTAAAAACGTAAATACTCACCGTCTCATATTTGTGTTATCAATTTGGGTGCTGCAGTAACAATCGAATTGCCCGAACGTTCGTCCTTTCTTCCTTTTATGTTTGTACATTATTAGGGTCATCAAAATCTTGTTTTTTTAGTGTGATGCAGGTAGAAATCGACGGTGTGGGGCTTCCTTAATGGTGTTGCCGTCGCTGCGGTAGGCAGAACACGTCTGAAATGAAGGGTTTTGATAACATATCTTAAAAAGGAATCGAACTTAAAAAATGGCCCAATTTGTGAAGTAATTTGACCGTGATGAAATTAGGTACGTCCTTCTCAATTAATCTTAGGTAATAAAACCCTTTAAAAAATACCGAATACCATGAATAATTTGAAAAATTGACGAAATTCAAATAAATTTTTATTTTTACTTAATTACATTCTTTAAAGATATTTTTCTTTTAAAGTCTAAAAGAAATTTTGGCTTTTTGGAAAGAACAAATTGTCTACATGGAATCTAAAAAGGGTAAAATTGTTTTCACCCTGTCGTTTTAGTTCGCTTCTTTAATTGCTCTTGCCTGAATTAATTGCAGCGAAATACGCCCGCCTTTTAAGTCTTAAACGGTAGCTTTTCATGCCAATCAAGAAATTGGCATTGTTCAGTTTTAACGAAGGGAAATATTATATGAGAGGCGGCTCTTTCATTGATAAATAATAGCCGCATTATTCACCCACGAAAATTGAAAATTTTAATCACCGTTTATTCACTGAAACCTCTCCCGTCTACCAAAACTAGCCAAGCGATGCTTTCATCCAACATTCGTGTTAATTTACTTAAGATTATGATTTATTATAAACAAACATTAAATTCATGAAATAATTCGTATGTAGGAAATTAAATAAAATACATAATTACAACTTCGAAGAATTCATACCGAAAATTTTCTACAATAGTTATACTGTATTCGAACCGACAATCATTTCTGAATGTAAATATAATTAGTAAATAGTAGTAAAATTCGAAATTTAACATATACATCGTTTCCTTTTTTTGACCAATTTAAAATCGAATCGCGGCCTTGATTAATTTCATTGGGAAATATCTTTTAAAATGATGTGCATACCTGCAATTTTAAACTTTGCTAGTCCTGAGGTACACTGTTAACTTTTTTTTAAACAAGTCGAAATTTTCAACTAGTCTGAAAAATATTTAAGACGTATTTTTTTGATAATGATATATGTTCAAGATAAATTCAGGCGGGCCGTCTAAACTGGACATGCTATGTTTTATTATTTTGCCAACGATAGTAGGCAGAGGACCAAATTACAGGTTTAACTCACAGACTACACGAAAAAACCTCACATTTTAATTATTATTATAAGCTTACAAATAAATAAATACTGCAGTTGACTGCACATTTAAAAAATAAATCAATCAAAATATATATTATAATATTACAGTCTGATTATGGAAATAATGTAAAAATCGTATTAAGTCTGAATTGACTAAATTAGCCATAATTAGAATTTCCATTAAGTGTATGGTATGTTAAAATCAATAACGATTTTTTACAATTCGTTAAAATAAATTGTGAAATTACTGCGCTTGGTCGCGAGGTGATGAACCTGTAATTCGGTCGGTACTGATCATTTTGGTCTGTCCATGCCCGGTGTGTTAATATGTCAGACGCGGTTTAGCATTTCGCTATCTTCAATGTTGAATCTGTTTGTTTTTTCTGAAGCCATGTCTCTTTTATAATATAGTGAGGTGTTGGTGCCTTTAATGGATAAAGTTAGGAATTTTGTAATTGTTACGGTCGGTCTTAGGGATCATCGGTCCATTTTTTTTAAATGTTGGAAATGTGTGTGAATTGTGGTTGTTATGAGTTTTTTTAGTGTTAAATGTTATATGCAGTTTGTTAAAACTAAAAAATAAAAGAATATAAAAAAAACTTATGTTCATTTTTTCGTATTTTTTGGGTATGTCGTGATTCATGCTTTTGAACGGTTAGAGATGGTTTTCGCTGAGATCAGTTGCTTAGTATGGTTTATGTCATTGTCTTTTAAGGATCGTATATGTTCTTTGTATTTGTCTTTCATTTTTCCATCTGTCTATCCGATGTATTTATCTCGCATTCACACGCTATGGCGGATATGCCATGTTGTCTTAGTAGTTTTTCCGCAGAATGGATCCAAACAAAACAAAAGCAGAAGTGGATAAACTCTAGCGGTGCTAGACATAGTAAACTTATGATGAAACAACCCTCACCAAGACTGGCAAAAGCACTGCAGTAATTGGAGAGGGCCAAACTCAGAGGAGTGGTAGGACTACTAACCGGTCACTGGCATCTGAGAAAACATCTACAAAACATGGGTACATACAGCGATGATCCCATTTGCAGATTATGTAATGAGGAGGAGGAAACAGCCACTCATATCATCTTCGAAAGCGAAGCAACAGCTCATTGGAGATTTAACCTAACGTACGGAAAAAACTTAGGGAATCAAATTGCAGCAGCAACAGTCAATGACCTGATACTTCTAAGAAGAAGGATTGAGCCTACTAAGGGACTAGGAAGGTACAATAAGCCAGAAGGCTGCAGTGCGTGGGGAGTGCAAACCCCGCTTCCTAGTATCCTTTTCCCCATATCATACCATACCATAGTAGTTTTTCGAATATGTTCATGGTCTTCAGTGCTGTTTTAATGCCAAATGTGTTAAATAGATTCGTTAGATTGTACTTTTCTTAACTAATACTGCTCTTTTTTCTAATGAATGTAGTCCATTCAAAGTCTGTTTTTGTGTTGTCGTTTGGTTTACCATTTTGTTGATTTGTGTTTTTGATATAGACGATATTCGGGGCTGTCGTTTTTTTTATTGTTTTTAGTTTGTTTTCATATTTCTTTTTAATAATTAGTACTGTTAGTTAGTTTGCCTATCATGTATTTTAGTGCTGTCGTTTTCTGTCGATTAGGGTTATTTGAGTCGGCTTGTCACGCTGTTGATTTTCTGTATATGCCGATTTATAGTTTGCTGTCGATATTGGTGATGGTAGGTCGATAGTATTACAAAAACCTGCTGTGGTTTATAATTGACTAAAATCTCTGTGTAAAATATTACAATATACATATATGAATATGTAATTATATTTAACGTTATAAATAAATTTAAAATATGTACTTTGTATATATGATATAGTTTGCCGTCCTTTTTAGTCATTGTTAGAGCCAAGAAATTAATACTGTTATTGTATTCTAGTTCTGCTGTGAATTGTATGTTTCTCTATAAGGTGTTCAAGAAGATATAAAATGACATACGCAGACCCAAAACTGAAGATGGAGAAATGTTTAACCTAAAATTTGCAATAGTATTTTAAAACTAAATTGTCCAAATTAGTCTTATTTTAAATTTTTTGTAAGTTGTTGTTTAATATATTCAAACTAATAATTATGGGTTATAATTATTTAAAATAAGCCAAAATGTATTTATTGGTAATTATTGTAAAAACCAAAAATATTTTAACCCTAAGTGACCAAATTAGTCATAACTGCGAATTTTGACTGGGTTATTGTTTGATACGTTAAAACCTTGACAAATCATTTAAACGGCCTCTCGTCAAAACTGGACAATACCAATTTTTTCATTGGCATGAACAGCCCAATTAGTCAATAGGGAAACTGAAATTACAGCGGCTGGGCACAATTTTTCAAGCCTCATTTAATTTTGGAAGTCGGCCAGGCTCAGCCAGAAAAAAGCGGAACGCTTCGCCATCGAAGGATACTTTATGAATGAAGTACAATTATAGACGAAAAAATTTTCGTTCTGAAAGGACTAATTGTTTTTTAACATTTTTTAATTTGTAAAAATCTATTTCCCTACACAAATAAAAATATTAATCGAAAATTGTAAAACTTTCTTTAATTTGTCTAACAACTAATTACTTAGGCCTGAGGAATCGTAAAGGAGGGCCATACTGTGTGGACATAACAGAAACACTTTGTAAGCCCAACTCTGGCCCTTTCCTACCCATTACCAGTCGTAAAACGACCGGGAAAAAAGGGGTTTTGTCTGTTGCCGGAAATGTGTAAATAATGTTTCCTGATGTTTACACGGTTCCACTTTGAGAGTTGACCGAACTTTTCTTTGACAATGGAACGCAAATGACACGCCTTGAAGGATGCGCTGGGACGCACTCCTTTCTTTTGAATACCAAAATCGTTCTTCCCGTCTATAGTTAGTCATCGGTGAATAAAACACTGGTTAGTCACGATTTGAATTTCAAAACGCAAGTAATTTGTTGAAAAGTTAGAGAACTGTGGCGAAAAATCCGGTTAACTGTTGTCGCCTAATGGTTGTCGTTTTTCGAACGAGCGAAACAGTCAAACAAGGAACAATTAAGCGCTAGGAGGGTTAAGTCGTAAGAAAAACAGACTTACATGAGTCTAACATATTCTACCGCTAAAAGCAAACAAAGGGGGTCTCGTACACAGACACGTGGCATGGTATAGCATCACCTGCTCCCTTCTGGGATCCGAAGGCCAGCTGGCTCTTATTTTAAACAGTGCGATCTTCGTATAACTGCACCCTTGAAGAAACCTGGTTCCGGGGTTACGTGGCAAAATATTTCTCCCTAAAAGTAGAACAAATATGTTACAACCATACATCATCTAAAAATATAATCAACATCCAATAGTCAAAATGAGTTTCTCATCTTAAAACATATCCTCAGCAACCACCCAACCCGAAAAATTTGTCCTTTTAAATTTTGAAATAATAACTCTTCAATTTTACGCCAAATAAATAAATTTTCACATCGATATCGTTTAAAATTAGGTTCATTATAAAATACAACTTTACTACTTACTTAACTTACAACTTACAACTATCGTATGACCTCTCATGTTTCACTCGCTCTTATGCAGTATAAACATACAATAGACCTTATAATTGTGTACTGATCATTTCCTTCTTTATAAACAGTGTTATTTATAAATTTTTTGTAACAAATCACCCATTTTACAAATTTTGGTAAGATTTCTGAACAATCTGCCATACTAAATCAGTCGGACGCTTTGAACTTTTACGCTAAACCATTGAAGAGCTTTGCGATGCTTGAGCCATCCACTCGAGATGGAGGTCGAGGGGGTAGAGAAAAGCAACGTCGTCAAAAGAAGATGATTAATATTGGCACGCCCCAATTCAGCACGATAACTTGTAAAGAGAACAAGGCACCAATTAAATCCAAGTGTAAACGCCAGGTCGTGCAAAAAAAAAACACAACTTTATTTGCATTTGAATCAAAGAAGATGAACAGACATGAAAAACGAAAGACACTAATTCAATGGCGTGTTTTTCAAGACAATGACACAATTTTCTTCCTGATTCCATACTAAAACCCAATAAAATATTAATAAAAAGTACATATTAAATAAATTAAAATAAATTCCAGTAACACAAGGGGCTTAACGTTCAACTACCCGGCAATGTAGCGGGCGAGAAGTCAAATTTAAATAACAAAGCTTTCCGAAATATTGTTAAAAAGCATGTCAAGTAAGTTGGACGAATGTTTTTTACTATGGTAAGATTTAAAATTGGTTAAAAAAAACACTGCCCACCTGTTTTTGCACGAAAAAATGACCAACTTTGGAAATGCGTATTTTCTCAGCTTTCTTTTTAATGTTTTCCCAAGTTCAGTAATTCATTAGTAAATTCAAAAATTCAGGAACATGTTAATTTTTGCACTTTTTACGGAAACTTCAAATTGAGATTTGGAGCCAGGAAATCGACCTGGAGTGGTGGACCGATAGCAATCGATAGGAAATTTTAATAAGCTTTCAGTTGGCCACTTTTCACATTGCTAATTCCCCACCGTTTTCGAGTATTCGCGATTTTTTTTGGCAAAAACGTGGTTTTTACGTGCTCATGGAAAATAAACACTCTCTCTCTCCCCGTTTTCGTAAAAAGTGCAAAAATTAACATATTCCCGAATTTTTGAATTTATTGATGAAAGACTGAAGGTAGTAAAACATTTACAAACCATCTTGTTCAGCGTAAAATTTTCTAAAAATTGAGACTTAGAGCCGGTCTGTGGCTTAAAATGGTGAAAAAATATCCATTTCCAAAGTTTGCCATTTTTTAATTTTTTAAAATTTTGTTACGATACAACAAACCATACAACCATTGAGATCCAATTACAGAATTTAGATTAATGTTAGAAACACTAACTGCTATAAAGAATGAAATCGAGGGTGATTTACAAAACCACCTGTTAGTGGCAATAGGAAAATAATTATATTTTGTTTCAAGTGGCAATAATAATCTATTTAAGAAAATTGAAAAGCTAATTAGTTATTGTTTAATTTTTCAAATGAAGCCAAAGTTGGTTAATACATTTTTTTCATTAATATCCATCCAGGAAAGGAATTTTCGTACGTGTTATTGATCTTCTGTTCTTGTTGTTCTTGTTAAATTTGCCACAATAAATTAGTTATTTTACGGTTGAACAGAACCATTGATGGGCTGTGTTCCGTTCGTTGTCTTTTCTTGGCATCTTTTCTTAAATAAAGAACCGCTGAAAACCCTGCAGCACATATTTCCTTGATGTCTCCACAAACTATCAAAAGAATTATATAAAACTCAATAGAGATGTAGGAATTTTTGGCGCTAGTGTAACAAAATATTTTGGGGAATCGGTTGCGAGGAATTTACCACTGATATTATTTTGCTTTGTGTATTGTTTTTATTATTTGAAAGTTAAGAGAATCTTTTCAAATTTTTGTTGAATTAAATCAATTCTCTTGTTCAAAAATTCCATTTTTAAACAAGAGAATTGATTTAATTCAACAAACATTTGCAAAGATTCTCTTAACTAATATTATTAGATAGATATACACACTTTTAATGATAAATGTGTACA
Source organism: Cimex lectularius (assembly GCF_000648675.2). NCBI lineage: Eukaryota > Metazoa > Arthropoda > Insecta > Hemiptera > Cimicidae > Cimex > Cimex lectularius. The sequence goes on from NW_019392736.1 coordinate 23,409, forward strand.
TAATTTAAAAATATTTAACAAAAGTACTTAGCGTGGATGGAAAATCCGTCTGCAGGAGGTTGTTGCCAAAATGAATCATTGGTCCTTAGAATGGTAACAGTCGTTTAGATATAAAATAAAAATACTGATACATTAAATAAAAATGTATAAAATAAAATGGGCTTAATCACGTACAAAGCAAATTCCAGGGGAAACTTATGCAAAAGAGGAAACATGCATAAGAGTTCAACTAAAATTAAATAAAAATTAATTATAAACACTATTATGGAAAAGATAAGCTCCTAAAAGCAAAACTTATTATTTAAATAATCAATCAATAGCAATTCGTAAACCTGATCTACCTTTCATAGCGTTGCCAATTAAGAAATAATAATTTTGCTTCTAATATTCTACGAATGATTTTGGTATATCTCTTCTATAAATATTCTATTCGCGTCTATCTCAATAATAGAAATTATATTAAAATTAGTTTAAATACATGTATTCCATGTGTTATCGTGTCATAAACAACTGAACAAATACATACGGACGATGCTTTTTCTTAAAACATCAGCACGTAAATATCGCATATTTTCCGCGCAGTCTGAGTCATTTTATGTAACTTTGATTGATAACTCACCTTAAGCAGATTTAGGTTTATAAAGGTTTGATGCGGTTGATCTAAACCAGATCTTCGACCCAATGATCGTATTCAAGGAGAACTGATGTCCTCAGTTGTGTCTTTCATCAGGAAGCACTTTGTTGAACGCCCTTTGTCAGTTTACTCGGAAATGAAACGAAAAGTCAAAAGCCCCTGTCTAAAATTCATTGTCCTTGGCTCGATTCACGGGATCTTCCCATTTTCAATTCATAGGCGTGATCGTGTGTATTTCACCTTTGGCCGGTTCAGGATATATCGTGATACCGGTTGGCCCAATATCTGATCCGACTGCACACGGAAACTATTGAACTACACCAACATACTCGATAGGTACACAAAAACTAAGCTAAAAACCAAACAAAAACATTGCAACGGATATTGTAAATATAAATTATACACAAGTTGGAATATGGGGATAACATTCCGATAATTATTAGTACATCCTTTTTGAGTTGAAATTAATTGATTATGCAAGTATTAATTACATATTAGCCATTTGTGTTTACAAATTATTGAAGCACAAATGGGATATGCTAGTGCATTTATAAATAACTTATTATTATTCTTCATGTATAGTCATGTGCGTTTCTAAAATATTTCCGTAACTAGCTTCTCGATGCATATAAATTGTATAAATTATCTCATTATAGATTTTTAACCCGGTTTGATTTTTAAATTAATTATATTATTAGTACATAATGGTAAATCTAAGTGTTAGTTTGGATATATGAACACTGTATGTATAAAAGGTATACATTATCTGCTTTATAATATTAAATTTATACAAATTACAATTTATTGCAAAATAGGTAATGTATAGAATTGTAAATAGTTTGGACAAAATTATTTTAACAATATATTTTTTTATCGACACAAAAACATTTTAAGCAAAAAGACTATCAACATTAGCAGATTTTGTACATGCTAGGCTAGTTAGCATAGGACCTTACTGATATATGTTTACAAAGCATGATAATTAATGCTATAGTTTCAAATATTGAAAGCAATTTATTTAAAATATCAAATGGCATAATGTACGTTGAATAGCTCAACTTCGCTTTTTAAATGAAGTCTCCCACACTTCACCTTAGTAATATAAAAGCGCAATTTTTTCCTTGAAAAAAAGTGCCCTACATATTTTGAAGATACGCTTGATAATAATACTTTATATTTTTACTATAGTGCCATTTTCAGCCTAACATTAGATCTAAATAAGTCGATCAATATGTGGATAGGCAAAGAAACATTACGGCCCTCAACAAATATAACATATATTGTTGTTTATAAAGCAGGCACTGAGCAAAAGAAATTCCTTACTCAGAATTTTAAATCTGCCCTTAATGTATGTTTATGTAATCTCAATTAAAATATGAATTTCAAATTTTCCTTTAATGTAATCCACTGTCAAAATTTATGTTATTACCATAGTATGTAAATATGTCGTTATGTTTCTTTTCTGTATTAAGACGGTAGTTGAAGATATTTTACTTTATTTATTTTGTTTTCTAATTTACTTTATTTACTTTATTTTAGGGAGCGAAAAAATTGTGGTCTGAAATAATTTGTTCTTAATTCTTAACTCAATGTTGAAAATAAATAAATTTAAAAAACATGTAAGAAACCAAACCAGATTCATTCGTTCAATATTAAATAACATTAATATAACCTTAAACAGTTATTATAATTAAAAATTATATTTTTACGGTATTATATATTTTTAATGAAATTTACTAAAATATACATTATTAAATAAAAATATACTAAGATTGATCAGCTTATGACAAAAGTTCTTTGTGGATATAATAATACCAAGAAGGAGACGTTTGAAGTTGGATAAGCTTCATTTTTCTTTTATCACCAAATAATTATCGTCCTTAGTCCTTCTTACAAGGAGTATCTACGGAAATGGTTTCACCGATAATAACACCTTTTTTGGTGACAATATATCGAAAAATATTAGACTCGAGTGCAAGATTCTAGCGTATTTTTCGGAATTCATAAAAATAGTGATAGTTTTTAAAAAGACTCTACTGATCCACAAAATACTGTACAGGTATATTAGAACCATATACAGTGCAAGTAATAGAATTTGACTTCCATAACTAAATTTGAATTGGAGATATAAAATAGAACGTTTGAGGAGTTTTTTCTTTTTATTATTCCCACTGAGAAGGCAATCAAATCAAACCGGTATTTGAAAAGACTGGAAGAGGAAAAATTAAACTTTCTAACGGTAGGAATAACGTTGAATTTGGATAAAATCCAGAGTTGTTATGAAATTTTTAGTGAACTACCGAACATTGCGCGAAAAACAATTTGCCCCCGGCGAATCCTGCCAAAACGTATCTTTTGTTATTACGGGATAATTTTTTTAAACGGTGCTTAAAACGAATTGACTTTTTTTTTTTAAACGAAAATTTTTATTCGCTTACTTCACTACTAAGCGCCTTTTGGGTATTGTACATACAAGAATAATCTGGATAACGGTATGGTCATTATGAAAAAGCAAATTCCATTATTACTGCCAAGCTTTCTACCCGTTTTAAGGGCTCATCAGAGTCATCTTAAATATGTGTACAAATTGAAATAATTAATTTAAAAAATACCTATTTAGATCGTTATTGTCCTTGGTAATGTTGGGATGGAGTCGTTATTCTAAGAACTTTGAAATTGTCTATCATAAACGTAATTATGTCAATTTGTAGACATATTTGAGATTAATAGGTCTTAAAATCGGTCGAAAACTTGATAAACAATTTAATTCGTTTTTCATGAAGACCAAACCGAGTTGCAGTTTATTTGTTTCTAATGCCTGCAAAATGAAAACGTTAGTTTTCTCAAGTTTTCTTTTTGTATTTTTATTAGTTTAATAGACATTGTAATACACCAAGACCGGTAAAATGTTTCTGGTATGTGGCCAAAACTATGGCATTACATTTGCTTTTTGTTCCATCTAATAAAAGTTGACATTTTCTTTTACCCCCTGCTGTCCCAGTTCCAACTTTTCAATTTAATACCAAAAAGAAAGAGCCTTACGCACAAAAATGTATGAGGGTGTGACGAAATGTTAAGGACTTTATATTGTACCTTTTATCATTGACAAGATCAACGTCACGTTTTGTAACACAGAGATTCGAGACCTTGCTAGATAACTTTAACACCGGCTTTCTAGTCGTATAAATCTCAAGAGATATGTTGTGAAACGGCCTAATTTTAACAAATTAGTAATTTATATTCTGGGTAACATAAAAAAAACTAAGAGGCGTTATGGTCTTGGTTAATAAACCTACTACTTTCCAACGAATACAAAAATCTGATATCTTTCTCTGCACAACAACTTTCATTGGTTGTTTACAAAATTTCAGTTAATTGTGTTTGAAGTATGCAATGTTTCATAAGACCATTAAAAAGATTTGTTAAATGTTATTGTTCTCTTCAAAGTGTACATTCTTTACCTGCCGAACCGGGCACGCAAGAATGGCCAGCACGAACACTCCTGTAATTATCAGAAGAAAAAGAGCTCCTTAAATCTAAGTCATGCTCGGGGAAGTTTAAAAGTTATACGCTTTATTAAACTAAGTAACATTTTAAGTCCTCGCCTTTTTAAGTATTTGACTCGGAAAGCAATGTGCTAATTATCTTGAGTAAAAGCTAAATAATTTTTTTTGTTGCATGGACATTTATTATTATATTAGATTTATTTATTGATATAGAGTGAGCTGCGTTTAGGAGCAATTTTCTACCTGGCTTGTAGATGTTCCTACCAATAGCGAAAAAAAGCAGACCAGATCAATTTCCGACAGATGATCTGACTGCCTTTTTATCACCTGGCCGCTAAGTACCATAATAGTACTATTTAAACTAGGGGCAAGGTTTACAAAATAACAAGTACGTCGATTTGTTTAACCGAAGAAAGCATTTAACAGTACATATCCCGATCTGCAAGTTGATGGATCGTCCTACGACTAATTGACACATTCCTCCCTTAAATCCACTCTAACAAGACATGTCTCTACTTCTAGTTAGAAGCGAATTATAACCTCTGTCATGTTTTAGAGAAATAAAATTGATCATTGAGCATCACTTAATTTATTACCACCTACTCAAATTGGCACGGATCCTATTGGATTTTTATTTCAAGCTGGACTTATTGTTTTAGTTATAATCATTGAAATCATTGAACGAATTTACATGAGCATTACAACAAAACGCACCCATATCTGGTCATAGGCCACCTATATTTTTCTCATCTATCTTTCTTTAATTATTCATTCTATCTTCTTATATTATTTTGTTCTGATTGGCAATATTGTGTTCCAGTCAGTATATATCTTGACCCATACTTTCTAGTGTATTATAATAATTTATAATGGGATAGTTTCACTTCTTTTAGATTTTGCTGATCATATCATTCTGAGCTTTTCATAAATATTTTCTTCTAGAAATATGACCAATGACTGTAAATACCTAGTAATCGTTTTACCCTATTTAAAATCTGGCCTACTTAGTGTGCTTTATCACACTGTACTTTTTTGCTTCCACAGTTTTTGACGATAAATAAGAGAGAAAAACATAGATTGTCTGTATAACATCTGAAATCTACAGATAAAAATATTTTTGATTTGCTCGGGGAAAGTTTTTTTTGTTGTCTCACAATAATTTTATAAAATTAGACAATAAACGTTTTTACTAACTTTCCACTAACATTCCACTTTGAACCATTTAACTTGTATATATTTTGTCCACCATTGTTCAGTCTGCGCAAAACTTTCTACGGTACTGTAGGAGGATTAACCTCTTGTTTGGGACTTGTTTTCCCCATTTAATAGGAATGAGAGTTCAGAAATCGAGGCCTTTAACCCACGGTAGTTTCCGAAACGCCCACGGACGACCGTATTGCCGTAACGGTACCACCGCGTAATCATCATCATGTGGTCAAAAGGAAAAATTTAAACGGTTTAGTGAAAACAATAAGAATAATTTAAGTTGTTATATGCAAATCCAAACATTTTGCTCGTTGACACAATCGGCCGAGTTTAGTTGTAAAAGAGGAAATGATGTCTGCAAGAACGGATGTACACAACGAGTTTGAAAGTGTAGATACGTGCCTTGAAAACCCGAAATTCTTTTATGAATAAAGGATGATAAACGAAGCTTTCTAAAAAAATAAAAAATAAAAATAAAAAATAACTAAATTGTCAAGCAAATCAAACTCTCAATGATATTTAAATGTTTTTACATCGTTAGATTATTAGGATCTACTAGGATCTAAACAGTAATGACCATGTAGTCCGTTCGAAAGGAAAAATAATTACTCAAGAATGTAACGAATAATAATGGTGACACTGCTTGTAACTAATTTCGTTCTAATCTTGTCAATACACGTACACTTGTAAAAAAAGTTTTATAGGAAAACATTCGTCCCATTCTTTTTGTACCAAAACCACATCGAATTACTTAAGCCGTTAATCCAGTTAAGTGCTTCCTGGTTGAAAACATTCCTAACCACCTTTAGGATTCGAAAGAAATTCCATCATTTATAAGGGATGATGATGAGAATATGTATATTTTTGGCTTTATTTTTATATTTATTATTATTATATTATTTATTTTTAGAAAACAGTTTATTTTTATTAATCCCACTTTTTGTATATGAACACCGCCGCGAGAGATAATGTGCCGAACCATTGTTTCGTATCGTACAGTATATATATTATTGTGTACGACTTTAAGTTGTAAGACATTATATATTCTTTATTTATTTAAATCGAGAGGTAAAGTATTAAATAAATACTTTTGAATTTGAATTGTATGGACATCAGGTGTGTAAGTACAAAGAGAAAAACAATAACAACAAGGAAATAGCTATGTAAATAACAAGCATATATAGGAAAAAATGAAATATCTAGATTAGATAATAAAAATATTAAAAAAATAAATGATTTTCGATTTTATTATTTCTATTGTAAATTATTGTAGAAAAAGTATTTCCATTGTTGACAATAGAAGATTTGCAAGTGAAACAGTGATGTAGTTTCTTTTAAATTTGTAAAATGCCAACTTTTGAAGTTTTAGTTTGTATATGTAATTTTATAAACATTGTAACTTTTTGTTTTCACTCTCTCTCCCCCCTCTCGCTCCCTCTCTCACTCTTTCTTTATAATTCATTAAATGTATAAAACCATCTATCTTAAATCTATAAAACGTTACAATAATTTAGCCAAAGTCATAAAATCATGTAAATCTAAACGTATTTCTAAGAAACATCTAAAAGTTTTTCTCTCACTAGATTATGCTCGATCATACTCTGTACAACATCAAAAATATTTAAAAATATATGTAGACAGTAAAAAAATTATATTTGTATTATACGTATTTTGTTTTTTGAATTAGGTAAACTTTATTTGCATGTAGGAATGCCCGTCGACCGGTATGACCTATAAGGCTGGTCTGCCAAAAAATAGAAATACTGCGACCTATCTCCGTTATCTTTCTATAGACATGTAAGATATGGGTTACACATATGAAGAACTGAATTTTTCTGGAGGCGGAATAAGTCGTTCAAAGGTCCTTTACGAATTTCGTTAGCACGTTTATTTTCATTTTCAGCAAGCGACTTGTTTTACAGGGAATCTTTCCTATACTGGTTGTTGTTTTGTTGTAAGACCGGCTCGTTACTGTTTCCACCGTAGCATAGTTTACTAGAGGCGATTTATTGTAATTTCATGCTAAGATGAATACTCATGATTTACCAGCCATTGAGTAACAGACGACCGGGTGAAGGGAAACGCGACTTCATATGTGTCAATGGACTCGTACGTGCCGTGCTCGCCTAATCGCTCTACGTGACGTCTCTTCGTTTGACTGCAAGTTGCACTCCTGCCTTCTTCTGCACAAGAAGAGTTTCTAGCACATCCTACTAATCTATTATTGTATTGACTCTTTACCTTTCATATCAACGTAATTACTCTCCTGCTAACTAAATCATACAAGAATTAATGCGACATTTCACAAAAAAGGTTTAGTATATAGGGTACTTTTTTCCTACGGTGCTCCTAAAACTGATTCGTCCTGTGTATATTTTATAGTCTAAACATTAGTCTATTTGGAATCTGGTCAGTTGTACTAATTTTGGTCGGCGCGCTCTCTTCTTCTCTCTTCCACATTCTCTTTCACCACTTAGCCCTGTCTTTTCTCTCTATATTTCTCTCTCTCTCTCTCTCTCTCTCTCTCTCTCTCTCTCTCTCTGTAGCTATCTATCTATCTATCTATCTTTCTATCTATCTACCTTTATATCTATCATCTATCTGTCTACCTATCTATCTACCTGCCTACCTTCCTATCACCCTCTCTCTATATATAACTCTATCTATATTTCTTTCTCTCTCTTTAGTGCTGGATCTGAGGGCAATTTTGCTAGTTCTAAGTGTAGAAACCCGTTGTTGATCGTAGGCTAAATGTAGATGTAAAAAATCGGAAACGTACTATCATGTCCAAATTTAGTTTTTTCTAGTTCTATGTTAGTTATTGTAGTTATTAAGATTTATATTTTATGGCATTTGTATTTTCTCGTATTTTTATTATGATAGGTGAAAACAAAGTGAAATCACGGAAACACCCACAGACATACAGACACCAACACACACACTTTTTCCTTCCTAATTTTTCTCGCTAATTTACTTTATTCTTCTTACCTCCTGTTTAAATTTTTCGTCTTTTTTTTGGGGGGGGGGGCACGTACTGGCTCTAAACGTTTCTCCAACTATATGGCTATATATTCATTGATTAAGACGTGGGAAAATACGGTTTTCTCCCACTTTTTCAGTGCTTCATTGCGATTAAAGATATATCATTTTCGTGAAATGCCAACTAAGAGAGAGAAGTTCCTTCGCCTTCCTTTTTGGGTGATTTGTACATTCACTTGCCTCTACCTTGAGCTTTCGTCCAGTGCTTGGGTTTTTCTTTCTGAAGCCATTTTCCAGCTCTAACGTTAACCTCTTCAGTGCTTCAGTAGAAGAAGACTGCTTCTCCTTTCTCCAGGCGGAACCCTCCTCAATGATAACCTTGTTATGATCTCTTAGGGCTATTATGCAACTTAGGCTGTCCAAGACTGGTTTGGAGTTTAATGTTTTTATGATTGTCCAAAAATATCCGAACACCCTTCATTTACTTCATCAGGACCTGTGGGCAGAGTTGGATTGTTTGGTCCTCAGCTTAGAAAAAGTTGAGACCAGTCCAAGGGGTTCTTGTAGGACCTAGGCCCGATACTCCTGATACTTACTTGCCTTTCTTCCAAAAATCTATGTTATCTATGTCCGCCTAGAATGGTTTTGTAGCCAAACCCTTTCTTGATTGTTTTCCCTTTTTTATTGGTAATATTCTTTCCCCGGATGATTTAGTCAGTAGTGGCTTTATCCCTGACTTCCTGGATAATAATAGTATAATTACTGAAGCTAATATTTTATTATTTGACGATAAGATGAGAAATTACTCTATGCTCGAGTTTTGTGTAATGTTCCTGTTTTGTTATGTTTATTTATTTATTTATTACGCCACATATAATATAAATTTTATTTATCAACATTAAGTAGATGATTATTACCAAGATAATTACATTTGATTTGTTGATTCAGATGATAGATAAAAAAGAAACACTTATCTTGCTTGTTAAAATTATTAAGATTATTCACTTACATTTGAGTAAGAACTTTTAAAAAAGTGCAAGTACAATATTAATAATTTTGTTAACTTCTTTTCTTTGGCTATTTCTTGAAAACTTGAGCAGATTAATTATGTTAATTTACTTAAAAAAAAGATGAACGTTGGTTAATTCGAAATCAATATAGGCTCGGCCTCTCTCACACTTGTTCTGTGACTCAACAGAAATTGACGCTGTGAATGTCAATCCGACGGATCGTTAACCATCCGCACTGAGGCTATCATTCATTCCGAATAAAAGGCTGAAGTGTACTACTTGACCAGAACGGGGCAGGGCGCCTGGTGCTAATCCCTCGTTTCCCCCATCTTCCTATCAATCAGACGCTATAAATCAGTGACGGAATTATTCCACCCCTCTAATAATTAACTCACTCGGCTGAAAACCGACAATTGTCGGTAATCGTCACTCAGTCTTGGGAGACAAGTAAAAACTGCTGATTGAAGTTTATTGAGCCGTCATTTATTCTTATTGGGCACCATATGGGTACAGGTTTGTACAATTGACCAGATATTTATGATATTTTCATAATTGATGCATGCATGATATATGAATATTGTAAGTCAATTTACAATACTTTTTAGAACCTAAAACTATTATTCCATACCAAATAAAACCACAAAAGAAAATAGACATTTGAATCAATCATACATATAAATAAATGGACTACCATTGTTTTGCAGGTATGTTTTTTCAATGGAAAATTGGTAATTTAACAAAAAATATCAATCATGTAAAATTACTTTAACGTTTGACTACTTTAACTGACCAATTTGACGTGGTTAAATTTTAGGAAATGATTTTTAATTTTTTTTTTTGCTAAATTGAATTTATGTTTGTTTTCAGGTAAGTCGGGTTCTGAAGATAATTATGATCGTAGAGTAAGTTTACTTTTACTACTTTGCTTTAATTGTGACAAATGATAGAGAGAATTAAATCAATGAAAGGTACATTTTTAAAATTATTGATGTGATCTGAATTGTTGATGTGGCAGGTAGAGTAAAAGAGAAAAAAAAGAGAGAGGGAAAGAAAACAGACAGAAGGAAAGAGTGTGTTTGTGTATGTGTGAGTGAGTGAACGGATGTTGTTTATGTTTACGTTACAAACGTATAAACGTTTATCTATTTCATCAAGAAGCTGGATAACTTTTTTCCTTTCGTTCTAACTAATACAATTAAATGTGAATTTGAACAGAAAACTTATTAGACGATTTTTAAATACAACCACCCTGGCAGGTTAAGTAAGCAAATTTATAATGTAAATTGCGTACAACTGACATGGAAACAGTTTTACCTCTTGTGTCCCAGTTTCTATTTAGAAAATTTAAGCATAAAAAACCCACTTAAAAAACATTTAACAATGTTACTATTTTAATTAAATTGATAAAAATACAATGCATTTGGAAAGATTTTATCGATAGACGATTTTAAACCTAAAAAGTACCAAAAAAAGAGATTTTAATTAATCATGTCCAATGACCAATGATATGAATATTATATCTGATATTTGTTATAAATTAAAATATCACAATTTTATCAATGCAAGCAGATTTGAAACAATTGTTATCTAAGTTGACTAAATTAAAATTTAATTATTAATGTATTGATTTGAGTTTTTAAAGACTTAAAACTATATCACTTTTATAATGTCATCACGATTGAGACTCTAAATGTAGTGTTATATAATTCAAAAGTTATAATAAAAGATCAAATTTTACTTTTAATTATACTTCTTCCTGTTGTTAATAACGTTTATTTTCAAATTTTGAAGGTTGAAACTTGTGAAATTTTGAAATTCCTCCCTATTGGTCCGCTGCCAAACGCATTTTTGTCTATTTTCTACAATACAGAATCCTCTTAATGTTGAAAAAATCTAATATAAATCATACACTACAATTATTGGTAATTGCTAGATTATAAACTCGAACGATATTTAGTCATTTCCCATTTATTAAAATTTATAAAATAAAAGAAGTAGCCTCATGTGAGAAAAAGTGTTAGTTGCTATCATAAACTTAAAAGCAATATAAGATAATTAATATTGCATTTAATATAACTTTATGCATCACTTTAAGTTATACAGATACGGTTTCTGCGTTTTTAAAAATTTGCCTCTAAAATATGAAATTAGGGGATATTTTCATTGCAGAAAACGTATATCGCCTTTGCTTCTTACTAGATAAAAAACCTACTTTGCTAAACATGAAAGAAATCAACATGCCGGAATAAATTTGAGATATATTTTGAAATCCAATAAATAATTATTTTCTGACCGAGCCTAAACGTAAGAATCGAAATGTAAGTAAAACTTTTTTTAGCCAGGAACAAATTTTTTAGACGCTTTTAGGAAGAAAATTCTTGCGATTTTGAACAAAGTTGAAAAGAATTTTGTATTCAAATAAATATTTGAATTGCTAAAAAAATTATTTACTTATTATCACTAACAAATTTTCATGGAAATCATCAGCATGTTCTCAGTTTCCTCTCACACAATTTCCCGACAAATCGTAATTTATCGCTTTCCATAACTATTGTGTGTGTCTATTTAGCGGAAATTAAAAAAAAGCAAGGTTTCATACAATTATTGAAATTTTTAATGTTATGTCCTGTTTCAAAGTTGTTAAACTCTGAATTTTTCGAATGCGTCAACGTTTTTACTGCCATGTCTGGTTAACCGAAGCCCCTTGAGAGAAAAGAGTAGGAAACTCCTGTTTCCCTTGAGTTTATTAACTTAAACCAGGGGGTCTTGAATTGAGTTAATCTCAATCTTCCTCATGGATAAGAGACCCTGAACACAAGAGGCGAAAGAAAGAGCTGGCTGTCACTAACGATACTTTTTAACACCGGCTAATTAACGACTGGGCGGTTGTCTTCATCGAAACCTGGCACTGTACAATTATAAACATCACAGTGGAACCAATCAAGAGGAACAATGAATCATATAGTTGTCCATCTGTGGCCTTTTGTGGGTCACCCATTGTTAAAGTTAAATGTACCGAGAAATGTATAGTGGCCTAGATGTGACGTACCGCCCCCAAGTAAGATTTCGTTCCGTCCCTGTAACATTTTTCTTTTATAAAAAAACTAACTCAGAAAGGTTAAAGTCATTTAAATTGATAATACCTTTGTCAAGATAAAAAATGATTGATTTTTAAGATAATTGTGCTAACGATTTGAAAATAATTTGATTTTATCATCGTTGTTTGACACATTACATTAGACTTGAAGTAATGATTAATTAGTTATCCGGAAGATGCTTATTATTTTTTGTGTTTTATTTTTCTTATTCTAAATTTTAGTTAAATTAACATTACAAAAGATTCTAATATTTGGCTGGAACAAAACTCATCCTGGTTTTGAAAAGGAGTCAAAGTTATTTTTAATTTTTATAAAACGAACAAAATTTATCCGAAATATATTTCAAGACAATCTACACATCTTCTCCAAGGTATAATAAGCGCTTTTATTCCGCTGACAAAAAATGGTTTATTCCGATTTACAATAAAGTCTTGGAAGGCGTTTTCGGCTTCACTTTCTCTAAAAATTTTATCCTTCATGAAGTGATCAAAATGCCTAAAACGAAGTCTGTAGGTGAGAGGTCGGGCGAATATGGAGGGTGCAGTAAGGTTTCATATACTAAGTCCTTAAATTTCCGCAGGGTTGACATTGCCACTTGTGGCCTGGCGTTATCATGAAGAAGAATCGGCTTACAGTTTACCAATGCTGGACAAAGACGTTTTAGTTCCGGTGCATTCTGTCAATTTCTTGGCAATATTTCTCTGCTGTGATAGTTTTACCACAATTCAGGAAAGTATAGTGAACAACCCCAGCAGTACACCACCAGTCACAATAACCTTTTTTGGGTGAACGTTTGGCTTCGGGAAGTGGCCTTTCAACCTTGTCCAACTAACCTGTTTGCCTCCTGTTATCGTAGAGAATCCATTCTCATCGCATTCGATAGAGAAATGGATCATTTTGGTGGCGCAACAAAAGAGACTTGCAAATTTCAAAGCGTCGATTTCTTTGCGCTTCGGTTAGTTCCTGCGATACCCACTTGAGCTTAATTTACCAATTTCGTCCGAATGGCGAACAACGGTTGATTGGTCAGCACTAAGTTCTTCCGCAATTTCCCTGTTGTCTTATGTGAATTTTCTTCAATCAACGTTTTGAAATGGTCGTCGTCCACAACGAAAGGCCTACGCGACCTTCACTGTCTTCGAGATCAAACCATCGCAGCACCGTACAAATAAATTTGACCGAAATCTAGTTTGGATATATTTAATTTTCTCAGGTGCTCACTCTTATAAAATTCAATATAAACTATAATATTTTGAGTACAAGTTAACAGTTAAAGTAGAAATTATAATCCATAAATTAGATTTGAAGATTTACCTTTGTTTACATGACAAGCAGCTACGAAAATAACACAAATTCAAAGCCTGCGTTAATTTTGCAGCAACCCAATATTTAACAAAATATTTACAAACTGTCCTCAAACCTTTAATTACTAAGGCCAATTATGGATATACTCAAATATTTTTATAAGTATATAACTCATTATTGTGTACAAATTTTCCAATTATTGGAAAGTGAAAATAATGGCGTTTGTTCACACTCGTTTGCCATTGGCTGAAGGGATGAAATCAGGTTATTTCGCACTCCCACAAGAGAAGTGGCACAACTCGAAAAATTATAATACCGGATTATTTAGTTTTTTGAAGTATTTGTGTGTGTGATGAGTGGTTAGCATGAGAGACTCTCACGCCGCGGTCGTGGGTTCGATTCCCACCGTCGCCTCTGGCCCTTTTATCACAATAACCCCCCCAAATTTGAACACACATATATGAATTGTCACATGGCTAATATGCATAGTTCATAACGCAAAAAAAAAAATTGGATGTGTGATGCTACAGGAAAAATGACACAACTGTAGATGGACTGATAGCTGCTAGGCATTGAAAATATCGTATCAACCTAGCGTACGAAGCATGTCTTGGAGAAACGAATATTGATGGATCATGAAGTTTTTATACGATGCAAATTCTGTGCATTTGGAACTCTCAGCCATTTTGAAATTGGAAAGATTGATAGTGAGTGAGTGGTATTGGCGTTACGTAGTAAGTTGGAAGATAAAACAAATACCAATCGGTGGGTTATTGTTTGGTTGTTTACTTTAAGTCGTAGGCAAGATAAGACAAAAATAAAAATAAATCGAAAATTTTAGACGCTAAAAGAGGAACACTTTTTCACTTTTCACAAAATCTATTCAGGACCCTAAATGTCTGGAAGGTTCATAGTTCTTTACAAAACGGTAGGTACAATTGTTGAGCAATTTGACGATTATGATCTCCAAATAAATTAGTAGAGTTGAAAATTAATCCTGATCATTACCGAGTTTTACCGAGTTAAGTCATTACGGGAAATGGTCATCATTGAAACGGTCGTTGCAAAATATCGTACAGCATCGTCTAAGCTTGAGAATGTTGAATTTAAAGCCCACAGTACTGGGAATGGAGATGTTCGCCTTCCCAAAATTTAATCGTCTTCCCCTTGCACTCTTCGGTACGCCATGAGGCTCGAGGTCCATTTTTATTGTATTTTCGTTTGATTATTTATTTAATTTTTTAAAAGTTACAAATACAGTCCACTTATACCCGTTACCAACGTTAAATGATCTCGAGTCTTTTTCACCTCTAATGTGTCGCAATGGTTTTACAAAAAAGGTTTTAAAAATCGTAAAAAATTTTAAATCGTGAAAGTAAGTGTTCTCTACAGTTAACAACGCTTCGATCAAGTATGTCATTTGTGATTTGTAGCGGCAACACGATGGGTGGTAGCGCTTCCTAGAACTACTGTAGGTTGATGGGAGCTATTAAAGCGTTGCAAGCCCACGTGTGCCCAGTAGGACAATAGTGTACAGGAGAAGAATGTTGATCATTAAGTCCCTCAAGTATGACCTTGATTTCGTTCTCATGAGATCCTATATCGGTTGGAGAAGTTCATTCACATCGATCGTGGGTTTGTAGGTACGGTAAAAAGTTAGGTATTTGTGTAATTTAGTTTTCGGTGAATATATGTTTCACGTTACTATCTTTCTCTTAAAACGGGATAGGGATAGGGATAAAACAGGCGGCCACAAGTCCTTCTGCACCTCGACATGAGTAGATCTATTGTGCTCTCCTGTTTTTATAACTCACTGGTCAGCTTCAGGTTGTTAATCAACTCTAGTAGTTCCTAAGTGTACGATCTTGCTTCTGCCTTTTCTGCCCTAGTTGCAAGAACCCGCACCTACATAGACCTTAGATGATAAACCAACCAAAAACACAAAATGTGATGTGCGGTCTCCCTTCCTTGCAATATCTGCCCAATATTTCTTCCGTCTGCACTCCTATCTGGTGCATGTGCTAACTTAGGTGGCATTGCCCTGTCAGGAGTGCCCCGCGCCCGGCTCGGCTATCTGACCGCTCTGGGTCTCAAGAGAGGCAGCGGAAGGCGTAGCCCACGTTATCTGGGCTCGACTGTTCGATTGTTCCCGTTTCTGACGCTGGGGGAGCCTGAGCACCTCCCCCTTGCCTCCATGTGCGATTCAGGGGTTCGAATCGCTGAGGAAGAGTCTCTCAAGCCCAGGTGTGAGCGACATTCGGCCTTCGGGGAGTAGCAGGAAACGTGAACGTGAGTGTTTGTAATTGAGGATCCCAAACCGACCTGCGGGATTTATTTTCTGCGGACTCGGATTCAACCTCCCGAGGCGACTGGCTGGGATACGGCCGACTAGTTCGGCTTTTGAACGGCCATCTCGCCTCACCCACCCTGGGAGTCATGGCCCACTCTATGTGGAACCACGGCGACAATGGGTGGTATAATGTGGTTGAGACTCGAGACCCCGAAACGGCTCACCTCGTGTTCTCTTCCACGGCCCCTTTTTCTCAATCCGAACTCCTTCATTCTATCCTGTGACCCCTCCTAACCCTTGGTTACAAGGGGGGTATCCGGGCACAAAATAATGGTGCAGCCCAGAGGGCGTGGCAACCTCTCTAAAGCACAAGCTGTGTTATGTCGGCCTGAGGGTCGGCAGGGGCGGCGGGTGCCTTAGCAGAGTCACACGAGGGCCAGTGCACCAGATCCTGTCTGTAAAGACGGGGGAGGGTTGTATGGCCATCTGTACCATGGGGTGACTAAAATGTTCTGAAAACCAGCCCGAGTCACATTGGGAAAGGACTCGTGGTGGCTTGTGGTGACGCCCCTGGCGGGAACTTAGACAGAGGCTGTCTTCTATCTGGGACCTTTCGTGAAGCTTGCGTATGGCCAACGTAGTACCCCCTGGTCCTCACGGGAGACGTTGCGACAGCATGTAAGGGTTGAGGACGTCATGATCATGCTACAGTCCCTCGAATGCGTAAGTAAGCGATTGGAAATGGGTACTGAGTTGGCGTCTTTGACTCGAGTATGCTTTGCATTGTTGTGCGTATGACCGGCGTGGTACCCTCGGGGAAGCGAAGGATCGGACCACCTAGGCTAGACCTATGGCGTCCCTCGAATGCGTGCAGCAGGTGTAGGCTGAGCTCGATAAGAGACTTTTTACCGTAGACAGTGCTCATCTAGGGGGTGGGTAGCAATCCCACTCTAAACTAAAACCGCTGTCGGGGCGTTCCCGAAAGTTTCGACGCTAGAGGAGCCTCTACACTCAGAGAGATAGAGTCGCCTTCTCCATCTAGGGAGTACGCGAGGGGGGGGGACGGGCTGATGTATTTCGGCCCGTTAGCCCCTCGCGTGCGGCGTACGACCCGACGCACAATGCGGGCCCGACCATTCGGAGTGGACAAGCGGAGAGCGTGGCTACTGACCCTTAGGGGCCGGGACACCACTACGCCAATGCTGCGGCGGTAACACTATTCCGTCGTATGTGGAGGTGCGTCAGCTCTCATCTTGAGAATCAAAACGTCTGATAAGGCCGAATAGGCTATTTGCGGACGTTAAAGATCCTCTTGTCTTGTTGACGATGAGTAATCGGGAACGACATGTCAGGAGTCCAGCCGGAATTCATGTTCGGTGCGGTTCCTTCCAGTCATTCCTTTGAAAGTTTTTCTGATGGCCCTTCTATGAATCTCTTCGCGTGCCTGATGTCTGTGGTATTGTTTCACCAGAGTTTGGACTCATTAAGATTCCATTTTCATATTTATTCACTTTTGTGACAAGATGCTAAGCCACAGTAGGGTGCAGAACCTAGAGTGTTCATGTTTGCTCTTTGGCCAACATATCAACTTTTTCGTTGGTCAGGTCATTGGTGTCTCTGATTTCCGCCAGGGCTTCCAGGCAGTTCCAAACGCTCTCTGCCTTCTCCTTGTATATGACTAGGGCCTGTATTGTTGCCTGACTGTTAGAGAAGATAGCTATCTTCCGGGAATGTATTCCTACCTTTTTATTTCAGTGTTCAAGCGCTATGATTTTAAACGGGAAAACTAGCATATTACCTAACTTTAAGACTCCAGCCCCCGTGCAAAGGGGGAGGAAAACCTAATTTTTATAAAACATTCTGCCTCGTGCCCTACCAGCCTAAACAAAAAAATAATGTAATTTATGTATGTAATTTATATATGGTTCACCCCAAAAATAATTTTCAATAAAAATATTTGAATTGAAATTAACCAATTGAATTTTTAATTACTTTATTTTCAAGGGAAGTAGTCTAAATTAATTTAACGACAATCCAATGGAATTATTATGCGAAACAGTAACACTATTGAACACTAGTATCAGAGAACGTGCTTATGCACCAAGGTGTAGTGGTGAATAACAAATTCATACAATGTAGCCAAATTTATTTCAAATCATTTATTTTAAGAGTTAATATTTTTTTTTTTTTTACAATGTAGCGTAAGAAAACAGTTGGAAGATTAGTTTTCTAATGTAGTTTATGTGTCTACTGTCAGCAAGAATTAAAAAAACAACTGAACTAGCTTTCATATTTTTTATTCTCATAAAATTTTATTATTGATGATTTTTGTTTTTTATCACTAGGATGCTTCTAATCGTGAGAAAAACACCCGGGACGATGTCGCCACCCAATTAGTTTAGCTTTGTTCGTGACTGGGTCAAAGGGGTCAGTTCATAACAGTTCAGAAATGAGTTTGCTATTATAATTCTTTGATTTCCTAAAGGTAAATATTTTGATTTGCGAGGTAGCACGACAATAACAAAACAAAGCAAGAATAACAGAGCGTAGTAACAGCGCTCGTGGAAATCGGTGAATCGGTCGAAAGGACAAATGCGTGGGCATCGAAATGAGCAAACTCCATGGTGTTCTTTGTGATGCAAACTAGTTCCGGCTTGGAAGCCATTAATTAACAGAGTACTAATTGGTGTATTGTTGTGACAGCGGATTTTACAGCAGGAAATCGTCAACTAGTCCGAACTTAAAACCCTCTCCTATCTATCTGTTGTTTTTGTACTCCGTGGAGATTAGATTCGTATGCAAACAGTTTGATCTTTATCTTGAATCTATTATTTAAATCATTAAACATTTCCGGCCGCATGAAAGACAAAACCCTTTCACACTGTCTGTAATTGGAACATGAAATTATAACAATTATGATTTTATTATATCAGTCAGGTTTTAAGGAACTAAATTTTAAAAATTATCCACCGGCATCTCTCTACTCTTACTTTTTATCATATACAACTGTAATTAAATGTGAAGCCAGTGTTGCAATTGAGCAATTATGTTTTCTTTTTAGAAAAATTATGCCGTGATAAAATAAGTTTCGTAATGTAGAAGCAAGAAGTCATTAAACCCTATATAATAATGGTCTCCCTTATATTACATAACATGCTTATTTAGCTAATTATGGATCAAATCACTAACAGCCGTCTCCTACATTTCAGTAGATCCACTTTTATTAAGTTTCATTAATTATAATTTACTCGGAAGATGATGAGCCTCCCTCATGCAAACGAGGATTACCTTTTGTAATAGTGAATCATTTATATAGCAGTTGCCGAGATTTAGTTTAACTTATTAACCCTGAATATTAACTAAATGAATGATGGCTGCATACTGGATCTCTATTTTTAATAATTAAGGCCTCTTGTACTGTAGTTACATAAATAGTTCAAAGTTTAGAGAGTCATTTTCCTTTACGACCATTGTGTATGGTCATTTTAGCATAAGAGTGACATTTATTTATCAAATTATGCATCACATCAGTATGTGCTTCAGTCGCTCATCAATTATATATACTACACATTTGAGCATCGATGCTCAAACTTCTTTATTAAATTGTGTGAGTGAGTGTGTGTGTTTGAGCTCGGAAAGTTACGTTCTACTTTTAAAACTTTATTTCTGACAATTTGAAGCTTATTATAATTAGATGCACATAAATACATTTTTGTGATTTGTATCTAATTAGCCTCTAGAGTGGGCTGAGCATTTTGTTTCGACATAAAAACATATTTAGAACTTTGTCAAAGTTAACGTCAAGGTGCAAACCCTGGTGGACATGGGATGCGTTACCGATCATCACCTAGCAAAACAAAATAGCTTCAGTTTTGTTGCTATTTGGCTTAATTCTCTACTTTGAAACATGTTTTCACAGAAATCGAAATTCTGTAGGTATACTAACAAGGGGTTTATTCAAATGGAATGTCATTTGCAAACAGTGCTAAGTCCGACAATGATTTGATGTGTTGAAATGGTATAGGACCCGACACGAAGCCTTGGGGAACACCCGCTCCAATGCTCCCAAGCGCGTCTGAACTCCTAGTACCTAAACTAAAATATTCCCTATGTAGGACCAATTTTTCTTGAAGGTTACAATATTTAAAAATGAATCTCACAGGGTTTTCGGCGCCCTTTCGATTGGCGTATTCTAATGTACAGTAGAATTAATATTTTAAGCGTCACGAGGGGCTTGTGGATAAATGGAAATATATGTAATAAAGTTTTGAAAGGTTGAAGTAGCCTAAAAATTGATTATCTCGAATAAGATTGAGAATCAGGCTTTGGACAATAAGGGCTTTTAGTCCAATTTGACACATTGGATAACCTCCTGAAGTATTGACGTCTGTTTACGAGACACCCTGTATATATATTTATGAGACTCCTGTGCCATACAAATTCAAAGGCCTTTTCAATGTTAGCTAGTACCATTCCAATTTGTTTGTTTACGTTAAAATGTTAGTGAAGTATCGATTACTCTCACAAGCTGCTTCCTAGTGAAATTATCTGGTCTGAAACCAAATTGATTGGACATGACACATTTTCAGTGACCTTGTTAAGGGTAGTAAGGAACTGATGGAGGTTGGTAATTTAGAGGCAAAGTGCAATAGGTTTGTGGAGTGAGCTATTCTAAACAAGTTCCCAGATATCAGAAAGTATAACCACGTATTTTGTTGGTTATGCGAAATGCTTTAGTTGGAAGATTTTTCAAGAGAAGGGGTCGGAAAGCATCATCATCCGAAGATTTTTTCAGGTTAAGCTTAATGACTATCTCCTTTACTTTCTTAGCTGAGGTTAAGAGAGTTTACTGTAGTATAAAAGTACACAATGTGTAGTAAAAACCAGAAAATAAAACGCAGACAAATAAGCAATTGCTATTGAAAAAAGTTTTACATATTTCGTTATGAATAATTATAGATATTTTTCTTTTCTAAAATAAAAACACATTTATGTTAACAATGTTTGTTGAAGAAACCGTTTCATATTTAAATATGTGATATTACACTATCAATAAATATTGATATTTCTCATTTATACAATACAACACACATAAATAAGCAATTGTTGAAGAGTGATATTCATTATTTCAGATAGTACATTTTTTATCTGGATAGATAAATCATATTCTCTTTATAGAATATACAAATAAATAAGTGTCGAAAAGACTTTTTCTTATTTTCAGATCCGATATTTTTCCGTCAATAAATAGAGCTATTTCCTCCAGTTTCGAGAAGAAAACACAAATAAATATACATTTTTTATTGAAAAGACTTTTTTCATATTTATGGAACAGAGATTTTTCTGTCAATAAATGCACTATCACCTGTTTCTAGAATAAAACGCAAATAAATAAACAATTCTGCTGTTGAAAAGGCTTTTTCACATTTCCAGATCGTACATTTTTCCGTCGATAAATAGAGCTATTTCCCGTCTAAGGGCACATCCTTAACACTCGTGCCCCCATCTGATATGACAATTGATTTACGGCCCTCGGTCGCTTCTAACACTGGGGATCATATGAAGTAATATGATCCGAAGATTTTGTCCTTCTTGTAAACCAAAAGTGACATTATACATCACTTCGACATAACAAGCTGGTACTACGTTCATGTTAAGCAAAACCCTTAGTTTAATTCTAATAATATGGTTTCCGCTTTTTTGTAAATTAAAACTATAACAGAGGTGTAGAAATTACTAAGATACCAGGTCTCTAAATATTTTTTTTACCAGTTGATATTTAGTTTTAAAAAACCTGTAGACTATTGCAACATATCAGCACAAAATACGGAAACTACTCAAATCGAAATTGCTTAGCCAGAGTAAGCACCTCAATTCTTAGGTTTTTACACCCAAAATTTTTACTTGAGCACTACAGATTCATGGAACATAACCAAATCCATTTTTATTCGCTAAGAATAAACAAAATATTACCGTTAGTTCAAATTAATAGTCCAAATTATTCCAAAATGATTTAACTCATTTAATTCATCCGCCCTTCTTAATGACCGAAATGATTCTAAAAGTTCTGGATTTTTATAAACCAATTGATTAAAGCGTACTTGGTTTTTTAATAGGTCGGAGTACGTCAATTTCGTGTAATACTTTAATACTGAAATCGACCAAAAAAATGATGAACTTTTACGGTGCCTGATAATCTTATTTGAGCAGATTATACGATTTATCTTGAATATATCAAATTACGTTCTTAAACAAAAAATATCTAAAGCCATCTCCACCATTTTAGTGGTTTTTAGTTTCAAAACTTATTTATTTGTTAATTCACTATTTTCGTGGTCCGCTTGACCAATTAATGCAAGACAATTAATTAAGGTTTTTAGTTGAGATGAAAAAAAGTTTATGGCACGAGAGGGATTCGAACGAGGTCACGATAGCTCAGGTGGTAGAGCAGCGGCGTATCTAGCCGAAGGTCGTGGGTTCGAATCCCTCTCGTGCCATAAACTTTTTTTCATCTCAACTAAAAACCTTAATTAATTGTCTTATTTATTTGTATTTTTTATGTGATTAAAGTAGTGCTATTTGGGCGGGAACCGCGGTAGCTGATTGGCAACGGCTTTGCACTCGTTTTTGTCAGGACCACCCCCTACACTTCCATTAGACTGAATCCATTTTTAATTCCCAAGCCACTTATCATTTCAGATAAGGGGAATTTTGTCTCTGAAGGAAAAACTATGTTTTTCTACCTAAACCCTCTGTACGCGAAAACCCGTCCTTTGAACACCCCTAATTCCAATTTATGTTCAGAAATGTTATTTTTAATGTATAATATTTTCTGATTTATCTTGCACAGCAAAGTTGTTTTAAAAAATCAGTGGTTTACCTAGCATTATGAACGTAACAAACATCTCTCTCTCACTCTCTCCCTCCCTCTCTTTCTTTCTCACTCTCACTCCCTCTCCCTCTCACTTTCTTAAATAAGCACAAATACAATATTCATAAGCCATACATATGTTATATACATGCACTACATAGGTTACTATTCAAGACTGAATTTTTTAAGGTATAAAAATAATCAAATTACGAAATAGTAAAATCAAAAACTGAGAATCAAATGATATACAGGGTAGTTCTATACGAGTTGCAAAAAATAATTCGGGAGATATTAACTTATAAATAGAATAGAATGCGGCAAAAAAGGGGTTTTCTAACTCTTTCTGTACAACAAATACAATTTTTTCCTCATAAAAACGTATTTTTCACACGCACACGCAAAAACAGATTTTTTACGTTAATTATACAATTTGCAATTTTTTGAAGTCGTGAGGACCGGTCAAGAATGAGGTAGTTTAGAAAAACACCTTTTTCCTTTTTTTGCCGACGTTTCGACCTTTATGGGGGTCATCCTCGGGGCTTTTTCTATGCTGTGGCAGTGTTAGAGGAGTATAGTAGATCAAAACCTCGTTTTGTTTGATCGAAAAATCTAGGTTTTAAGCGCTGGGGTAGATTTAAGATTTTTTTTATTGTGAAAAGTAAAGATAAAGTTAATAGAATCCAAGAAATAAAAACCAAATAATTAATTAAGCAACTAAATTAATTGTTAAATGATGTGGCTTGATATATTTAACAATTTAGTTACTAACATTTGCTAGTAAACCATTTAAAAAACAGTTAAATGGATTCTGCTATCACCCAATTGTTGTTCCTTTTTATTTTTATTTTGTGTCGCAAACCACCCTATGTGTATATAGATTTTTATTTTTCTACAATAATTTCCATTTAAAATTAAAGGTTGGGAAAATGAAACTAATCAAAAGTCAGACATCGGCTGTCCTCAACATTCCAATCGAGGCAGTCATAAAGAAGGAAAGGGCGACGGTGTTCCCGGACAGTTAAAAGGGCATTATTCCGTTCCAGGAGGGAGCGGTTTGTTATTAAAATACAACAAACAGGCTTCAGCTAAGGATTTTATGCTATTGGATTTTGTTAAAGGGGTTAACTTTTAAACAATTTTCCCATTTTCATTATAAATACAATTCAAAAGAAGAGGGAATACTTTTAGCATTTTATTGGAGATAAAGGATAAAGGAATCCACAGCAATTTACAGTTTCATTTATTCGTGAATTTACATAATTATCACTCTTAACTCAGAACAGGACCACTTCAAAATTACAAATTAAATTGAATTCGTTAATAGAATTAATGAAATTAAATTTTGTAATACAAATAGGTAGTTTTTTCAGAATGGAAATTCAAATAAAACTCTTTTGAATCGATTCAATTAATTGTCCATTCTTTAACACAGCCTAAATCAATCCCTAGAGATTCATTATTACCTCTTCATAAAAACTAGCCATTCAGCTAGGTAAGTGAAAATCTGACTGACTAAGGTCAGGTAAATATGTTTCAAACGATGACATTTGAATGTAACCCAAGCAAATTTCATTCAGGGCATATCATGGTGTAAATGGCACCTCCTCAGCCACATCTCGAACCTTTTACGCAATTTCTAACTTCGCATCAAGCTGTGCGTAGTGTAGGCTGGAAGATTCGATTACAGGGAGGAATCTCATAATAAAAGACCCTCTTTCAATTTCACCGGATGCTCAGCTTTACCTTCTTCGGATGCAGACCCACGTTAAGAGCTTTTAACGGTAGCCCTCTGCCCACTCTTTCTCTGAACTATGTATTATTGAGTTGTTGTTTCTTCCAAGATATCCTTTCAAAAATAGGCGTTTTACATTTTATAGAAAGAGGATTGTTTATATAAACTTATTTTTTATTGGATAAAATATAGAGTAGGAATGAGGAGTTTAGGTAAAATTCGATATTAAAAATATTATTGTAACATCTCATTTTTTAGTTTGTTTTCCTTTACACATTTTCAAATTTTGAGATCTATCTTTTTAATCATTTATACAACCAATCCTCTGGTACAATAAACACTTTTTCAAAAACGTGTTGTACGTTTTTAATCCATCGTTGAACAGTTTGACTCAAGTATTTACCAAGAGGTAGAGCAAAGGCGTATCTAGCCAAAGATCGTGGGTTCGAATCACGCTCGTGACACTGACTTTTTTATCTCAACTCAAAACCTTAATTAATTGAAAGATATTAATTGGTCAAGCGGGCCACCTAAAGTAGTGAATTTATCAAGTATTTACTATTAACAGAAATGTCATATACAATGAACCTAAAATATTTTTTAGTTTTATAGTTTATATTGTCAAAATTACAAATTGCGGTTGTTGTTCTACAATGCAGATAGTTACTAAGTTTGAATTTACATACGTATAAAGTAACTAACAAAGGTTTTACTATTAAAAAATTTCTATTCACATTTTAGCAAATTGAGCACACAACTAAAATAAAAAAAAAACGATTAAGCAATAAAGCGTTTGAGGATTTTTGAACACATCGTTGTTTTTTTTTGACAAAATTAAACGGTGTTGTCATAGTTTACAATAGAATATATTTTACTTTTGAGCAGTAGTAACAACCCAATATATTTCATGGTCCGATTGACCAAATAACTTCTTCAATTAATTAATCTTTATGTAAGGTATTGGTTGAAATGAATAAGCTAGTGTCACGAGCGGGAGTCGAACCCACGACCTACAGCTCAATACGCCGCAGCTGTAACCCCTTCAGCTATCTTGACTTCGATCCACTCGGACACCGACTCCCCATCTCAACTTACAACCTTCATGATCATGATTCGATTCTCGGCGACATATAAAGTGGCCACGGGGAGCTGTTGTTGAGATGGGGAGTTGGTGTCCGAGTGCATCGAATGATAGCTCAATTAGTTAGAGCAACGGCGTATTGAGCCGAAGGATGTGGGTTTGAATCCCGCTCGTGACACTAACTTTTTCATTTCAACCAATACCTTACATAAAGATTAATTAATTGAAAGTAGTAACAACATTGAATATGGATAAAACTTAGAGGCGTTATAAGGTTTAGTGTAGAACACCAGGCATTGATGGAAAAAATGTTCCTGAATCCAGCACAAAAGTTTCTGCATTTTCATTACTCTATTAAATTCATATAGAAAGGTTGAGGGTAAGATGATGAAAACGAATCCGAATAGTTTTGTTTAAACAAATTGGGTTTGGACTCTTAATCACATTTAATATGATCGTGCATATTATTTTCTTATCCTAAGTTAAAAATAATTCAACTGATCTAATATATTATGTATCTGCAATTCACGTATTTCCAGGCTATAATATAATCACCTGGAACTACTGCATAACCGAGGCCGAATAACGTATTTTAAAAAATTACTTAAATTAACTATAATATGTCTCAACTTCTAGTTAGTTTATTAAGTAAACACAGAATAAACAGGTAGCGAGAGAGTTTCATTTGATTTGCATAACACGAAGGGTGGTCTTGTCTGTGCACATCGAGTATGCATTTTTTTCTACTTCTTTATTTTGTCTAGACTGAATCCGTCTACAATTACACAATGAAAAAGTCGACAAAGGGTGACTCGTCCGTCCCTTCGTGTGGGGGCTTATTTCCATAGTAAAAAGGAGATAATCTGATGGCGGCAAAAAAAGCCGATTGACGGAAAAATCGGCCCATTCTAGCGTTATTGACGGTCAAGGATAGCGACATTGACCTTCGCATGCTCGGACTTAGCGAAAGTGCCGTTCCGCTATCGGTCTAACCGGAACTTAAAAACCTAAACAAACCGGTGTAGGACTCTACTACAGCTGAAATCGTAGGCGGAACATTCTCGAAAAATTCCTTGGGCACAATGCAATAGTTTATTTTAGTAACAAAAGTTAATAGGGTTTTAATGGGTTCTCACCCCTAACATTTACACGTCTGAAATAATGATTTAAGAGTCGAAGGTAGATATAATAAGGAGGAAGTATGGAAATTTGGAGAAGTTATAGAGATAGTCTAACGATAAGTTATAAATATTTAGTATGTAGTTAGCGTCCTAAGCACGCCCTCACCATAAAACCCTAACCTTTAGATAAAATCCATAGTGTAAACTTAACATCAAAACATGATATTTTATTGGCAGCCAAATAAGGTGTTTTTAGTGAGATAACTTACTTACTTAGGTCATGTTAGTATTTGGTTTTCTGAGGTGTTGATTTGTTTGTGTTTATTGTCGCTTATAACTTATACATTATAGAAATAATAAATTCCAGAAGAGATTGTGATTTTTGTTTACTTACCCCACTGTGTAAACTACACGTAGCTCATAAAGTTCTTTTAATTATTATAATTTAACTTATTACGTTAAATGTTCATACATTTAATATATATTTTTTCTCACATGTTAGGATTTATAAAAAAAAACATTGTGTTTTGTCGGGAATATAGGTCGGAATAATCTGGTTTCCATTGAATAGAGAGATTTAAGTTTTGTTGAAGAATGTTGGTACGTTCGAACGCTTCGAACCTCCCTTTTTCATTGAATAAAAATGTACCGATAATATTTTTATAATAATGATAATCGTGAAAATTCACTTTAAACTATTTCATTGAGAAGTGATAGGTGAATATTTTTTTGTGATTTCTTCGTTTATAAGAAGAGAATCTTAATTTCGTTAAAAATTGTGTACGTATACAAGAGTATACTTTTCTTAGCTGCTGCTGGTGTTCCTCAAGGCTCTATCCTTGGACCCATTGTGTTTCTTCTATGTTTTAACAAAACAGACAAAACGACTTGTGAGCACCGCGTATCAGAACTGCACTCTGCGACAAACATCAAAAAAGTAAATATTAAATTTTTTATGCAATGCAAATCTAATACCGGCACAATCTGCTACCAAATGGGTACAAAATTTGGACAGCTGATGGTACCTGTACAGGAGAGTAATAAATATCGTTCTATAATCTACTCAAGATAGCGAGGGTATTGTGTTTAAGATTTTCCTCCAATAGTGAAGTAATATGATATAATCATTCTACTTTTTTAAGGAATATCTTCACTAGGTGGAGGCAAGTGTCGCTATACTTAAACTCCTTTGTAAACATTTTATTCACTTTATATACAGGGTTTTAATTTACTTGCAATTTTTGCAAAGTAAAGCTTTTCTAAAAAATATCGTTTAATGTTGTTAATAGTTGTGTAGGTTTTGAGAAAACCAGGGCGAACCTTAGTTTATGTTCAGTTCTGTCATGCTCTTGTTCGACATATCCTTTGCCAATCTTAAAGCACGAAAATACAAACATTTTGATACAGTAATTAATTAAGATGAAATTTTTCTTAACTTAATTATGGTAATTTATTAATTAATTTAATAATTAATAGATTATGACTTGAGGAAAATGAAATAAATAGCAAGGTGAACTTGTTACCAATTAACTGGTTTTCTTTCATTTGGTTAATTTATTATTATATTATCCAGTTATTATCACATAATTTGAACTGGCTATTGTTAAAATTGTTACATTTTGCAAATAGTGGACATGAATGTAAGAAAATTAGGTATTCAGTTTGGAACTATCGCACTGGTTGGAAGTATCGCAAAATATGCAATCTAGTCCGAATCGAACATGTTTTATGAGAAGTTTATCATGGGTAATTGGTAGTTACGTAGATTTAATGATTTCAAGATAAAAGATGCCATTTTGTATGTTATAAATAATTACTGTGGCGAAAAATTTTAATCGGTCGTAGCACGTGTAAAAATTAATAAAAAACTTTAATCATTTTTCAATTCTGTTGTGTTGGTTTATGAACAATCGCAGTTTACTGAGAGGCAAGGTCGTAAATGATTGCCCGTTTAAATGAATCGTTTTTACCGCGTTTTATTTGCTTTTTGTACTTACTAATTGACACTTAGAAGTCACCACAATTGATGGTGATTTTTTGTTGTTGCATGTTTTTCTTTCTTTTAGGTTAAACGCTGATTTGTACAACTGAACCTTGTAAAAGCCTTTGTTTCAAAATAAACCATGGCTGGACGTGTTCAACTTAATTCTATCATGACAGATTGACACGGATCTGAAACAAGCTGATATTCTAGCAACAGGCGGTCTTGTCCACAATTTCAATGTTACAATGGTCCCTCTCGATGAAAAAATAAATCACAAACAGAAAATATTCACTTTTGAAAACCATAATCTGCCGATAAGATTAAAACAAAATGAACAACTTATCCTCCCTGTTAGCTTGTTGTCAACCGAATTTATTAATTGCCCAATCCAACAAGGACAAAACATAGTTAATATTAATAATGATTTGTTGGATTCGTGAGGAGCGGTAAAGAATGAGGTAGTTTAGAAAAACATCTTTTTCAGTTTTTTTGACGACGTTCCGACCTTTATTGGGGTCCTCTTCAGGTTATAAAGTGTGGTGCTACTCTTGTGGTGTCATATAGGTGTTGTGTGAAATTGTTGTGAAACGGTCACACAAACAAACCACACATAACACCAATGTGACAAGAAATAGCACCACACTTTCTGCCCTGAAGATGACCCGAATAAAAGTCGAAATGTCGGCAAAAAAAAAATAAAAAAGCTATTTTTCTAAACTACCTTATTCTTAACCGCTCCTCATAAATCCAACAAATTGTTAAACAACCGGTCATTAATGTTTAGAACACAAAATAAATTAAGACCAAAGCTTTGGCCAAAGCCGTCAGCAGAAAGACAAAATGTTAATTTTTTGATTAAACAATCATTATGAGATCTTTTCGAGTAGTAAAATAAACAGTAAGTTATTTCACTTTATTTAACTAAATTACGCGTAGTAGTAGGTTTTCGCTGTTGATATTCCATTAAAGTCATACTAACATGTAAAACCCAGGCAACCCCGGTCAAATAAAGAACATTGATTAACTATTTTAAATATCATTTTAAAACTGAACTTATTATTTATTAAATCGAAAATTTTTGTTTGAACATAAAATGTTAGTTTAAAAGTATAGTTATATTTTCTACGAGGCAAGGCAGTCTCGGCTTCATTTGGAACTGGCCCAAATTATATTATGTAGTAATCTATTGACTGATCACACTTCCTAATTTATGATTAATTTCTTTTCCATTTCATTAAATAATCCTTTGATCATTACTTTGGATGAAATTCGACTTTGGCCTGTTATTCATAACGATTAATATCCCTGTTTCGTAAGCGTTTATCATCCAATAATTTCTTTCTTGCATGTGATAATTTTAATTTGATTCTCAGAATATATTGCTTTGCTCTCTAGTGGAGTTCTTTTGAGAAATGTTTGTCACAGTGCCGGCTAATAAATCTCTGATAAAGGCAGCGTAAACTCCCTAATCATGACAAAAAGGGTGGCTAAATATATTGAGCAGTCACATGAAAAAAATTTAATATACGTAACAGATTTTACGAGTTGTTAAACCCGTATGAGTTATAAGGGCGAAACGTGCATAGGGGTTTACCGGCAATTGATCTATCAGGATGATAGATGTCTGAAAAAGGTTTACTTCGCACAAAACAACCCATTCGTACAGACTCACCGAATGATTACTGAAATTTTTGCATTAGCGGTGTACTCTGAAGCTAAAAATATAATATTATAACATAATATCTTAATAGATGATATATTTACACACACGTGTCCAAGCTTTGTGTCCAATTGCCCTACGAGTTGAGAAAAATATAAATAATTAAAACACATTTTTAAATTGAGGATTTTTGTGCATGTATTTCAAAGTTATTATTTATCAGTCGATTTTTTTACCTAGTATAACAAAATAATGTGCTGTATAGTGTTAAACAAGATTGCATATAGAAAAAGTTACAAAAACGAAAAAGATGCTTCTAATAAAGTAAAATGTTTTTAAATTAAATTATCCAAGTTTGTTTTAAACATCCTTGTGTAAGCTTAACTATAATATATATAATATATGCACAGAGTGCCGTGGGTCCTTTTTAGTTGGCCCGGCCGAATTTTTCTTGAACCTATGACGCTATCAATAAAACAAAAAATACGTGTTTAATATTTTTAGTCTAGTTTCAAATTTTTAACTTTTTTGTGTAGAAAATTTATGCAGGCTACCTCAGGTCCAGTTCAATTTCGCAATTTCATGTAGGAGCCTTTACATCCTGACACATCATTTTAAAGGAGGTTTTGCACTGAAGCCAATGGTGTTATCAGATTTCAAATTGGTCAGTAAAATGACAAAGTTATGGCAAAAAGTTTGAAAAAACGCATTTTGTTTCGTTGTTAACTCTAATGATTTGCTTCTTCACTACATAACATTAATTCTGTCATTGTTTGAGAGAATGCGATAGATAGAGGTAGGGGAAAAAAGAATGGTTTTATAGTTAGATATGTAGATAGATAGATAGATAGTGGTGAGAGAGTGCGGTAGGGAGATAAATAGAGAGATTTATAAAAAGAGAGAGAGAGAAAAATGGAGGGAGAGATAGAGAGAGACAGAGACAGAGAGATGTCTCATAAATTATCAAGCGTGCTGAAACTGAAAATACTAAAATAAATAAATACACACATATAAATAACAAAATAATAATTTGTCCATCAGTACTTGATTTCCAAATTTGGTGATATCAGTACTTCTTTATAAATTATTTATTCATAAAACACTTACATACATATCACTAATTTATACATAAAGGTACAATTTTTTGTCCTTTTCTGGCTCAATATAAGAAGAAGTATCCATTCCATTCGATATGACGTTCATTGTGTTTATCCGGAAGCGGACACTGCCGTAGTCACGTGTTATGGAAACAATGAAGAAACTGCGTTTCATGAATTCAAAATGTTATCATATAACACCAGAGACTAGCAGGATTGTGAAAAATTTTACATTCTATTCACCGTCAAATTCGTTATCTTTCTCCCTCTCGGCTGTAAAATATGTCAAACGCACGTAATAATTATTCTTGACTTCAAGTATAATAACGAAACCACAATGAAACCGCGTGGGGCTTAAAACAGAAGTGGAATGTGAGAATGCTGCAAGTTGGAAAAAGGCATAAATTGTCAAGACAAACCCACTAAATCGGCCGAAACGACCGGCAATAAAAGCAAAGGACGAGCACGGAAGACTAAATAGATAAGGTATGTTTAAATCTCGGTCAAACTTTGTTGTGACACCCGGTTCAAGTTGTTGAACCCGAAAGGTTTGAAGAGCGAGAGTTGGAATGAAGCCGACCAGGTCAAAGGCCTAACCTCGCCCAAAAAAACAGTGACCAAATGTTTAAACAGCTAAAAACGTGAAGCCGAACAATTAATTCTGACAAGGATAATAGTTCCATTTGTTTCAACAAGAAGTGAAAAAAGTAGTCATATTTATATATATATATTNGTGTGTGTGTGTGTGTGTGTGTGTGTGTGTGTGTGTGTGTGTGTGTGTGTGTGTGTGTGTGTGTGTGTGTGTGTGTGTGTGTGTGTGTGTGTGTGTGTGTGTGTGTGTGTGTGTGTGTGTGTGTGTGTGTGTGTGTGTGTGTGTGTGTGTGTGTGTGTGTGTGTGTGTGTGTGTGTGTGTGTGTGTGTGTGTGTGTGTGTGTGTGTGTGTGTGTGTGTGTGTGTGTGTGTGTGTGTGTGTGTGTGTGTGTGTGTGTGTGTGTGTGTGTGTGTGTGTGTGTGTGTGTGTGTGTGTGTGTGTGTGTGTGTGTGTGTGTGTGTGTGTGTGTGTGTGTGTGTGTGTGTGTGTGTGTGTGTGCGTGTGTGTGTGTGTGTGTGTGTGTGTGTGTAACGCTTTTATTTTTTGTAAAATATTGTTTAATAACGCACCGAACGATTTCATAGTTGTAAAAACTCACTTTTGAAATTTTCATGTAATTATGTTTTATTGGCACGATACATATATTGTTTTTAAAATACCCCGTAGATTCACAATGTGCAACATTTGTCAATCTAGAATATTTAAAAAAATGTTGTAGTTTTATGACAAAACAAAAAGACAGGCGTAATAACTCATATAAATAACTTCAAAAACCCTATGCAAATTGGTATGTAACATAATAAACAATAGATTTATGTTTCATCGAAGGCCTGCTACACTATCGGGCAAAATATCGTCTCCATCCATTAATATGTTGATGACCGTACCACCTTCCAAACGTCTAGAAGAAGACTAGACCGTAAAGAATAGACCTGAAATAGTCTACAAAAAAGAAAAGTAATAAGGGCCTCAGTACGCAGCTCTGACCTCTTTGCGAGCCTGAAAAAGGTCGACACCCCCCCCTTGACCGCGCACGCAACAGATAGACATCGAAATCAAAATTTCAAATATTAAGAAATTAAGTAAATTATTAAAAATTAAATTCAGATCGTCAAATAAAACCAACTTTAGTTTAGGTTTTTCCTGCCAGAATTTTTATTAAGGATGTTGTAAAGACTAAATAAACTGTTATTTGTCGAAAAGAACCTGGGAAAAATCTATGATAAGATTAAATAATTGTTGAAACTTTTTTAAAACTATTCTTACTTTCTTCGTTATTGTTGTACTTCTTTTTCTTTTTATAAATGAAAAATTGCTGTTTTATTGAAGGGTTTTTTAAATAAAATTACAGTGTTTTAACATTTTACGATCCTATGACATTTAATAAAAACGCCTTCAACAGAAAAGGCCAGCAAAAAAAAAATATTTTAACCCTTTCAAAAATTTTGTTTGAAATAATAACTACCCTATAAAACAAAGTTATTAATTTTTGTCATATAAGATTTAATTAACGAATTATTCTCTCGTACTCCCGTCAATATATTATTTACTGGGGTTCTAAAACTTAGTTTCTTCAGATAAAGCCATCGTCATTAAACGACTCCTGAAAAAAATTAATTGATATTCAACCTGTCAAGGGCTACTTCTTAATTAACTTTAAATGATCAAGTTACTTAACTCCGGACATTTATTATCAATTAAATCTCACTCTAATTTTTTGAACTGAAAAATAGAACGAAATCTTTTTCTTAACATTGTAGCGTAGAGTAGAATGTATCTGATTATAATGTCTATTCAATTATTTTTAGAAACTCAATAATTAATTAATTCATAATTATAGTGTAATAACTGTCATCTTTAAAGCAATTTTAATATGAAGTCTCTCTAGAAAATCCTCGGGTTTTTTCATCGCAAAATTAGCACAATGTAATTACGAACATTTTTCATTTACCAGAATCTTTTTGCATTTAAAAAGTTTTTTATCTTTACGGTATGAGATTTCAATATAACGGTATAAGCTTACATTGTTCCAGCTGTGGAATATACTGTTTTACTAAAAAATTATGATCCGTTTCATTGTCTATTTGTCTGTCTTAATAAATTCAAAAGGCTTTGTTTTTTTTGCCTCCATTTAACCGAGTCTGAAATGCTGGTTTAATCTTACTGGCCGTTCATTGTAATGTCACACTTGGATCCCCCAAAATGCTGAGTATAATCTTTGGGTGGAGCCCTTCTATAAAAATGATTAATGAGGTGAATGACTTTTCTCACGACCACCGCATACCATACATTGCACGGAATCCATTTTAAATTTCTACACTAAGCTTTTAAGAGAAGGAGATTTTTGTTCTTTGTAGGCAAAATAAATATGTTTGTAGCTAAATCTACACAAGAAAACCCACATTTTGACCCCACCTAATTTCAACTTAGGTTACGTATTTTACTTTATAATAGTGTTGTTATAATCTTGGCCAGCAAAATTGTTTAACAATGAACTTTTGAACCAAACCTGATTCGTACTTGCCAAACTAGCGGTTCTGGGTTTAAATATCGTCAAAATCTGTGAAATTTTAATTGTTAATAATTTGCACACAAAAAAATTGGGACTGATCTTATGTTCGTGATATCGAACTGGTAGTTCTGGTAGTTGGATATTTAACTCCCCTGAATCGCAGGAATTATTTTACTTATTTAGAAGGGGACTTTAGAGAGGGAGATTTCAGTAAAACTTTTTTATGATACTAGTTAAAAACGTATAGACACCTATCCGTGCGTTCTGGCTGGAGCCGAAAAAAAATACTTTGAGATATATAATTTTTAAAGATATCTTTATCTGCCTTTGTTGAACGTGTACTTCGAGGTTATTATATATCATTAGATCGTACTATACAGATATTCACTATAACAGAAGTTACAAAAACAAAAAACACGCTTGTTGTAACGTTTGTCGAAAATTTAAAAATCCCTACAAGAATATAATTTAGATTCATTTGAAGCACCATTTAATGAGCTTAAATACGAATTTTCGTAGGGGCGTCGGTGGCCGCAACGGTTTAGGCGTTGACACGGCGCTCATCACTGTAAGGTAAAGGTCCTGGGTTCGTTCCCTACATACTTACAAATGGGCTTTTTTTTAGCTCTGCTGTTGCGAACCCTCGTAAAATAAAAATTTAAAAAAAATTTTCATTGCAATAACTAAATAAGCATTTTTGGGCTCGATTCGTAGAAGGATTTTTTGTCACTTAAAAATTCATAGCTACTCTGAATTCACTAATTTCGTGGTCCGCTTGACCAATTAATATATTACAATTATTTAAGGTTTTTAGTTGAGATAAAAAAGTCAATGGCACGAGCGGGATTCGACATTTGAAAAATGGCAAAAAGGAGGGAAAAATTCAAAAGGTAGGGTTGAGATGGGGAGTTGGTGTCCGAGTGGATCGAGGTCACGATAGCTCAAGTGGAAGAGCAGCGGCGTATCTATTCGTGGGTTCGAATCCCGCTCGTGCCATTGACTTTTTATCTCACTAAAAACCTTAATTAATTGCTACTCTGAATGTTATCCAAATTGAGCCTTTATTCGGTCAGTGGAAAGCTGGATTCGCCTCTTTCAGTCTATCTAACAACTTATAGATTTTTTTGTAAGTGAGACGAAACCTAATCAAAAGTTTTATTATATTTCTCCCGTTCTAATTTATTAACGTGGTTTATTTATCAATCATATTTGTTTCATTATGTGTAGGTAAAAGGTCTTAAATTCGTGCCAAGTTTCTTCTGGATCCGTAGCTCCGTTTTAGTTTAGTTAACACCATTTTGGTGATTTTCAAAAAAAAATTAGAGGCAGAAAAAATTGAGAGAAAAATTATATTCTAAGTATTTTGAAGTGAAGAAAACGAATATCAACTTTGTTTCTATATCAAAAAAATAGTTTTTGCTCACTCGCGAAAGTAATCATGAATAAATCAGCAATCAAAATAATCCAAAAAATAGGTTAAAATATTTTTTAAATCTTTTTATGAATTTTACGATTTACAAATTTTCCGTTAATTATTTTTTTAATTGGAAATATTGAGATAATTCTAAAACGATTCAACCGATTTACAAGAATAAGAACGTAGGGAAGAACACTATAAATCTTATTTAATAGCACTAATCTGGAAATAAATCAAAACTATAAAAAAAATATTTGTGACTATTTTTGTGGACTTTTCCTTATTTCACTCACTTAATGGCGAAAAATCTAAATGCAGTTGATATAATTATAAAGAAAATAAAGAAATTTCAATATTCAGACTGTTCCATAAACGTTCAATTTGGATGTAATTCAGACTTTTTAAGTATCGCGAACATGGCAAAATATTGCCCCCGACGAATCCAGTCAAAAAATGTCTTTTTTTGTTGCCTACTTTACTAGAAGCGCCTTTTTAATTTTGTAACTTATTATATGTCTACTCTCATTTAGTACGAACCTACATATTATTTCCCTACCCTAAATTAAACAAAATCAACTGATGTATTGCAAGACAGAAATAAGTTCAGTTTAAGAGTAAGAAAACAGTTGTTTTTTCAAATTTAAAACCCTTTATTTAACATTGCTGTCATGTATAGTTTTGCAAACGAATGTTTATACAGTAACATGGAACATGTTATGATGGTACAACCCAATGGCTGTGATCAAGTTAAATTATTCAGTGGTGGCTGACCAAATGACATATGTATAATTTGCATTGTACAATGCAAATAATATAAAATTGTATATTAACTAGCAATAAATTTATAAATATAACAAATTAATTAGAAACGAAGATACTATTCCAATTTATTTACAGACTTTATTTTTATTAATACTATGTAAAAATAGTTTTGTTAGATGGAAGTTGTGGCATTTATCTAACTATTAAATTCATTGTCGAATGACTCCAAACATGTATGGCTGGTACAAATATTTCTTTTGAAAACAATCTTCTTAAAACCATAAACCAATAAAAGGATATTGACGTTCAACGGAACTTTTTTATACACTCAGCGAGCAGGATTGTATTTATCCATTAATTACTTTCAGTTGCCATCTCGTTGTATCCATCTTTTTTACCCCTTGCTTGAAAAATGCTGCTTCTTTATCACACCACTTTTGCCAACGCCCACATATTAGACACTATCATATCAGTCGTATCAACAAAGCCATTATGCCACCACACACGCGACCAATTACTCAGGATTTATCAGAGGGCTAAAGCCCAAGTCACAAGTTCCTTTTCATAAACGTATGAATAGGATGGCTACAGCAAAATCAATTAAAACCAATATGGTAGAAAAAGTTAATCCCCTTTTTTTAAATCTTAATAAATCACAATGCCAAGGTTATGATGTTCATCAGCAAAACAGTGATGATTAGTTATTGATATCTCTGTAAATGAACTGACTATATGAAACTCGTCAAATCTTATTTACTTGACTTTCAATGGTTGAGTGTTAAACCAAGTTAGTAATTTTATCTTTCCTTTGGGATGAAATATTCAACCGAAATGTCATAAACTTTTGGTTTCCAAATGAACGTTATATTCTTTTCCACCTAATTTAATAATTGAACGACCATACGATGGCGATCTATATATTTCCGTCAAAACAGAATAAAGCTAATATTAAAGTTTAGGCCCTTCTCAAACTGGCTGGCACTTTATTAGTAGATGTTTAAACTTGGAAACTCACGGGTGAGTTAGTATCGAGAATCTTCCGCAGCACGAATTTCCTTGATCAATTATTAACACGCCGTTGATTAACGCTTCAAAAAAATACCCAAAAGTGTTTATAAAACAGTTATATAAAGGCTTTTAAAAGTTCAGTGTTAGTTATTTATAAAGAAAAGGTTTTCAGAATCTTTCCGAATGGCCTTTAATTTATGATTTGTATAACTGTCCAACAATGTATTATTTACATTGTTAATATTATAGTTTTAAATATAAATATTTTTTATAAAATTATAAACGATTTTTTTAGTTTAGTTTAAATGACTTTTTAAACGACGTATACGTTTTTCTTTCTCAAGTTGATTCATAGGTGATGATGGGTTATCAAGAAATAATGAGTTATAATCTTGCGCTCTTCTTGTGTGGCATTCTAAGATTCTATTTTTAACGTTAATCATTTTCTTCGATGTAAAACATTAAATTTAATGTATCTAACAATAAAATCAACGTTTAGCTTACCATCATAATATTTTACGAATATCCGATTTTTTTGTTTTTGAATGTGTTTATGTATGATGTTACCTGTCGTACATTACTGGTCGGTTCCAATTTTGTCAGCTAATTTAAGATACAACAGGCCAAAAAAAATATTTTTGGCAAATCTCTTTTTTTTTGTTTATCTCACCCCCTTTTATCAAAAATTGTTTTTTTTAACGTTTTAAAAAGGAGAATTTAAACAGTTGAGAAATTTTCTTACTACTCTCTGAGAACAGGTCATGAGACACCTGCCTTTTTATACATCGAGGAGAATTATTGGGCATAAAATGTTTTACTTACGGAGTACAGTAGGTTGTAGGTATTATGTTGTAAGATAAATTTTTTACTGTTTGTTTGTTTTTGTAGTTTTTGAATGTTTTGTCGTCAGTGATATATCTAGAAGTGAAGTATTTTATCTCACTTGTAATTTCATTGAAAAATATTGAAACGTATAAAATTCAAACGTGCTAGGCCAGTTATATGATGTCCATCAATAATAAATTTATTTATATTTAATCTAATTGTATAGGTACATTATTATATTAAACATGCGTGTATATACTGACAGTTGAAATTTGATTATTTTAAAATATTTTTTAAAAAATTCTATTTTTTTTGTTTGAGCTTGTCAGCTTAATTAAGCAAATTTTAATCAATGTGTGTATTTTTTTCTTGTGCACTCCTTTCTGTTTAACTTTCTATCCCTCTCTCTTTTCTCTCTCTCTCTCTCTCGCTCTCTCTTTCTTTTTTCTTTCTTTCTTTCTTTCTTTCTTTCTGTGTGAGTGTGTTTATCAATTTTACTCCGTTTTGTCGTATTATAATATGACGCCGCGGCAACATATCTGTTAATTATAGAATCACGGATTGACTAATCACATTAGGATGTTGAAGTGTTTTTTTGCTAAGATAACTTTTTATCTTGGCCACAAGTAGCACAAGAACGTTACATAGATAGGGTTGAAAGTGCACATTTAAAAGATGTCGGATAGTCACGTTTTCTCATACGTCACTTTAAGTGAGCATTAAGCATCGGATTTGAACCATTTCTCTAAACTTTAAATTGAGTTACCCGGTAGTTTAACGGTTCTCAATGGTATCTTAAAGCAATTCATTGTTCCTTCAACTTTCCTGGCAGGGCGTAGACGAATTGCCCCTAGTTGATGAATTAACGGATTTTTCTGTCCTTTCTAAGCTGACCAGTGCGTAAAGAGGCACGATCGCTTTTCATAATAGGATTTTCCCATGCATGAAGGAAGATATATCATCCGAGAGAGGAAAAAAATACAGATACTAAAAAAATTCTTATGTACTCAGTCCGCAGGGGTTTAATAGGAAACCGAGGATTATGTCTTCAATATTGAATATAGACAACGATTTTTTTTTAATATTTCATCATTTTCAAAATTTAATAATAACAAAGCCAAAATATTTTACATATTAAACTTTATAACAAACCCTCTGATTCGTGAGAAATATAATCGAAACTGAAAAGCCTGCTAACCACATAATTCAACATTTCTGTTACTTGTATTGAAAATAACCCAGTTAAATGTATTTCCATTTATTTAATTGTATTTGGCCGATTTTTAGTCTTGAGACTGTTTTTTTATTTATTTATTTTTTTTTTATCATTTTAATAGAATTTGTTCTGTTTATCATCGCATTCGTATTATTGTAAATGATCAAACCCATCTCAACGATCCTAAATTACGATAGTAATAATTACTCTATTAACTGTTTATTAATAAAATAAATATTCGATTTGTTTTTACTTTTCTATGATTTACACTATAAATCACAAAATGAAAGCCTCACGC
The DNA here is from genome assembly GCF_000648675.2 of Cimex lectularius. NCBI lineage: Eukaryota > Metazoa > Arthropoda > Insecta > Hemiptera > Cimicidae > Cimex > Cimex lectularius. Next base: position 63,613 of record NW_019392736.1, read on the forward strand.
TTTATAACTTACGTAACCGATAATTTTTTAAATCAACAACAATCACTGTTTTGGATTTAGTTTTCTCATATTATTGTTAGTGTGTCCTTAGCTGCTAAGTTGAATTTTTTAAACTACTCAAATTGAAAAATTAATTAAACTTCTGTTGTTCTCCAGAAATCTCAATGGTTGGTCAAAGTGTTGAAATGAAATGTGAAAGTTTTTAAAACCAATTTTTAAAGGGCTTTAACCAAATCAAAAAATTAAAAGAATAGATACATTTTTTGCGTAAGACATTATTTTGGTTATGTAAAAATAAACATTTACAATAATTTTATACCCAAATGATTGTAAATCGTGAGTCAATTATTATCAATTAGTCCAAATATTTTACAAATTTGTAATGCAGAGTTGTTGCTATTCATAGTAGTTATTTAAAAATAAGGTACGGTATAGATTTTGGTAAATTAAAATATTAAAATATAAGCCTTTTTTAAATACAATTGTCCTCGTATGAATTTGATGACTAAAGTTCTTCATTTGATTGTCCAGCAAACAATTCATAATGTAAATGATAAAGAGTGATATTTATGGCAAATCCCAAAGAAATTACAAAAGCAGATGACTCAAATTAAGGGTTATAAGCAGTGAAAACCACATAGACTTCGTTTATCTCAGCAAATTAATCTTGCTTTAAATACTAGAACGTAAATTTTGTAACGATTTCACGTTTTTGATGTTAAAACGTTAACGGTAAAACTGGGCAAACCTTCAATTGAACTCAATTGTCTAAAGTTTACACGTTTCAGTATTATTGTTCCTCTCCAAACTGTAATAAACCTTGTATCAGTTAATGTGGAAAAACATACTGTTTTTATTAATTTATTTATATATGCTCAACTCCGCACTCATATGTACAATTTTAAGTTTTATCAAGCCGTCCTTGATCAACTCTTGCTTCATTTAACGCCCTGTTCTCAATAAGCGTTTCATTTCCGCCCATGATTTCGTATCAGCAGATTCTCTAATCAAACAATCGGACAAATGGGAACAAATACAGTTTTCTGTAGAAAGAATAACCCTTGAAGCCATATTGCTACAAGAACTATCCATTTTCACAATGAACTAAACAGTATATCAATATCAAGATAATATTAACAATTATTTTTAGTTAATTACTAAAATGTTCCACTTTTAAAATAATACGATCATCAGTTTTTTATCAGAGCAAACCGAGCAAAAATATCTTACATTAGATATGTTATTTACAAGTATGAGTCTAAATTTTTCCTTTTTTTTAAGTCCATAACGTAAAACAGTTCAGATTTAACCGTACAATGTACAAACTTCAGTAAAATATACTACATTCTGCTGAAACATTTTCAACATTGCGGCCGCGAAACACGATAGCTGATAGTCGATTTTTTTGGGTAGAAACTTTTGCTCCCTAAGCCCGTATTGGCAAAACTTTTTCAAGATAGAAGTTTCCACGGTTCTCTGCTTACTTGGATTGAAATAGAAAGTTGAATCTAATCTGTCAAAAACTAACAACATTTTATTGGTCGATGATGCAAAAAGACAAGTTTCGAAGCGTCTTACTCTGAATAAATTTAGAATCTATCCTAGAATACAAACTCACAACATTGAGTTTGTTCTTTGTGTTTTGTTTATATTATCGATATTATTGTTTTTTATTTGATGTTTATTGTTCTATACGGTTCTGATCTTGTCTTGATATGTATATTTTTTATTACATGGTAGAGTTTGGAAAAAGTTATGTTTAGATGTTCTTGAGAGTCAAAAGTTTGGCACGGACGCCTAGTTTGGATCAAATCACATGTACTAATTCTAAATAATGAAAGGTTTGAAAGTTAGTTCACTAGCGCGTGAGCAAAAAAATTGTGAAAGTCCCGAGGGAAAAATGTTTTCCCTCATGTATTCATCAACTTAAAATGTGATGGTGACAACAGGCGTCGAGTACTCCATCGTACTATTGGAGTGGTCTGCAAACACGAATGGATGTATTTAAGAGCGAAGGAAAACACGATTGTAATTGTAAAGTGTGTAATTTATGGCTAATTTGTAATATGCATCCGTTTGGGGGCTGAAATGACCTAGATGTCGGTAATTGAAGCTAAACACGATCGGTCGGACGGGCATCTCTAAGGTCAAACCCCAGGCTGCCATGAAACGTCGAACAGTACGGTATTTCCAAAAATAATAATAATAATAACAATCTCTTTCGCCGTTTGTTTTTTGAATAACGGTCAGGCACAATAGGGACAATCAATCATAAACAAGTTTATCGTTCCTATTGCTCTCACTCACACGTTAACAGTATCCGCCCACTATCCATCCATATGTAGCGGCTTCAAGGGCCAATTTAATTTTATTTGACCATCCGGCGAAACACGTCATAAAGTTTTTGTTTGTTTAGTTATGCATGCAAGATAATTAATTTACATATATTTTCCATAAACACAAATATTAAAATAATTTCATGCCATAGATTTGTAGTTTGTTCTTATTGTTAAACAGTATTATTGTTCTTTTTTAATTGAGTTTCTCGGGACCCATAGTTTTTATTACTTCATTATACATTTTTTAAATTAAATTTGCTATAATGACATTTTTTAATATTATTGATAAAGAACTAAACTTTCGACTTTTTTAAAAATAGTTGAGTTCCCATTTTATCTCTTTGATAAACTTTTCGTTAGGGTGAATCCAGAAATTATGTGTCCTACCTAATACATAGTTGTAAAAATGCTTTTGTTATCAAATACGCTGGTCATGTGGCATTTGTTATGAAAATTTGATTTTATGGTGTTTGAAGCCAACCATTAATTGCAATTAGATGTTCATATTGTGTTAAGATGTTGGTTAAATTATTAATTAAATTTAATAAAATACTGATGAAGGGGATACATATCTCAAAAGCTCCTCAATGGACCCGAGTCTTTACTTTCTGTTTGACTTCATCCCTGACAGATTTTCAAATTTAATTATAATTTTCAAGGCTGATCTCTTATTACATCGGTTATATGTGTATTTTATCTCAGTAATAATTATTATTAGCCTTTTATATTATAATTATATATTAACATTGATAATAAGAATTTTTCCTTATCCCTGATTTTTAATATAAAATTAAGTATACATTATATGTTCATTTTTTTTGTTAAAAAGTATTTTAATACTAATTTGTAGATATGTTCTATACAGGGTAGTTAGCTATGAGAACGTAGGAGGGCAGTAGACTGTAGATGGAGTAGAATGCCAAAAAATAAGTCTTCTAACTTACTCTGGCGAGATGGAACAATTATTGAAAAACATTTTGGGAATAGAGAATTGTTACACAAAAAATTTCATCTTTTCATCAAACCTGAGTTCGTTTTTATAATATATATTAAATTCTCTAAACAAAAAGAGTGATCTCTTGAACCCTTTCAGAACGACTGGTTTTGATGGCAAAAACTTACGTGGCAGCGAAATGGCCATCCGTTGAACTGAAAGGGTTCAATAGGTAGATCGTTTTTGGACAATTTAACTTTGAATTTAAAAATGAAGACAGTTTTGATGAAAAATGCATAGATAATGGAGAAGGTCCTTATTTCGGTGCTACAAGTCCGTGTTTAGAAATGTCGAGTACTCAAGGTAGTTACAATGCTAACCAGACCGACATGTTTAATCTTTTAGCGCTCCCCCAGGAGACAAACAACACCAAATATTTGACACGCGTAGTTTTATTTTTAAAAGAAAAAATGTGCAATAAACTACATTGAAGTTTTACCGGAAACAGGTCGTATTTGAGAAAATATTCATACCGATTCTGGGTATCCATGGCAAAATTATCATCGTGGTCATGGTGATGGCTGCGTTCATTGGCTTGCGGTTTATCGATATTTTTCTGCTATTTGCCTTTTTTTCATTAAAGTTTATAACACTTGTTTTCATTTTATATTTTTATGCACTGTTTTATTTTGCATTTTGTTCCGCCGACGGGTTAGTTGAACTTATTGATTAAGTTTTTTTCACAAGTGCGCTGGCACATGGAAAATTAAAGGTTTTCCCGCTTTTCTTAATGCAAGCCCTTTGTTTTAAAAACGCAAGTAAAAATGATCCTTGTAGGGGAAAATTTTGGACGATAAATTAAAATCTCAGATCTTTTTGTTCTCATTTGTTATTATACGGTTCAAGAGAAAAGACCGAATAAAAAAAGAGAACGCAATAATTAAATAATATATTTCAGTTAAGTCTGATTTAATATTAACAATTTCATCCTTAGTCTACATTGAAATTTATTTCTTGAATTCCTCTTTTTCTAAGTTTATTCAGATCGTTTTGCGAAGACAAATATTTTTTTGAACATATATTAACTTATTAAGCTTTAATACTTGAAAATTAACGATAACTTTCATTACGTGGTAAAACGTAGAAATACTAGCAGTAGTAAGCTACAGTATTTAACAATTTTTTTTTATTTTTAACTTTTCGAGTTGATGAGGCTCACCTCTAATGTGCTGATACAGGTGAAACGTGTTTTCTTTCCTCCAAAAGGCCCACTGAAAAAGTGCCAATCAGCTAGCTTGAAAATTTAACGGAATATAGAATTCTCGGCTGTATTGATGAATGGATACGGGTAAATTCCGCCAAGTGGAAACCTAAAGGAATGAAAACACTTTTCATTCCTCGGCTGGGGAAATCCTCGAAAATGAAGGAAAAAATCAGTGTGATGTGATGATTTAAAGACTCGAAAGAAAAAAACAAGTTTAAATAAAATTTCCAGGGATACTAAAGTTGCAATCAATATTTCTCGAGGTTAATACAATACAAAAATAATAATTAAATAGTATCAATGCATTGAGCAATATTGTGCAGTCGTACACCAATAGAATATATGTGCTGAGCAAGAATGCTAATAGTAACGGAATGTCAAATACTAAGTATAAACATTCCTTCCATGACAACACAGGGACAGCAATGTTACCTTTCCATTCTCACAGTTTAATATGTAACTAACATATCATTCAAGACTACTCATATAATATCGGGTTGTCCGGAAAATAATGCAGGATTTTAAGTTTTCATTAAAAAAAATCTATATAAAATATTCTGTTTACGTTTACAGGATTACTCATTTGTATGAATGTCAANAGTTACCAACACGTTGGGAGAAATGTATTGAGAGTATGGGAAATTATTTTGATTAAAGAACATTGCTTTAAAGTAACTAGTTTCTTTTTTTTTTTAATACCAAAATCCTGCATTATTTTCCGGACAACCCAATAAGAATCATAAATAATCGAAATATAAACAAATTTTCATTTTACATTAAGGCCGATTTTAAAGCAAAGCATATCATGTAGAAAAAATAGTATTGATGTAATTAAATTCAATAAAACTAATCATATATTTAACGTAGATTAAAAAATGCATATAATAAATTAGTAAATTAAAAAGTTAGTACAATTAAATAATATCTTTATTGTCAAGGTTATTTACAATTCAATTAATTAAGGTTTTTAGTTGAGATGAAAAAGTCAATGTCACGAGCGGGATTCGAACCCACGATCTTCGGCTAGATACGCCGCTGCTCTACCACTTGAGCTATCGTTACCTCGATCCACTCGGACACCAACTTCCCATCTCAACCCCACCTTTTGAATTTTTCCCTCCTTTTTGCCATTTTTCAAATGTCGAATCCCGCTCGTGCCATTGACATTTTTATCTCGACTAAAAACCTTAATTAATTGTAATATTTTAATTGGTCAAGCGGACCACAAAATTAGTGAATTCAGAGTAGCTATGAATTTTTAAGTGGAACATTTGTGACAAAAATTCTTCAACGAATCGAGCCCAAAAATGCTTATTTAGTTATTGCAATGAAAATTCGTATTTAAGCGCGTTAAAGGGTGCTTCAAATGAATCTAAATTATATTGTTTTAGGGATATTAAAAATATTATTAATATTAGGGATAGATTTAGGGATAAAAATATTATTGTATATAAAATAGTAAATTAAAATGTTAGTACAATTAAATAATATCTTTATTGTCAAGGTTATTTACAATTCAATTAATTATGGTTTTTAGTTGAGATAAAAAAGTCAACGGCACGAGCGGGATTCGAACCCACGACCTTCGGCTAGATACGCCGCTACTCTACCACCTGAGCTATCGTGACTAAATAAGTGTCACGACAGCTCAGGTGGTAGAGTAGCGGCGTATCTAGCCGAAGGTCGTAGGTTCGAATCCCGCTCGTGACATTGACTTTTTTATCTCAACTAAAAACCTTACTTAATTGAAAGATATTAATTGGTTAAGCGGACCATGAAAACTAGTGACTTGAATAAATTATTAACAATCATTATTTATTATATCTATAGACATTCGTGATACTTTATTGCAGAACTCAGTATTTTTATTTTTTCCTTTATTAAAATGAAATTATTTATTAAAATGAATAGATTTCGGGATAATTCCAACAACACCTTATTCGTTATTATTCCCCCTCGTAAAAAAACATATCTTTACAATGATTAGACGAACATTATCTGTCGCAATAATTATATTTTAAAGTACAATTTTGAGGATGTGTATCAAAATATTTTATTGACCGTCTAAGAAAGTATTTTAAGGATTTAAAGAAGTAACATTTAAATTAATGTTGCAAACTAGACATAACTTACCTGCAATTTACGACAGATATATAAAGAAAATCTAAATTTGTTTCAAAGAATTCAGTATATTTTAGGTTTTATGTTGTTCAGCCTTGTCTAGTTTCTAGAAGCTTCACTGAAATAATTTATATACAAATAATTATTACCGAACATCCACTAAAATTACCCTAAATATTATAATTATCCTGACCACCATTCCTGAGAACTTCTACATAAAATTATCTATCACGAAACCTCCATATTACCATTAGTTTGCTGTAATTACTTTGGAAAATCCTTCAAAACCTCTCCTTGTTTAAAAGTGCCAATATCATTCCACCACATTAATTCGGGTTAAGACGACATCACTCTACGACCATTCAGTGGTCATCGTCGCTTCCTCTCTTGAGCAGAAGGGAACGACATAGTTTTGTGTCGTCTAGGGCTGTTGTAACAACTAATACTAAAACAAATAAAAAATAATTTATGAAATATAACTAAAATTAGATTTTGAATGCATGACTGAAGATTGATAATTTCCTGTAAACTTTGGTAGAAGGTTAAAAATAAACGCGAACAAATTTCACAATTTTGTATGACAAGTATAATAAATAATTTTTCTTATGCGAAAAATTTCGAAGTGTTTTTTCTAAATAAATATTCATGTACTTTTAGCAAATCTGCTGTTACTAAAATCGTTTAAATTTACCTAAGCAATGCATGATGAGGCTCTATTGCAAAGAGGTTGAAACGTTAAAAGAAATATTCATGTATTTTTCCAAATGAAACATTTTTGTTTTTTATGTACGTAAGTACTAAGTAAATTTTAAAACAATTGCTAACATTCCAAAATAAATGGCATTGAAAGACAATAGTGTAATTTAGTTGGTTTTTGAAAACTATGTCGTACCGTAATTGTACATTTAATCTCTTCCTATTTGATCCTATTTAGGCTTGAGCTATTTAAATAAAAGAATATATAAATTGTATTATATCAAACAAGTATATATGATATTACAAAGTAAAGCAAGAAAATATTATTGAGTCATTTTGATAAATACATTAATTGAGAGTGTTCTATTCTAAAAAAGAGATTTATTGAAAACCGTAAATCACTTTTGGTTTTTTTAACATGCCAACTTAAATTAAGTCGTTTCTACTTTAGAAGTTGAGTTCATGCTACCACGATTTTTAAACGTTGATTACTTTTTCCTAATTTTTCTAACAAACTGCCATCAAGTTCAGTTTTGATTTGTTATTTTTTCTAATTGAATTTTTTTCCTACAACTTTATAAAGTGTACACTTTAATGAATTATATAAAAAAATAAGGCTTCGTGACGCGAATGATCTGCAGATACTAAAAGAAGTGATAACACACCGCTCCGACCCAGTTGACATAAACACGTTTGAAATTGCCTACCTCTATACTGTTAACACTTCGAATACACCAAGTTTTGCCATGAAGCACGACTGTGCTAACAACTTTCCCCTTTGTGTTAAAAGAGGTAGGAAACGTTGTCGAAGGAAGGAGAACAGCAGAAAGGCCGTGCTCTACTTAAATTTATTATTAGTGCTGGGACGAAATAGAATCGGGAAGAAACTTTTAGAAGAAAGATGTAAGTTCCACGTATTCTTTTCACAGAAGGAAAATAAATCGATCTCTACAGCCATAAATTCAACCACGGGTGTATTCAAATGAAACGTAATTAAAACTATATCATCATATTTTAACGGTGTAACCATTTACCACGGATAAAATATTTTGCGTTATAAATGTACATAGGATTTCAACGACCCATTCAGTTATAAGAAAAACTAAGGCAAATAAATAAATCATGATTGTTATGTTAACAAATCGTTAAAGGTCTTTTTTGAGTAGGTTCACTGACCGTTTGGGAGGAAAGAAGAAAAATGAACCAATAATTCACCTACATTCTAAGACTTCTTGTAAGCCTCGAGATATTTTTTATAAAAAAACCGGCAGGTTAGAAACAGACTATTCACAAATCCTTCAAGCATAATATATATTCAACACAATGAGAAACTCAACTTCAACTCACCAAAGTATTATAAAACTTTTAAGAAAAAAACGTCATGAAACAACATACGCTGATATGATAACACAGAGATCGACAACAACATAGACCGCATAACCAAACACAACAATAACAAACGTCCTTTGCTTAATTTTTACTTAAATTGACAAGAAACCCACAAATAAAAGAAAACCAACGGTAAGATAGGCATAGAGACAGCATTCACATAAATGACGGTCGGAATAAAGCCTGTACTAATAATAATACAGTCACGATCTACAAACAAAAGACAGTACACAACAATAGCTACAGTATAAACAAAATTCATAAATTGTTAAATCAATCGACTGGATAAATTAAGCATAAATAATGGACTAACAGCCAATAAAATCGGAAAACAATGCAACATGGACAATGCATCGAGAGTGCTAACGCACTAGAAACATGCAATTGCAAAGAAAAATGTATCGAAAAGACAGTAAAAAGATCGGGAATACTTTACCCATACACACAAACGTAAACTTACAGGATTTTTAAAAGAAAAACATCGCCACAGTACGTATGAATCACAACGAAGACCATATATCCAAACAGACACAAATGATGGTAAAACTCATAACAATAAAAAATACAAACAACAAACATTGAACATAGCAACAGCTACAACATAAATACAACCAATGAAACATTAAACGAAATAGATACTAAAAAATGGCAAAAAAACATTAAATGGACCACAGTTACATACATAAAGAAAAAGTAAACATAAAACGAAACATAAAAATAACCAATCTATTCGATAAATTAAGTATAATTACTGCACTAATAACAAAAACAATCGAAAAACCCTTAAAGAAAAGAAAGAGTGCAGAGAAAATATATAAAACAGACAGGAAAAATTAAAAGAAAAGTAAAAAAAAAAAAAAAACAGATGTCATTTTGGAACAATCATGCAATATCAAACAACACAATCACCTCACACAAAACCGCGAATATCTTAATAATAAGACAAGTTAAAAATTATGACGAAACATGGTCTTACTTGAAAACCTAGAAATAGACAAACCCAATACATTAACAGAAAAACACTAATAAACTACAACTCACACACATCATTTACGTCATTTAAAGGAGTTTCTGTCATAGAGGAGGGCATCTCTCCAAATACGCCAATTGGGTATCATTTAAATACATTTTTTACAATATTAGAAAGCAATGCCCAGAACCGCTAGTGCAAATAGGAATCGGACAGCCCCTATTTACATGCATTTAATGAATTAAAAATATAAAGGATAGATGCTAAGAAAGACCGATGGGAACAAACCAAAAACCTGGTTAAATCTCTGTCTTAGAAGCCAAGAGACATAGTCACAGACACACTTTTTTTACCTTCAAGACGAATATATAAAGGTGTGTTTAACATACGAAAAATATCAGCATTGAAGATGGCGAAAAACTAAAACGCGTATAATAGACCAAAACCAGAAAGGAAGGCAGACCAAAATGATAAGAATCTATAAAGCTACGGGTTAAAAATCAGAATTTTTCTATTAATACAAAAATCTCTGCTTCTTCGACTCGATTCATTTGTACCGTCTGATAGGCAAAAATAAAAAGGCACTAATTAATTCCTTGAAGGCTTTTTTCATCTAACTTAGAGGGGATTTTTTAATGAATTAATAATAATACGCATTAGAAAATAGAAGCTGCGAATTAGTTGGCTCCCGGTTCCCATTGTACTGTTGACAAACTATGACAAAAATACGAAGTAATTGAATTATCGAACTTTATTCAAACCTACACTTTTGTTTCATCCTTTTGCAAAACGGACCTCGACAGTCGAACTGAGGTTTTCAGTACACCAAGCGGTATCGCCTCCATCGTCACAGTGGCTGTTATATCGCCGTAGTCTGTGTCGGGAACGCAGTCGAATAGAATGTTAAAAATTCCGTCTGGTGGAATTCTGAAAAGGTAAATAGTGATATGTAACTATGTTCCTCTTTGGTACATCGTATTAATTGGACTTACTCTGCGAATGTCTTCTTCTGGTAACTTATCCCATTTCCCTCGACCGATACGTAACCAGGATAGAGCGAAACAGGAAGAGGGTTTCGAAAAACGGCGTGCATATTTAATCCTGAAGGAGTTACACAAATGTTGTCCGCCTGAAAACAAACGACCAGACGTGCAACTTTCCAGAAATAGCTTGGAATATGTAATATTTGATCATATTCACGTTGAAGTTTATTTCAAGTGTTGTTTTATCACTTTTACATAGTGTTTTTTGTCATTTTTTAAAGAAAATGTAAAAATATTTTCTTAATGTTTTTACAGTTTACTTCCTAGGAATTTTTTTATTCTCATTTTTTATATAATTAACATAATACTTACGTCAAACTCGATTTTGGGTTTCCGCAAACTTATGACTTTAACCCCGCAATCGAAGTATTTTGATTCCACTCCAGATATTTCAAAAATAGCGCACAGCAGGGAATGGTCGTCGATTTTGGTACCATACTCTTCATAAGAGATGCACAAAGGTATTTCAACGGCTAGAAAGATCACAAGAAAAACAAAATTGAAATAATTTGTAATATATTTTTTATCTCATTTGTGATTACCCCCTTTTTTGGAAAGAATTATATGCTCCAGTTGGGACTTAATTGGCTTATATGCTCTAAAAGATTTGGAATATATTCCGAGAGTAGCCATAGCTACTAATTCGTTCGAGCCCTTGTTGTTCGCCAAAAGTGAAATTCTGCAAAAGCGGTCAAATTAAATTTCAGTTTTTAATTAAACGATAATTATTCATGAACTACTGACTTTATCGATTGCCCTAAATCGATTTCGTTTGGGGCTACTAGACTCACATGCGTGTCAAAGTCTCCAGCGACTTTATGCTCTTGATGTGCAATGCTAAAACAGTAAATAAAAAATTAAGCTTTTCGTTTATTTATAGTTAAGGATGCTCACATAGAATAGTACATTTGTGTTTAAACTTACACAAATTGTTGATCAGCTATCGAAGCCAAAGAATATTATATTAATCATGTAAAATTTATTGGCTTATCAAAATTTATTTAATAATTGAAACTTTATTACTAAAACTTGTAAATATTTTAGACTTATTATTAAAATTTGTTTAATATTTGACACTTTAATTTTGAAAATTAAATTAATTAAAAAATAATGTTGGGCAATGGTTCAAAGGATTTTGGGCTTGAGCGATTTGATTCTTTGGAGTTTAGAACGCTTGTTTGAACCTACATTTAAATTCCATTTGGATTTATTTTGTAGTGAGAGTTTCCACCAGGTGTAATTTTGAGTATTTTGTCATTTGTTTAGTACGATTCACCTGAATCAAGTGTGGGGGTTTTCAAGTAAGCCTTTTGTCGATATAAAGGAAACCGCGGTGGCCGAGTGAAGTTAGGGTGTCCGACTCGTACTTACCACGCTAGCGGGCCCGGGTTCAAATCCCGGCGTAGCCCTTGGGTTTTTAATTGAGAATAGTATAAAGAAAGTATTATAAAATGGTTTGACCCCCTTCTCCGCCAACGGTAGTTAGGCGTTAAGCCTTCTGTAAAACAGAAATTACTTTACTCTTATCGATATAAATTCGCAAACTGTGGACTACGTTTGTTTCAGGGAAAAGAACAGAGTTTTACTCGATTGGCGATACGTTCGAAGTGTAAAGAAGAAAATTCCAGGGGCGTCGGCGGGAATAGAACCCACGACCTCTAGGTCTACGAGAGTCAAAGACGCCAACCACTCGGCTACCCCGCTCCCCCTCATCTAAATTTGCTTAATGTTTTTAAGTTGAATTGTGAATATTAAGTTAATTTTTATTATTACGGTATCTGATGAGGATATTCTGTAAAAATTCTAAGTAGAAAATCTCCTTCGTCGCCCTCTTTCTCGGTGCATGGAACGATTAAGTATGTTCCAGGGTTTAAAAATAGCTTTTGACTGACTTGACCTTTTTTAAAATTGCTCTTGCTGTAAAGCTTCATATTGTCCAAAGACTTCTTCCAATAAACGTAATGTTTATCGTCGCCCACCTTAAAACGAAAAAATAATTAATTGATTAGTGTTCAGTTTAAATTCACTAGTTTTCGTGGTCCGCTTGACCAATTAATATCTTTCAATTCATAAGGTTTTTAGTTGAGATAAAAAAGTCAGTGTCACGAGCGGGATTCGAACCCACGACCTTCGGCTAGATACGCCGCTGCTCTACCACTTGAGCTATCGTGACTTCGATCCACTCGGGACTAGCTTCCCATCTCAACACCACCTTTGAATTTTCCCTCCTTTTTGCCATTTTTCAAATGTCGTGTAGGTTTATTTGATTCTCGGCGACAAATGAAATGGCACGGAGAGCTTTAGCGAAGTATACTTCATTTTAACTTATTAAATTCACTAGCTTCCTATTATCATTTTTTTTTATCAGTGGTAGAGTAGCGGCGTATCTAGCCGAAGGTCGTGGGTTCGAATCCCCCTCGTGGCCCTGGCTTTTTTATCTCAACTAAAAACCTTAATTAATTGAAAGTGTTCAGTTTGTTGTACAATTCTTACTTTGTAAATGTAAAATCCTAAAACAACACTGTTGGTTTCAAGGATATCATTCTGCCGGAGGCTTATTGTTGTCGGCTTTTGAGACAACGCTATCAATGTTGTAGTCGGTGATATACTTTTTTTATCGTTCTGCAATATTTCAAATTTGTACTTTGGATTTTTGTAACCGATTTCTGTCAGTAATAAAGAAAAAAGAAAGAATTATTAAGAGAAATTTGATTCAAATCGCTTAAAGATTTCCTACGGCTAATTGGCAATCCTCCTGCAGTTTTGTTCTTGATCCACCTCCCTTCGAACATGGTGACGTCCCAGAACTGTTCGTCCTTTACGTCCGGTTCTCTTGGCCAAATGTTAGTAATCTGACAGTTGCATATGAGCATGTAGTCAAAATACCGTATGAAATCGTCGTACGCCAGCCAAATAAGCGCCTCGTCTTTGTTTAAAAGGTACTCATCTCTAAATTTCTTGGACAAGGTGACCCAGTAGATCGACCTAGAACTTTTCGTTTGTTTTAAAGAAGTTATTTAATTTAAACGCAATGATTCGTTACGAGTTGCTCCATTTTCCTTTCCATTTTGGTATATTGCCCCCCGGATCTCTTAACTGCACAAGATGCGACTTAAGTTTTGAAGCTTCTACAACTTCCACGGATGTTACAACGTATGCGTGATTAGGAATAAAATTCTTTCCCTTGGACCGACCATCGCTCTTCTTTAAAATCAATATTAATCAGCAATGTAATTTAACTTAACTACACTTAGTAGGGTAAATTGATTGATGTTTAATTAAAATACGCTTAATGATGGTAAACAACACGAATAAAACAGATTTATCGATCACATAATTTTCATGTACCATTAATCATTAAACAATTAATCTGAGATGAACAATTTGCAAAGCGATTGTTAAACATCCTAAAAAGTAAAAAGTTCAAAGCAAAGAAATATTACGTTATCTTACTGAATGGGCACAAACAAAAGGTCTTTTCTTCATCCTGTGCTGCAACTGCAAAAATCCCCCGCTGTTCGTCTTGATCGTGTAAACTTCTTCGCAGAGTCCGCCCGTGAAGTTTGTGAAAATTTCTGGAACTGTCAAATTTTTCAGGTTGTTGTAAGAACCGTGAAACCTAAAAGAGAAAAGGTGGACGATTTTTCCATATTTAGAATCATTCGTCAACCCACTTGGCAAATGCCTTTTCAAGTAATGGACACCAAAATGAGTCTTGGTGATTGTCCCGAGAGAAAAGAGGCACGTCCGACGCAGCTTCGAACGGCAGCAAATCGTCCACTATTATTTCATACCATTTCCCAAACTTCCAAAATCTATAATTTCAAAAAACTTTATAATAAGTGCTAGTATGATTTTAGTATTAACCGTTAGTTTAACATTGTAATATTAAAGTTTTGAATTTAATATTATGGATTGTCTTTTACATGTTTCCTCTAATATTACAATTTTTTTAAAACAAAAAGTGCATTCGTTTACAAAATACAAACCTAAAGTGAAAAACCCCATAGTAATTTGCGTCGAAATCCTGCCCTACTTGAACAACAAAAGGGAAAAGTTTTTTATTGAACTGCAAATTGTATATGGCGGCTATCACCCATTTGTTCCCTTGGGATGAACAGTATTAACTTGCTTTAGTTCATTAAGCAAAAAATAGCCGATAGTAGTTACCAAGTTTTCCAGAAGTTATGTTACTGGGCGTGAAATTAGCCGGTACGAAAACGGGATGGACGCTGAAACACTAAAAGTTTTACATTACTCGGTGAATACAGTCTAAACCGGTATCATATTACAGTGGGCCTTTTCCAAGATACTTCCAAAACCTCATCAGATGTCAAGGTGATGGCGTGTAGGTCGAAATCAAATTTATCAACGAAAACAGCCTTTTTTTCTGGAGATTCCCTCTCAGATGTGGCACTATGTGAGTGGTAACCGTCGCTCATATTTATATTCTTGTCTATGTGTCTTTTTCAAGTATAAGTGTACTGTATTGTTCAATGCTTAAATATTTTTTTCATTTAGTGTCGTTGATTGAAAACCACAAAGCAATTAGATTGCAATAAACAAAGCATTTCATGTCGTTTGGTCGTTCCCGATCATTTTGGTCCGTCTATCCTCACAGTTTTGTGTTTTGTTCTGTCAGAGTCGAATCGGCGTCTCGCCATCTTCAGTGGTCAGACGCAGACTAAAATGATGAGGAAACGAACAAACTACATGATCTTAATGTCGCTAGAAGAAATATCACACCAAATTGAACATTTGGCAGGCGTAAACTACGTCAAATAAAATAATTAAATCCGTACATGGAAAAATTTTAGAAGCAGCATAAAAATACAGAATTTTTCATTGTTTATTTTACCAAACAAACTTATTTCACGATAAAATCGTTCGTATTTTTGAACAAAAAGTACTTTTTCTTATCCTAGGTTCAGTACTGTTTTAAATTTATTTATTTTAAAATGTTTACTGGTATAATGTTTAACTTCTGTTTGCTTCTGTTTAGTTAGAATAATCATAAATTTCTTTAAATTCTCCATTTTATTTCATTAAAGCGTCATAATTAGCATAGATATTTTAAAGTACAGCTGTTTAAGATCTGTTATATTTATCATTGCGCATTATAATTCTAAAAGTAACGAGTAATCAAATTGTTTCACGTAGTAAATAAAATTATTTTCTCGAGTTATTACGTTATATCTAATGACAAAGTTTGAAGTTTGAAACGGTAGTTTTTGGAAAAACCTCTGTGACATGCAAAGATCGTCGAGAAACAATAATTATAGCCCCCTCAAGAAGCAATAACAATGTAACAAGGTTAAAACAAAACAGTGAATTTGTACTTACTGATAAAGTTACTCCAAATTTCAATATTTTTTGGCTAAAATACACAAACAATTTTGAATATTATTTATAAAAGAAATACCACAACAAAAATTACAAAAAAAACCATGTGTTTTTAAAGTTTACATTTCAATTTATCTATAATTATTTTTTCTGTGTTCAGAGTGTTCGGAAGTTAACGAATAAAATGGATTTCTTATTTCAAAGATTAGTTTAATCTTCTAGATACTAGTTTTCCTCCTCAGCTTCATATTGAACTAACAAATGTAAGTACAGTTCTCTCCTATTATAACTAATTTCAGAACAAATCTTCTACAGAGAAGACATTGTTTTCACTTTCCTTCGTTATTCACACTTTTCTCAATTAAATTCTATCTAAAGAAATGATTGATTTCCCATTTTAATTAATTGCCAAAGAAAACATGTTTTAGAAAAAATTGGTGTTTAAGAATTGTTTTAAAAATTACAATTCAAACTCTATATGTTATATTCTGCCTTAAAAGCTATGTTAGGATGACTGTACAGCTTCGAGAACGGGAACTATCATGCCCCCCAGCTATGATTTCCGAACATTGAAAGGCTTGTCGTCTGGCCCTTTCATATTTACGCACTCTTTGATTGCATGCTTCACAGTTCCAAATTCCCTACAGGTTTTACAAAGAGTAGTTGATTCTCTAGCCATTAGAAGGGTAAACCTAAAGTGTCCTATTCTAAGGCGAGTCAAGATTGCCATTTCCTCTCTTATCGACCAGGAAGAAGAGATGCTATGTTCATTACTCTGTTATTTAATCCGGTCTATTCTATCTTGCCTGTTCATTTCTGCCAGTTATTTTATTTATTTAGTAGTGTAATTTTGTGCTATTACATCAGCATAATTGCACGCCTTCGTGAATAGCACTTTTCGTGCCATTTTCATTTCCCATAATCCCACAACTGAGATCAAAACGACCATAATGTTTTCGGATTTCAGGTTATTGAGTAAATTAATTTCGTGAACCATACGTTATTTTGAGAAAGGGTCCCCGATTCATAGCAGCGCTGATAGCAGATCAGTCGACGTGTAATTGTAGATGTGCCATATATTTAAACATTTGTTTATTGCTGTAACCGCGGTGTAGTTGCAATAGCGTTTTGGAAGTATGCACGTGTACTTACGGTTGTTAACAGATACTACATGGTATTCTTTAAAATGTTGGTTAATAAATATGTGGTTGTTCCATTTTTGCAAGTTGTCTTAGTTCAGTTTTTATGTTTTTTAAATCACTTCAAAGTATTATTTTCTTTTAACATCGATAACGTCTAGAATATATTTTTACAAGAGAACCATCCATCAATAAGTTTTGATAGGTTTAGAGCGGATATTTTAACTGAAAAGAAGTCGAATCTCCTTCGGATTTGATCCAATTTACTTACTGCATCCCAGGAACAAAAGATGGTATAAGGTAGTACAACAAAACAGATCATATCTACTTGATCCAATTTATTTACAAATACCCTATTTTGTTTTGCACTTCTTTCACCTAAATATTAATAAATTATTATCAGAAAAATATAGCAACTAATTATTATCATTTTTAATTACGTAAGATTTTGCCTACTACTGTTGTAAAGAAGTATGGAACTATATATATGAGATATTGCCAAAACTAATCAACAGTTCATTATTAATAATAATAATTTTTTGACTAATACTTTGGTCTTTACTAAATATTGGCGAAACTGTTAGACCACAGATACAATATTATGATAACAAAAATACTATAACTGTAAAAATCTTGCTGCACAAAAATAAATATAATTCAAGAAGCCTTCAACATTCAATTTTTAAGGTTGCAAACTTCAACTTCAACTAGGGAAAATTAATTAAGTACATATAATATAAGTAGAATGGCTAGATGTACGATGGTACGAAGCCAAGGGAGGCCAAAGGAAAAAACAACTACAATTATTTCATTTCTTACTAATTACATTTCCTTTTTATAGTAATTTTAAATGAAATTAACTTTAAAAATCAGTAAGTAATTTCGAAATGTTGAAGTTTCTATGTAGTAATTTTATATATCTCTGATGTAAAGGTGATCGACCAGCTGTTATTCAACAATATATTTGTAGGATCGGGGATGTGGTCCAAAATTATATGTATATTTATTTACCAATGAAAGCTTGGTGTAGTTTCAACACCAGAACATTCTTTGGACCACATCCCCGATCCTACCAAATATATTGTTTTATATATCTCGCTTAATGGTTGATCTTTCTACATGAAAATAAATAAATGCATTGTAGATCTTGTCATTTAATGAAATTTTTGTGGTCTACTTAAAAGGTGTTTCCATCCCATTTTCTTTCAGTTTCTCTACCAGCGATATCTTTTTTTCTGTCTTTTACAATTAAAACTTTGCAAAGGTTAAATTGGAGTTATTTTACGCTCAGCCTATTGTTCCATAGGCAGTTCTGTGTTATTTATCACAACTAACAACCCTTGCTATCTAAATTATATCAATGACTGCACGAACAATTCCTAAGGCAACATTGTTCCATCGACCATCGGGGAAGGGAAATCCGCCCCTGGGGATCTTTGTCATCTGCATTCCCTAGGGTAGACCAAGTACTTCTGATATTAATATCGATATCATTAATTTTAATGATAGTAAAGCCAATTTAACGCTTAGTTGTACTTGAAGGAATAAATTATATATTATAGATTTTGGTGAATGGTCGTTCAGCAAGGCTTGGATTTTGCAGTGTATCAGCGACCGTTTTGCTTTCCTTGGTGACATATAGCGTCTGTTGCACCGGTCGGTAATTAACATGTATGGTTGTATGTAAATGTCATAAGTTCCGTTTTAATCGTGTAATCTAAAAAACATGTTCATTTTCTATTTAGATTGGAATATGTTTTAAATTTTACTTGCATGTATTAATGCCGGCAATAATTAATCACCAAGCTTTTAATTGAATAGACCGAAATGCAATGTACTTAATATTACACTGACTACGTTCGCATTGAACTGCAGACCCCTAGTCATTAAAAGATTATTGCCAATTTTGAAAACGGAACAAAAAAAAAAACGATTCAGTAAAACGAATCAAGTGAGTTCGTTCAGAGAGGCAGCCTAATGATACTCGTCAGAGAAGTTTTATTGTGAAGGAAGACAATCTTGTGGTAATCAACTTGGAGTGATCTTGATTTCCTTGATTTGGTTTTGAATTACACCTCCATTAGTCATGAGCCTCGATGATCCATAACTACAGATAAAATCTCCATATAAAGGTTGGTTAAATGATTGATAAACGCTATTTGATAAATTGCTTACATTTCTGGCCCCACAATTGAGGAATTGTAAACCTAATGAAATACCCTAGTTTCTTTACTGCATAACTATACAGTTTACATATAACAAGTTTTTACTCCAAAATTTGGTAAACAAATTTTTAAAAAAATATATGTAAGAGCAATCGATCTTACATAATACAGATATCCTTATACGACAATTGAATATGCGAATTAGTATTAGTAATTAATTTTTCATTACTTCATGTTTATTTTCAAACACGTGCACTGCAATGTCATTTGAATTCTATTCATTCTTACCGTTATAAATATTCAACAGAATAAAAATGATTTTCTTCATTTCTCTATGTTCAAGCATAATCTACAAAAGACGTGAAACGAACGTAAATGATTAATAGTAAATAATCTGGATTTTCGTTTACAGAAACGTGGATAATTTATCCGCTTTGGCTTACACGAGCTAAGCCAGGGAACTTTCAGAAGTCGTGTTTCTGTTTGTGTTGTGCGTTCAAAGCTCTTAAGATTTAATATCTTTGATTAGTGGTGGGGGTCGAAGAGTCGTTTGTGTACGTTGTTAGCAATTTGAAGGAAAAGGTAAATATAGACATCATTAATAAGGTGGATCATGTTCAATCAGATTAAAATTTATTTTAAATTGGCTGGCTGGATATGACTATGAAAAGAAAAGGCTTTCGTTTGGAAACTTATAAATTGTTTTAATTTTTACAGTTCGATGTATGAACATTGTGTGTTCTGAGTAAGAGTGATTGTAATTTCTTAACGCGAATAGGGGGTTTAAATTTCTCCAACGAATAACAAGTACTCTCGGATGAGAGTCCGGTGAAGGCAAGGTGGCGTAAATGGGAGGTCTAAATGTACCCAGAAGAATATCGAGTTCTGTGGCAAGAAAGTATTTTTAGAAAAAGGAAAGCAGTTTATTAGGGTGAATGTACGTATTTACAATTTTTTGTTTTTTCAAAAAGGCCGACTCTTCGAGGGTTAATATGACCTCTATTGCTGCGAACCATCGTAAAAAGTAAAATAAAAAATTAGGATGTGTAAGAATTAAAACCGCCCCAAAGAATATCGAGTTAGACAGAGAAAAATAATTTATTAGCGTGAATGGGGGTTTAAACCACCCCGAGGGATAAAAAGTACTTTTGTACTTGTGTGATGTCTAGAGAGTGAAAATAATTTATCTGCTTGAATGGGGAATTTAAACTCGCCCCGAGGAATATTGAGTACACTTGGGTGAAAGGGTAATTTCTGGATAAAGAAGTAATTTATTACCGTGATTGAGGGACTTAAACCGCCCCAATAAAAATTCAGTTAGACAGAGAAAATAATGTATTAGCGTGAATGGGGGTGTTTAAACCACCACGGGGGATATAAAGTACTTTGGGGTGGGAGGGTGATAACTGAAGAGTGAAACTAAGTTTTCTGCTTGAATGGGGAGTTTAAGCCCGCCCACAGGAATATTGAGTACATTTGGGTGAGATATGTCCGGATAGAATAAGTAATTTATTAGCGTAAACGGGGGACTTAAACCGCCCCCGAGGAATATCGAGTACGATGGGGGTGGGAATGTAATTTATTCGCGCGTCAATTAACCCGTCCCAAGGAATATTGAATACTTGTGGGTTATTATATAATTAGTTTTATGTTTAATATAGAAAGATTGTTTTCTTTTAATGCTTTCCTTTCAATTCTTTTGAGAAATGCATTACATGAATCTCTCGATGGTAATTCAGGTTTATCAAAAATAAAGTCAATTTTCGTTAAAAGTATATTTTTTTATAAAAACCCAATTGTATCTTTGAATAAACTTTGACATTATAACAGTCAAGCTTAAATTTTTGTTAACTGATTAGAGGAAATCATCTTTTAAATAGACACAAAATATTTGATTCAATTGGAGTACTTAGCAGCCGTAAAGCTATTATGTATTTAAGTCGTAAATATGCAAATTGATTATATTACAATCAAAAGAAACAGAGCAAACTCATAAAAATGATAAATGGTGGAGTGAATATGTTGTTAATCTTTATAAAAAGATAAATCCTACCCACAGTTTTCAACAATTCGGATTTGGAGCTCATAGCTCATCATCAGGTTGAAGGAATTTATAACCACGACTCTCGTCATTATTTGTAAGTGTTAAAAATAATGTTCAAAATTGAGCGGCATTAAAAACCAGCTTCTCATTGGAACATCGCGTTGGCGGTGGATCGGCGGTTTCACTCTTATAATTCATGTCGAGAGAGGTGGTTGTAAATTTCTTCAAACTGATGATGTATCAGCTTGAAATCCGGAACGTTGGAAACAACTTGCTGTGAGTAGTAACTATCTTTTTTATAGATTGAGCAAAACTCATGCTAGAACTATTTTCATTTGAGATCCTAGTAGGGGGCTGGAAAATACCATTGAATCCGGCTCATCAAGTTCATGAGTTTCTCGAATGTTTAATCCGTGTCTCGATTCTGAAACAACAATTATTTTAAATGAGGCGTTTTAACTCGCTTTTGAGAATTGCTCCATAAAGACAATTATGGTAACTTTGTGTTGAAAATAGTAAAAAACGAATATTGTATAATACCTTATGTTACCGTGTATCGTGCGTACGACTTCTTTCATATCTTTAAATTATTTGGTTGAAATTACTTACCAATAATTGACATTTCTCTTTTATATATCAAATCGGTAATCTTGATTCGATCTCTTTTGAAATGGAAACAAACAATGGCTAATAAGGAAGGTTAAACCTTGGCAATCCTGTATTTGTGAAAGAGAATAGGTCGTAACCCATTCACTCCGAAAACGGCGAAGTAAACAGAAATCTTTAAGAGAAAGACGTATCACTCGCCTGGCGCCGGTTATGATGCAAGTAATGAAAACAGTAGGGTTCGTTTGAAAAAAATCGACCCGCCACCGTGCTGCCGATAGCATTCCGATTCAGAAGATCAGGCGTGTGCAGAGCAACAAGCTGGTCATTACGTGACTAAACTGCGTCAAACGTGTTGGCCCGATGGTAAAAAACCGCAAATACGCCCCTTTATGGAGGGGTTCAACCGTTTAATTAAATTGGTACTTAATGGTCTATTGATTAATCAGTCCTTATCATGAGGCGATAGCCTCTCATGTAAAAATATGTCAAACATATTTTTTCGTATTTCCTTATCGTATAATAACATGTATTATTCTTCTATGTATTAAGTTGTGACACAAAATAACCATTTGTGAAAAATATTTAAAACACTTTAATTATAAAATCAAATGAAATTTTTTCGTTTTCTTTCTAAAAAAAATTCTTCAACGCATAATTAACTCTTGTTATAATGTAAACAGTTTTTGTCTATTAATTAGCGCAGAAATAAATATATAATTTAATTGATTAAAAATGTGGTCCGTGGTATTGTGGTTTCTCGCAAAAGTTTAATTATCAGTCAATGTCTGGATGATGACGCTGAAAAAATTATTAATGGCACTCTCTGTTGATTTAATCAATTAAAAACCTTTAATATTAAATGTATCCATAATTAAACAACAAATCTAATTGATCTCAAATGTCTTATTTATAACAATAAATCCTCCAAAAATAGTCATAATCAATAGTTTGATTCAGACGTACGGTTTGTTCCGAAATTGTTTACTCTTTCTACCGTGAGGTCGACCTCTCTGGCCAACACTGTTGACAACTTGTCGCCGTAAATTAAAAAAAAGTATACAAAAGCTTTTTAACCGGGAGAATTTGAAAGTGTAATTTGCGTCTCATGTTTTATGCAATAGTGAACAGTTTGCTTAGTCAATAAGCTACTTTTGGTCCAGATTTAATTGTTATAACTATATGAAAATGAGGGACCAGGTGTCCTAATCTTATAAGGAAGTTGCTTCTTCTTTTAGAAATATTTTCCTAAACCATCATTGGCTTCCTTTCGAGCAAATAATAATTTTTTTGTATTTTATTTTATTGGCTCAATATAAATATACAGCTTTATAACAATATGAATTATATACAGCCTTCATAATAACTTAGTAACATAATAATATATTTTGTGAACGTAGGCGTTGCTGATCCCATGCCCACTTCTTAGGTAGGATACTTCGAGCATAGATGCAAGCATATTTGATCACCTTGCTACCAAGTGTGCGCCCTACCAGTAGGAATATGATTTTATAACTCAGGCCTTTTTCATTCTAGAGATAGTCTTTTTTGCTAATCAATTATATGTTGGGTTTTTAAAATAGTCCTCATATCCAGCATTAGTATAAGTTCTACCAGAGGCGAGCCAGAAATTGTGGTTTTTCTTGTTTAGCCAATTTGTATACTTAGATGGTAGATTTAAAGACGCCCTTTTACCCTTTGTAAATTCAAGAAGCTATAAATCTAAAAACATTTTACTAATTTTTCGCCCTTTTGTGTGATTTTTATGATATGACTATTCAATTTTGTGTTTTTATCTGCAATTAGACCACAAATACCTCATACATGCTGGAACGTTATAGATCCAGAGCATCACGCGTGAAAATTAGCAGATATTAGAATCTGTAGGTGATATAGTCAGCCCATTTATTTATATAATCCAGTTCTTTATTTACATAGCTGCCGCCTACAACGCTGAAAAATTTTTGTCGTTGTGTACTTATAAATATTGTCCGAAAATTGTATAATTTTAATGTTTTTAGAACTGCTTTTTCAATATTTCGTACATAATGAGTATAACAAAAGTCTGAAAATCGCTCCTTGGGTTGGTCCTAGATTTGTTTTCCTAGATGACATTATTTTACGTTTGACATATAGAAAAATGTTCTTATCTGTTATTAAATTAATAAGGTTTCTAACGATAGTTATTAGCAGATTAAATTGAAACTATTGGTTTTTCAAAATTTTTAAGATGACTGTCGAATGCTCCTTCTACGTCAATGAAGCATCCTAAAGTGGAGGATTCGCAGTAAATCCTAATATAATTTCAGCTTCTAGGAGGCCTGGAGACTCCATAGTTGCATTCTCTCGCATGAATCCCATTTGGTAATATTTTATTTCGTTCAATCCACCATTTTAGTCTTTTATCATTTCTAGCGTTTTTGGATGCATGATATTAGGGAAAGTGGTCGGTATGAGTCCCAGTGATATTGAGCTTTTGTGTTTTCGGAATGGGCCTAACTAATTAAGAGAGTTATACTTTACTGTACTATGCAGCTTTTTAGCTTTTTGTAATATGCTACTATGCAGTTCTATGCTTTTTTATGCATATAGAATGTAAGTCGGCGTCAGTAGAAAATATAAGCATAATAAACACACAAACTTTATACAGACAATAAAAAATATAAGCAATTAAACACAATTCTGGCTAGCTTTATATTTTCCCAGAGTACCTGATATCCCTAGGGGTAGATGGGGAAGGAGCCCCACCATTCACATTAATAAATTACATTCAACCTGCCCCAGAGTACTCCATATTCCTCGCAATAATTGGAAAAGAGGTCCCTCCATTCACGCTAATAAATCATATTCGTTCAAAAAATTAGCACATAGACAAACATAAAGGTACGAAGATGTATGTACAGTTTAAAATATGCCCTGTTCTCTTCAATTTATTAGTATGTGAAATTTTATTGTTATTATAGTGATAATCGCCTACTTTTTGGTTAATAATTGTTTAAGTGTCTAATTACTCTAGTTCATCGTTTATCGGCCTCCTCGTCGCCGCTCCGCCCTGCTGCCCAAACAAGGTTAATTCCGTTGTTTTCCCCAATATCTGACAGGGCTTTGATGCCAATACCAAATGGCCATGGACTTTACTGCCAATAAGGTGGTTGCCTTTAGTGTTCGACTGTATTTGACTAATGGTATCCTTTTGAGCACATTGTTCCCATATCTCTCCTAAAAAGAAATGTAATATTGTTTTTACCTATTTATATTGGTTTTAAAACAGTCGTAATTTGAAAAAACTTACATGTAATAGGCACATTTTTTCTGCAATTTTAAATAGAGAAGTTGACTTATTATTATCTCAACCTTAATACCTTACATAAATTAATTGAAAGATGTTATTTGGTCAATCGGACCACGAAATCTAATGAACTTATTATTATTTTTATTCTTATTGTCCTATACACGGATACAGCCTAAACAATTTTTACAAAATGTTGCCAGCTTCCCCATCTTCAGCTTTTTAAACTTTATCACATACTGTATAAAAACTTTATCAAATATTAATACACTACATTGTCAAAAATTAATTGTAAATTATGTTAATTTAATAAGTCAAATTGTGTTAGAATTATGCCTAAAAATTGTACAATATTTTGGGAGAAAAATTCATAGTCCCATTTTTATTTTTATAGCATTACATACTTCATTAAAATGTGTCATCTACAAAAATAAAATATAGATTTTATGAATTTTTGATGCTATCAGTACTTCATTAAAAAGTAAGGCTTGAATACCACTTTAACTTTTTTTGTCTCTTGTTTCGTAGTCAAGGGTGTACTTTGTGACGGGATAAGACGTTTCGCTTACAAATTGCTTCATGTTCCCGGACAAGAAGCTTCTCAAAACTCTCAGCGAAAGATACATTTAAAATTAGGCAATTTATATATTTATAATGTACATTTTTCAACAATGCTGCCATCGGAATACAAATGAATCAAAATCAACTTTTTAACTTAATAAACAACACCCACTGACCAAATGACAACTTTTTATCACAGTTTTTTTACCATTCTGGAAAACGTTGATATCCACCGTAAACCAGCCCAGATCGACTGTCAAAATGATCCTCGTTGTAGAATAAATATTTACATAGACCAATTTAAATTACAATTTTGTCTGATATTAATCAAAGACGTTCTTCTAAATTGTAAATCGAGCCGGCACGTGTAGTGGTGTATGTTACCGATACACTAAGTAGGGCTCTTCACTGCTTTCTATTAGAATACCCAATGGTATGGAAATGCCTTCGAGGATTGATATAAATAGAAAACAGTGCAACAACACTTAGCGGTTTGGCGGAACGTTTGTAAATCAAAGCCTTGAAGATCTATTTACAAAATAGGTTGGAAAGTCGAGATTGGAAAATAAAACAATATAGTATTCGGTTCTTGTTAAAGAAA
This sequence comes from Cimex lectularius, assembly GCF_000648675.2. Classification (NCBI taxonomy): domain Eukaryota; kingdom Metazoa; phylum Arthropoda; class Insecta; order Hemiptera; family Cimicidae; genus Cimex; species Cimex lectularius. Next base: position 90,117 of record NW_019392736.1, read on the forward strand.
ACTGAAAGAAAAATAGCTTTGTTTGTTTAAAATTTTATACTCGCATACAAAAGTTCAGCTACTCTAACTCATTAATTGATAATAAATGATTATAGGTCTTAATATTAAATAAAAAATAAACAAATTCAATGTGTTCAAAATAAATCATTTTTAACATGTATTAGTTTAACGATGGATTTTTTACCTTACCCAAAATTTCGATTAATTTCGATATTATCTTAACTGGATGCCGACCGCCGCTCTTTTAATGACTTTCTTCGTGTGTTCGGGTTGTGTAAAACCAAATAACCCATGAAACCAGCAAAGCCTTTTTTTTCTAAAACTTATTCCCTTATGTTTAACCGCGCAGATTTCAATTTCACAGCCGTACGCTGGGTATCATATCTCGCGCCGTTATGGCCTAAGTTGAGAACAAAAATGGGTCAAGTTTGATAAAACAAAAACAATTCCATGTTGGCCTATCCTTACCCTTTTAAGTCTGAAATGATTTACAGCTCGGTCTCGTAGGTACCGGATGTTGTCTTAGAATTCCTGAAGGCCTCAGTTATTCGTCTCGCTCCAGGGCCTATGCGGTCTTGTAAAACGCCGGGCCATTATTATTTTCTTTCGAGAAAAACGTAGTCGTATTCCAGCTCGTATTCCAAACATTATAATTTTTTAATTGTGTTTATCTAATGTGTAAGAAACAGAAATTTTAAATGTTTTAAAACGAAAAAATTTAATTTTCTGAGGATTTTACTCTTGGGGTCTGCGGGACATTTTTGTAGTATATTAATTGCATGTTAAATGTGCACCAGGAAAAAAATTATATTCGTTATTTTAACAGGTACTAGATTATTTTCCCACGTGTAGACAACATGATGTTAACCACACTTAGAAAATCGAAGCGTAATCAAAAATAAGACTATTTTTAAGAGGGTATCTCAACTACAAGGTTATATGAACATTCGTGGGTAGGCAGTGTTTTTGAAAAAAGCCCATTTGTAAGTATGCCCAGGGCGCTGCATTCCAACCTTTGCCTTACAGTGATGAGCGCTGTGTCAACGCATAAACCTTTGCGGCCTCCGACGACGCCAATTGTTTCAAAAAATCACAATTGTTAATCCTAAAAGTTTTTTTTTGTCTGTGTGTATGACAATTTGCCACCTTTCTCTCTCGCTCAATCCTACCTTTTTTGGCCAATATTGTAAAATAGCTTTGTGATGCTGTAACTATTATTACTTTCATTTCTGAATCTTGCCTGGCTTCTGTTTGCAACTGCATCCGTTTCTTCGTTTCCCAAATATCTGAAATCATTGAGCTCCTTTCTTGTCAATTTACCAAGATTTGATCACTCTTAATGTTTTCTTCTCCATTCTGTAGTGAGAGCCTCTGAAATTGTGGGATAAAGTTAGCTATCTTCAGTTTAATTTTCTCTAGCCTAGTGTTTAACACTTGTATAAAACAATTATTGCTGCGCTTAACCCATTATTTATTTTACTCTATTCAATATTTTATTAAAAATTATAGTATTCCCATTCGTTTTCTGTTATATTTTGTGTTCTTTGACCATGGTGGGACTCTTTAGTTAGGGGTTATGTGTATTTTTTCTCATTGCATTCATGAAGATTGTATTTTAAAGTGTAATATTATGAGAGTGCTATTTCTGTATTGTGACAGGGTTTTCTTCTAATCATTCTTCAATTATGTTTACAATATTATCGATTATCAACCGTTATATGACAAACTCGTTGAGTTCCATTTGTTTACATCAATTTTCCAAATAATGCTTGATTTTAAGCTAAAACATGGTAATTTTTTTTAATTCAAAAATTATATTGTGATATTTCTTATTAAGGTTTGCGGGATGATGAACCGGAAGTTTGGTCGTTTTCGATCAGTTCGGTCAGTCTATTCTCGTTGTTTTGGTCTGTCAGACACGTTTCACTTTCTTGCCATCTTCAAACAGACCCAGATTTGAAGATGGCAAAAAGCCAAAACAGTGATAAAATTAAAAACTACTTATACATAAGTGGGAAGTTAATGGGCCGACAAACAGCTGGGGTCATCGACGGCCCTCTGCGTGTTTTCCTTCTTTTTCTTTTCTTTCGCGCATATTTTGTTCTAAACTGCAGCCATTTGAGCGTCTCGATCTGGTTACTGACTCTCTGATTTCAGATATATATTACGTTGATATTCTAGAATGCTAGTCTCTCGTTTGTACCTCAGGTTGTCAAATACAGAATAAAAACAAAACATACAATACATATATATACATCACCACAAACATAGATGTCTGGTCACATTCACTCCCTCAGAGTACTCGATATTCCTAAAAACTACTTATTTTGTTTCCGAAACTTGTTAGAAATCTCTTGCATTTGTTCTTTAAAACCACTGGAGAAATTGTTCTGGATGCCTTCTGAGACATGCAGTACCTAGAAATTTCAACACTTTGCTATAAATCACTATTCTAAATTTAGCTTGAAAAAATTTAGCTTAATTCTTCATTTATTATTTAAAAATTTATTGATTGGCAATATAATTTAATGTTTAAAACTTCCCATAAATGTTCGATTTCAAAAATATATCAATTAAATTTTACAGAAGTCAGGGTCTAGTTCTTTAGATTTTCAATTAAGAACAATTCTTTTTCGATTTCAACAAAAATATTTTCGGAATAAAAGGTTGTATTCAGGGACTTACGCAGGGCGAAAAGTTTTGTTTTCCTACAGTTTGTGACAATCTATTTGTTTAGCCAATAGTTGATTGATTGCAATGGCATGAGTTCTGTTTTCTTTCTACTTCGACTTTGAAGTAGCAGCCCCAGGTGGTGTTCACAGTTCGCAACGTCGTGAAGTGAAGACGTAAACCTATTCCCAGATGATTGGGGCAGGTGTATTTCTAGTGTCAGACTACTTGCTCTTTTTTTAATAACAAAAGAAGCTTCCTTGGTGCTATTTTTTATGCCCATGCCCATTGTGAAACACGGGCTTGAAACTTTGTTTTCAACACACGTAGCCACGTGTGCTAGTGAAGGCCATGTCCGGTCACTGGGAATACTTCCTCGTCAAATTCACAAACAAGCTGTTTCCTCCACCTTCTTCGACCTTCCGGTTGCAATATAAATGATTGGTATTGCAATATGGCAGGAGGGATGTTTAACAGTTGAAAAGAAACACAAAAATCTTATGCGTGAAATTTTCTGGAGGGTAAAATGAAACATTAAACAAATACAAAAGATAGTTAACGTTAAATGTTATCCTCAAAAGTATATTTGCAACTGTCCATTTTTTCGCAATGTATGCTCGTCGTGCGCAACTGTATAATCCGAGCGCCGTGGATTAGATAGTCATTTAACATCCTTGTTAAGAAACGTTTCAATCTTTTTAGCAAAAATAATTTTGAAATGGCTGGAAGCAATTATATGATGCGGTAGGATGGTACTTCGTGTGGTAGTTTATCTGGTTTTACTGTCATGATGATCTCAGCAATTTTCGAGACATTACGGACATACCTAAATCTTGTTGCTTATCATTTTTTTTAAATTGTGTACATGTAGCCTGATGACTTCCTCGTATTATTCCTTTGTATATTATTGTCCAGTCTTCTTTAATCACTGATTGTTTTTTCTGAAAATTAACTAAATTCTACAAGATTTCTACTTTTTCTCCGTCCCGCCGTTTTTGTCACTATATCTTGTGACCTGGACCATCCAGTTTTGCAATATTTTCGTTCAAAATGTATGTTTTGTAGTGGTGATAGATGGTTGGAAATAATTGTTAAACGTAAAGAGATTTAGTAATATAATAAAATGGAATTTTTCTAATAAATTTATTTGTTTCCTCTAAAAGACAGAGCTCTGATTCATTTGTTTTTCAAAACAAAAACAGGATTATAAATAATTCGATACAGTTTGGCCAGATTTATTTTTGGATTTAAACATTGTTTCTTTAATATGAAGCAATATTTTCAAAAAAGATTTTATAAACGTGTGAATATCTTGATAAAAGTAATGAAGCTTTAAAATTCGAGTCACAAATGAAGACAACTGATGCCGATAAGTCGCCCTTAGATACTTATCATTCAATCGCAAAATTATTGAATGACGGGCACATAAATAAGTTTGGACTATTGAATGCAACGAGAAATTGAAAAAAAAAAACAGGGTTATTAAATCTTTCTTAGCTTTCGTTAGCAGCATGACTCGTGAAAGTAAAATTGGATCAAGCCATTCAACTCTCGTTTAATAATTTTTTTTAAAAAATGAATGTCTTCTGATCATGATCACACGTTGCCATTTGTAATGATTTACAGAAATACAGAAAAAAAGTGAAAAATATTCTACAATCATCATTTTTGATGTTTCGTCAAGTTTAACCCTCGACGATCGTGCAGTACAACTAGAAATCTGATTTCATGCGCGTATTTGTTTTCATTTCCGCTTAATATTTGTACATATCATACTAAATGACGATCTCGGTATTTTAGAGTTTTAGTCGGTAATAATTTAAAAAAATGTACTGTAAAAATTAGTGAAAACTTTTCGTTCGCGACACCCAACGGTTAGTTGATAGTTGATCTCTCCATTATGACAAGAATTACTAACTTACTAAACGGCAATGAGAGATAATACAAGTTTAACTTTATTTTTTAATCTAATGTTGTAGAAAATGATCGCTAGCATGCCCATCAATTTTGAAATCACATTCTTCACTAATGAACCTTTCATTGTCAATTAAACAATTTTCTTCGTCCAATAATTACTAAGAATGGATCATCAAAACATATTTTTATAACATCAGAACTCAAAAAAAAACACAGATCATGTTAGAAAAAATAGACAAATAGAAAAATCCAATGTTAGAAAACTTACAGCACCGGCCGCGTGTTCAAAACACGATCAAAAAGCTAGACCGTGAAGGGTTGATAAATGAATAATCACGCCCCCAAGGATAATTTTGTCATCTGGCTAGAAAACAGACGAAAATTGCAATTGTTTCGCGACTAGGCGAGAGTTAAGTATTTGAAATCCTCCTGAAAACTCACACATTTTCTTTTTAACCATATAGACATTTTCAAATAAAATTCTATCTATTTATGTCTATGTCCAACTCTTCATGCTATGGCAGGGTTGTGTTCGGTGACGTTTGGAAAGAATGATTTATTTACTTAAAAGTCGACTCGATAAACGGATATCTCTTCCTGCAGCAGGACACCTAACGCCATCTTACTCTTTCAAAGAGTACAATAGTGAAAAAGTAAAATCTTAGTCAGATATTTTGATTCCAAAATATCATTGGTGGTATGATAAGAATCGAATTACTGGCACGAAGCTAATTGTTCTTGTAACAGTCTTTTTTTAAAACTTCGACATTCACAATAAACAACACCCCTGGCCTCTACAACCAAATAATAGTATTATTATTTTATTAATATTTTACAATTAATAAAGTAAGTTGATGTCCGAGTGGATCGAGGTCACGATAGCTCAAGCGGTACAGCAGCGGCGTATCTAGCCGAAGATCGTGGGTTCGAATCCCGCTCGTGCCATTAACTTTTTTTCATCTCAACTAAAAACCTTAATTAATTGTAATGTATTAATTGGTCAAGCGGACCAGGAAATTAGTGAATTTATTAATATTGTTATAATATTTAAATATAAATATTTTTTAATTCATTTGCCTATACTTTATTATGTATAAACATTTTCTTAAATTAATCATATTATCTCATACATCAAGTAGTTTTGCATATATGTAAGTTCATATTTTCAAAGAATTATATAGACTTGGAAGGTACTAAAGTTAATTTTTTTTATAAATGAGCATCGTCTATTGTTTCGGGGAGGAGGTTTAATCAGATCCTGACGAGATTTATGGAATCCACCCCTAGGCGGTATTTTCAGAGAATATCTCCGAAACTTTCAACCACGTAATACACTTAAGGAAACATTGTAAGTAAATGTAAAGCGTTCAAATTGCCGAATGAAAACCTTATTTGAAATGCAAATGGATAATGTGTTTTGTCAAGTCCGGCCGAAATGCGGGTTAACGGCGTTTCGAACAATAAAGAAATTTTAATTAGCTTTTAAGCTTTGGTAGAAAAAATCTTTATTGCGCTTGAATTTCTCATCTCTTCCGTATTTAATTGCAAAAAACTGCGTAATTCCTTTGAGCGGCTATAAAAAAAGGTTATGCATTGGCGGGGTGACTCCGTGAAAATTATTAAGGAATGGTAGGTCAAGTAGTCTTTTATTCACTTTTTTTACTACTTGACCTCTCGAGAAAGAAGGAAATTAACGGATTCATCTATATTCTTTCTTCAAGATTATTCATTTAATCTTTTTTATCATTTCTGATTTGCTATATCGATCCGAATTTAGTTTCGGAATCAATACCGTTTGTGAAACATTACAAAATCACAAAACCAATTAAGAAAGTATTCATTGAAAAATACATGTGAAGTGATCATACTTAAGATTATCGTCAAATTACTATAAACACATCAAATGGTCTGCTTGGAGAGGTTAATTGAACCTTGCTTGACGCCGGAATTTTAAAATAGCTCCAGGGTATCACGATTCATCTGGTCCTATTTTCTTGGAATATAAACGGAAGTCGTTTGAATCTAGATATGTCTATATTTATTCTATTATCGGTGGTAACTAGATGCAATTTGTTTGACTTAGAATCTGCACGCCATTTTAAAACAAGTTTTGTAACATGTTAAGCTAAATTAGTTCGGTAAAATGACGTGAACAAATTAAATAAAGTTTATGAGAGAAATGTTTAACTGTTAAAATAAAAATGTAATAAGTGCTTTAAATTAACTGTTTAAATCATAAATGATTAAGATTGAGGTAAAAAAAGTACGTTCAACACTAATATTAGGTTCGGAAAAATGAAAAAGACTTTACAAAATAATAAAATCAAGTTATAACGTCCAAAAGTTAATTTATTTAACGATTTTGGGTTGTGAGATGTGCAGTCATACAGAAAACAAGCATTGTGCTATGTTTAATTTGCCAACGTTTTGAATGGTTTTCATTCTTTTTCAAGGCAACGCCAGGAATATGATATTTTACATTATTTTACATATACTACATTTTATTTTACATAATTTTGATAGATTTTAATTTCTTAATACTAATTATCAATACCATGTGAGCAATGAGAAGTTGAATTTACAAGTTTATCAATTTTAAATTTTCGAATACACAATGGACTAGATATTTTTTGTTATTTAATGTTGAAAGATATCTTTCTTATTGGAATAAAGGTAGAGCCGCTTTTATGCACTTTTTTCCGGTGTTAGGATTAAAATCGTAGACGTATCGGGTTGTCCGGAAAATAATGCAGGATTTTAAGTTTTCATTAAAAAAAATCTATATAAAATATTCTGTTTACGTTTACAGGATTACTCATTTGTATGAATGTCAACACTTATTAATCCTCTTCCAAATGATATTGTTTGTTTACCTCTGTAGCATTCCGCTACTTGGAAATAATTCAGTCATCCTTATAATGTCAAAGCGAGAATTTCGTACGATTTTCTTTTACGAGTTTAAACTCGGCCGAAGCGGAGCCCAAACGGCTAGAAACATTAACCAAGTCTGGGGCGAGGGTTGTGTTAATGAGTGCACTGTGCAAAGGTGGTTTAAAAAATTTCGGGAGGGAGATTTCAGCCTTGAAGATGAAGAAGGTCGTGGAAGGCCTTCCTCTCTTAATGATGATGTTCTGCGATCAGTGGTGGAAGAAAACCCCAAAACAACTGTTCGAGAACTTGCAGAGCAACTCAAAGTCAGTAAAACGACCGTCGCTGACCACCTCAAGGCGATTGGAAAAGTGAAAAAACTCGAAAATTGGGTTCCACACTCATTAAACGATCGCCAAAAAAATCAGCGCTTTGATGTTTGTGCATCACTTCTTTGTCGAAACAAAAATGACCCATTTCTGGCCAGAATTGTTACATGTGACGAAAAGTGGATTCTCTACGATAACACTAGACGTTCTGGACAGTGGCTCGACAAAGGAGAAGCTCCAATACATTTTCCAAAGCCCCCAACTCATCAAAAAAAGGTAATGGTTACGGTATGGTGGGCTTCATTTGGTTTAATACACTACAGCTTCTTAAATCCTGGCGAAACCATCAATGCTGAATCATACTGTAACCAAATTAATACCATGCATCAGAAATTGGCAGTAATGAAGCCCTCTTTGGTCAATCGGAAAGGGCCCATTTTGTTGCATGACAACGCTCGACCACATGTGTCACGTGTAACGTCACAAAAATTATTGGAGCTTGGCTATGAAACTTTGCCTCACCCACCCTACTCTCCGGACCTCTCGCCTACTGACTACCATTTTTTTAGACACCTGGACCACTACTTACAACACATAATATTCAAAAATCAAACGGAACTGGAAAATGCATTTATTGACTTTATCAATTCTAAAAATTCTGAATTCTACTCAGACGGAATTAATAAGTTACCAACACGTTGGGAGAAATGTATTGAGAGTATGGGAAATTATTTTGATTAAAGAACATTGCTTTAAAGTAACTAGTTTCTTTTTTTTTGTTTAATACCAAAATCCTGCATTATTTTCCGGACAACCCAATAGATTCGTTTCGAAGTGGTCGTTCTTCATTTTTTTTTTGGCAAATCCCACAACCCAAATATAATAGTCATAAATAAAAGATATTAATTCGTTTATTTCATTAGTAATGTCATATTATCACATACTTTTAAATGTGTAATTATAAATTATAATTAAACATGCCTTGAAGAAGGCAGTCTGTTGACACTCAAATGATCCTTATTCATCCTTATGCTGTGGATCGTTCATTCTTCCTAATCTAAAACTGAATTAGTTCTGTATATTTGGTTTAGCAAACACTTTATACGATTGTTCAAGAACATATTTCTTGTCGTTTACTGATCATCCTTGTCTGCCTAACCTCGCTGTGTTGGTCTGTTTGACGCGTTTCAACATTTCGCGATCTGCCGTGTTTGATCTGAGTGATTTCTCGGAAGCCAAGTTTACGTTATAAAATCGTGACGGGTGGGCAACTGACATTAGCCTAGACATATTCTACGAAAGACACCAACAGACCTATTAATCGCACGCACCCCTTGACCTTATGAAAGAGTCTAGATTTCACAGAAATCACCCATACCCAAACTGAAAAATCTTCGGACAAAACAGCACTGTGATTATAGGAGAACGAGGATAATCGCCAGCCACCAAAATACAAGTATTTGCGGGTTGCTGAAGAACAAAGATTAAGATGTTAATTACTTTGTGATTGTGAAATTTTTGAATAATCATTTGTTTACCATGAAATAAAATATCACACACAAATCAGCATTGATGCTTAAATCGTCAGCACAAAGGTTTTTAATTTGCTCAAATCCGTTTAAGGATGATAAATATATACATTCAATAATAAAGTTGATAATCGTTTATCAACCCTTTATGCAGCGGATTTCTGCGGATTCCTGATCGTCTTTACCTCCATTTCTCTCATTTCGTGCCAACTTAATTATTAGTCATTTCTTTTGGTTTTTAATTTCCAACAAAACAGTTAATTTTGACGATGCGTTCTTCAATAATTATCGGACGAATAGGATGATTTAATTGCAAAGAATTTAACTTCAAATTGGTGATTTGCTTATGAGTCAAAACAGTGAGTTCAATACTAAAAAATGAGAATAAAAAATAAATTATAAAAACTTCGTAACCTTTTCCAACTTTTTATTTTTTACGTAGATGCATTTCGAGGCTTTTTCCGCCTCATCCTCAGTGCATTATTCTTTTGAGCGTCAAAAGGCGATGAACGGTGCCTCGAAATGCATCTACGTAAAAAATAAAAAGTTGGAAAAGCTTACTATGTTTTTTATAATCTCCAGATTCTCATCCGTATCCAATGAAAAGACAAGCAGGACATAAAAAATAAAGTTTTAAAACTCGACCATCTCCCGTTGTCATTTAATAAATAATGTAAAACTTGTTATTTTGTAAGGCTTAATGTTTAATTAACCGTTTGCCTTTACACCCTTAATTAAAGATGTAGGACAAATCGTATACAAATTTACCAGAAAGACGTGGGCTACATTAAGTACCTTCATTGAGTTTTAAAAGTTGTTTAGTTTTAAAATATAATCGTTTTATAAAGGAAAACATTATCACATAAGATAAAATACAAGTGTGCATAACAATTAATCAAATTATATTGAGTTAATTGTTGATATTACCTACTATGTGTGTTGTTTACCAGACTTCATCTCACGATCTCCAAATAATTACCTATGTGATCATTTTTGAGTTGTAGTATTAGTAAGATTTTACTTCAGGCCCGATGTGAGCCGTAACGGTCACTCGCAAACACGAGATCATTATTTATGCTCCAAACTGTACTGGGACATTAGAGGATTGCCGACAGAAGGATGACCATTCGATAATGGAGATTTATTAGGCAATGAAAGGCAATCTTTTACTGAACCAATCATTTCATATCAGCCTGTTATCAATCATTCATCGGAAAAGTTTGTTTTAGTGCGATTCTATGCAACTGTCATCAACTATCAAAGATCAAAATCAGTCAAACATAACATTCGTTTTTGAAAATGGCTAATTTTTGCTCTACCACATTACAACGTTATTACTGCACATATTTTAAAAAGGTAGTTTTATGTTTCAGAGCTTCAAATACATACGTTCTGCAAAAAGGAAATGTAAATTATTACATTATACATGTTACATTATACATACAATAAATATGTATGTTGTTTTTTTGTTACTTAATGCACATGAGGGCACTCTAAACGGCTTTTACAAATTGAATTTAACTTCACATCCTTGTTTTATAGGAGGATTTTAAAAATGTTTTCCCTATTATAAATAAAACGGTAAAATTGTCTTATTATGTTAAGAATTGTATTTTTTTAAATTTCTGTAGTTTTAAAAAGAGAACATTGAGTACAACTTAGTAAAAAAATCTTTATCTCATCTAATTTCATAAAAAGATTTCACGTAAAGAAGAGAAATGTGAGCCCTAACACGTTGCTGCCGTTTTTGCCTATTTTCCTGTTTCAGCAACAACGTCCGGCAAGCTGCCCAAACCTCTATCTTCTTCTGGTACTGAAATTACCATAAGCCGAACTTTTTACTGATGTCTGAAAAAATCTAACAGAGTTTGGTTCACGAAAAAGCTTCGTTGCTTACTACCATGTCGACATAGATATTTAGTTTTGAGACTTCCTACAATAAATTTCATTATAACTGAAAAAATTATGAATAATTCAAGGCTCGTGTAAAATTAAAATGCTGCAATAGCGATACAGTGTGATAACCACCTTACAATATAATAGTTCGCTCTTCTTCGCAGTTAAGAAAACAGTATTTGTTATAATTGCCACTTTACAATTCACATCCTCAGTAAGATGTTGTTTTCTCATTTATCTGCAATACCAAATCAGTAAAAAAAGTACGTAGGTTTTCTTTTGCGAAGTTTTGGACCAATAAACGTTAAAACAGTTTTGGTGTACGCTTCCATAATATCTCGTCATTGTTTTAGTATGTTTACACATTTCCCAATTATGTTAGTCCAATTCGTTTTTTTTTCTTTATTATTAGTATTACAGGCCAATAGAGAATTCACTGTATGGGAGTGCCTCAAGGGAGAATGCTAGGCCAATTATTGGTTCTGCTCTATGACGTGACCTCCGACCTTAATGCCTCTTCTTCATAACTACGCTGATGACTCCAATTTAGTATGTAATCTTCAGTAGAACAAGAACTCGTAGCATTTTTTAGCCTTAGCTTTTGCTATTGGCCATCTATTATTTTGTATCCTCCAAACCCTTTCTGACCCCAACCCCATATACCACGTCCGGCGCCACGAGGCTTCTCTCGATGTTACCACAATTATACTTTTATTATAAATCTTTTACCGATCTCAAAGTGGGATTTGCGTGTGTGCGCTCAACCCTCATCCCACCAACGCTCAACATCACCCAGAGACTCACAAACCGCCTCTGGAGGCACAGAAGGACGTCAGTGGAGATACGGAAAAGGCGGTTGATATAAGAAACTATTATACTACTGCGAGATGATGTACTTATTTACGTGTTTTTTCCTTTCGTATTTTTAATTTATTTTATTTATTGATTTTTTTTAGTTTAAATTTATACTAGTTTTTTTCGGTTAAATTGATATATTACATTTATAAATAAAGGCTAAATTTTCTCTATAAATTTCAAAATTTTGTGAATATAGTAACATTTTATAATTGAACGGCTTTTCGATTGACTGCATTCGATGTAATCTATTAAATAAATTCTCTCGTTCTTTTGCAAACTGGATCAGATCATTATGACGTGTCCAGATCATCAACCACATTACACGTTTCGCAAGGGTCAGTCCTTTAGGCAACCTTTTTCAGGAATAAACCACATATGCCTTGATTAGTTCGCATCCGGATGATAGTAGAATAAACTCTTTTCGTAAAATTAACGCCTTCATGACAAAGATTCATGTTTAAACGGAGGTTAATAGATTGATAGAATTTTCCTGACGGGCTATCCTTCCAGAATAGGTGCCATTCAAGAAGGATTTTCGACCAGAAATATCCTTTGGCGTCGGGATCGGTACAAAAGAATTTTCAAGGATTTCTCTTTGTAGTGTAACTTTTGCTAATCTATCGACAGTTTCATTATGCCGAATTCCAGAGTGCCCATTAACCCAGAAAAAGTAAACGGAAACTGAAACATTTTTTTACTTCTCGTAGCATTTAAATGTTCTATTTGCTTAATGTTTCGGGTTTTGATGTTGTGTATAACAAGAGGTTTTTGAGTATTAAACTTCTCTATAGCCTTTGGTCACAAGGTCACAAATTTCCTGGTGCGTTAAATGACTGCTGCGTGTTTGGGCTTAAGAAACCATGCACAACTGCTTATTATGCTATTTTTATGTCACATGTAAGATAGGTATTGGATTCTGGGGCATAATGTGAGTCTTTTTCATAAGGTTTTCGTATTTCAATAGAGAATGTTGAAAATGATTCTTGGACAGGCATATAGACATCTCGGTTTGTACTAATCACAGTTCCAGGATTTACTTCTGGAAATAGTGTCTGAGACCGAGCTTAAAGCTCTTATACCATTTCATGACTAGAACACCGGCACAGTCTCAAGGACAAATTCGCTCCACCACACTACCTGAGCATTCTAGTTTGTTCAATCGTAAAATTTTCAATAAAATGTATGAACTAATTGAATTTAAAAACAACCAGGATTTTAAAAGAAAATATCATAACCTGCTTCATTTCATTTTTATCATCATTTTTAATTATTATTTAGGGAGCGTCGGTGGCCTCAACGGTTTAGCCGTTGACACGGCGCTCATCACTGCAGATAAAGGTCACTGGTTCGAATCCAGCGGCCCTGCGGTTTGCCCTCGAAGATGAAATACCTTCGTAAACTCGTAGAAAAAAATTACATGTATTTTAACTGCAATAATGTACCACTTGTAAGGAAAAAGTAAACTGTGAATTTTTTTATTCCATTAGATTAATTGTAATACGATGCCTAATTGACGTCCTGGGTTCAATTACCTTCGTTTTCCTACAACTTATGTTGATAATTAATGATAATGACATGAATATGAAAAAATATTGTGTAAAGTGTTTCGAATAATTTTAATACCTATTGCATCGTTTTATTCGAGAGGACTCAATTATTGCCTTGTGCTTTCGTGGTGACGACGTTAGTGAGAGGATGTACTAGAGAAGTCCTGACATTTAAGACACGATGATTTTTCTCAGGAAACAAAGTAAGCATCGCGAGGTCGATGAAGACTAATTTAAAAGTGGAATGTGTGTAATAATATAGTAAGACGGCTATCAGGGGAAAGCCAAATGAACCTCCATTAATCATTTCCAAGAATGGGCTTCACCCAATGAACCTCTGCTTTATTCTCTTCAGTCTTTTTGGTTTTTTTTTTTAAGAATGATACTGTTCATTCCCAAAAAACGGTTTTCCCAGAGACCAGTTATTGAGGGCAAGCGGTATTGAAGCAATTTTCCAACGAGGTCTCGTAAAAATTGCTGGAACGTGACACCGGTCAACCACACCGGTCAGATTCTGACAGTGCTTATATATTAGTATAAATTTATTTAAACAATATATAATAATATGTAATATTTTAACTCAGACTCACCACTGAACCTGGCAAAAAGCAGACAAGTGCCTGGCAGACCATAACAACGAGTGTTTTCCTGATTGATAGATCAAAATGATCGGAAACGTCCAAACTGCAGTTTTAACACCTCTCAGGCCTCGTAAGGGAATCTCACAATATAACTTTTAAATTAACAAAAAAAGGGAAACTTTTATGTTGAATATCAAGGCAGATTTGTAAATTTGGCATAAAAAAATTGACTCAACGATAAAAACGCGGATTATTTATAGACCATATTTAATATGAATACATGAATGATTACAACCCTATCACAAAACGTAATTAATGTTCATAGGTGTGTTCTATTTTAAATTTTTAGTACGATCGACTACCTTCAACAATTTTTGAAAGAACAACAAAATTTGTTTTCAACATGTACAAGTACTTATTTTTATACTTGTGCTTGTCTCACACCTTAACTTCATATTATTTTATTATAATTTTGAAAAAGTGTTCCTCTGTTCAAGCATAAAGTTCTTAGAACAACTTTAAATAATTTTAAATTTAAATGTTAGATGTTTTTCTTACTTAAATATCAAATTTATTCAAGGTATGGTGCAGAGAGATAAAAATAAACATACACACCCACAAATCACAAACTATAGTGGGCTTTATATTTATTCCTTTTACAGTTTAATTTTATGTTGTTATTGTACTATTGGATGTTACGTAAAATAAACGTTAGAGTAACAGTTTAATAATACACCGACATCAGTTTATGCAACATAATGTTATTTCGACACAATCGTGTTTCAGCATAGTTATTTAAACTGTTTTTATGGCGGATATTCTATGTACTTGATCTGGTGGTTGTAACCTCTTCGAGGAGTTTAAAAAAATCGATATATTTGGAAAAAACTTGAATATACTTACATCTTTAAATAAGCAAAAGATCTTATTCAAGTGCGATCTTGTTAGATTCATCATGCACTGAAGATGGCAAAATGCCGAAACGTGCGTGTCTGAATCGACAAAAATCAGCGAGGATAGGCAGACCAAGATTATGGGTAACTATGAAACAATAAGTTCATCACCCCGCAGAACACAAGAGGAAATATCACAATAATTATTACTTAAAAAATCCGTGCACTCAATGTCTAATATATTCTGGTGAAAGTGGTAATTTATTGTTTTTTAATAAATCAAAATTAAATAATTATCGCCGTAAGGACTAGTATTGAATTAGTATAGCCTATCTGTTGGTGATGTGGGTAACTAGAACCAACCGCTTGTTCATGCTGGCATCTACCGACCAGGCATCTCACCATAGCCATGAATTCGATTTCTTCCACTTCTTCCATATCTATTGCTTTCCCGCATTTATCCTCGTTTTATGCCGATTAATAATTTCCCATGGAGTTTGGGTGTGTTTTACGGTTTCAATTTCAACGAATGTGAAGTAAATATTTATCGACATCGGTTCCTCGAGTGACGTAATAACGCTGCCCCGTGTATTCCCCATTCAGAATGACCTTATTTCCTATCGTATTTCAATTTTTCGGTCGTTTTTCAAATGCTTGTACCGTAGCTTTGAGGGCTTCCATTAAAACGGAAAACGATTTCAATTATTTTCAATTGGAAATGAGACTTAGAAACTGCTACAAAAAATAACAATAAAATAAATTTATATAGTTTGCTCTTGTTGTCTAATCACCAAGTGTTTGTCGATCATACCGGCGAAGTTATATTTCTGAATAGAAATTAAAATGAAGTTAGGCGATCTACCCGTCAAACAATCGAGAAACTATAACGTGAGGCAGAAATGCTTGTAGTAATCATTGAGTCTAGTTCATTCACACTGGATCTACTAAGGGTCCTTATACAGTCTTTACCACATACCTCACGGGGACATCGGCCGGTACTTTTACCTTTTGCTCACAAAGCATAATATATCACCCTCTTTAGAAAAGTAGGTCGCGTCCGCCCCGTAAAAAGAACGAAGAGTGTTTTACATATTTTGGAAGTTCTTTTGGATAATATCCTTAGCCTGAAAGTTTCAATTAAAAAATAATTTATTAATGAGTTCAATTTTTATCAGCATTAATAAGATCCACTGGGGAAAGCATTACTCGTTTTCAAGTAAAAAAGAGCCCCCCCATAACGTAATTTCATCCATCATGACATATACATGTATTAATAAATACAACAGATAAATAGTACGTTTTCTTAGGATTTACCAAATACAGGATTAAAAAGCACACAACAAAAAGATAAACATATTCATACATTATAGAGCTCAAGCAAGTAATATTATTTATATGGACTTTGAATATCCATGCTATGGACCATATCAAGGGATAAACGTTCTATGTATGAGACTATGTCAAAACTAGAATGGAATCTTTTCCCATGATTTTGTATTTTTATAATTAAAAATAATATAGGATTTTTTAAATTTTTTTAAATTTAAAATTTCAGCTTATGTGTAAAATATTTTAATCACCCTAGTGTGTACGAGCGAGTGTTCTTGCCAATTTATTTATTTATTAATAAAATATATTTTGTTTTATATTGTTAGTTGGAAAATACCTAGTACTACTACCTACCTATAATCACTAAACAAAAAAGCAGCATTAAAATACATGACTGGCTAAAAACTACTGTTCTACTGACTAAAGAGAAGTAGAAACAATAAAAACAATGGTACTTAATAACGGCTACTACACGATCAACATAATAACACAAAAACAAAATTATCCTATAAAAACAGACACAAATTGAACCACATTCACATACATACGGAAAGAAACGTACAAACTAGCAAAGCTATCAATCAAATTAGAATAATACAGCACTGAAGATCACGAGATTACTATCTGGAAAACTACAAACCATCTATAAAACTCACTTGAGAGAAATGGCATATACAGTAGCACTGGCTAAAGACAAATGGGAAAATGAGCTAAAAACCATAAAGCACGATTAAGTGTTAAGCAATAAAAATAAAAGAACCGTGTTGTTCATAAAAATAGGACACAAAAATAGTCACACCTAGGCCATATACTTACTACTACCTTGATAATATTTTTGGGAGGCAGTCTGGAAATTTTATCTTTCCTTTTGAGTTCTCTTTTGTGATTATGGACTTACAAAGGAACGGACTTAGCCACAGTGTAATTATCATTACATCGATAGGCTAATTTTTTAGAGGTGATCTGAAACTTGGCCCTTTTTTCGACGGGTTTTTGTTGGGAGAACATAATTTTTGTTCGCTTTAGCATCGTGGAGCGATTTGCATGTCGTAGATTTTCTCTTGTAAGGAGTGATAATTGTCATTTTCAGATTTTTCTTTTACTTATAATATAAGACTTAATTTTTCCACTTATACGGGAAAACCCTTATAATTTTGATGGTAAGGCTCCTAAATAAGTAAGTCATCTCCATTATTTCCTTTCTCGATATTACATGTTTCCTATTTGAAGGTAGTTGTAATGTTACACCAATTGAAAAATGATTTTCCGGTGTTTTGGTGAATTTTCTGTCAAACTAACATAATTAGTAACTATCTACTAGTAAAACTATCATAAAATAACTTCATTGAAACTGAAATGAAATTCTGAACTCGTCGATCTTAATTTAGTTTACATGAAAATAATATGTTTTAATTAATATAACCATAAAATACATATAGTTTGTTTTTTACTTTGAATAAGAAATATGCGAACAGCATCAAGTGTATAAAAGAAAAAGTAAATTGTAAAATGCGACGGCAATAGTGTTTTAATGTTTTCCATTTATTTTCAAAAAAATTTCTTTACATTCGCTTCCTAAAACTGAAGATATTCAATGTCAGAATACCGTATACACAATGTTTGACGACGCGAATGTTTTTTAAAAATGTGTAACTCTTATAAATAGGCTACTTTTTTTATTGTATCATAAATTATTTCTGATGTCTGTCTACACGCACTGCTGATAAAAAGTTCCAGAGTCGGTTGAATGTGTTAAAAACAATTCATAAAACACCTCAAGGCGTAAGCAATGGTAATATATTCTCACGATGCGGGTGGAACAGGCGCATTGTAAATTGTTTGAATCTTTATAAGATGTTACTTTTATTCGGATTCTGATGCGGGTATGCTTTTTTCTAGAAGGCATGGCATCATCTTATTACGCGGTGAGACATTTCGGTACTCTCATACATTTCCTACCGGCTATATTTGCCTTTTTCTCTCGTGACTTGTCCGAATTTACTTTCGATATTCGATTTAAAAGGTCAGCGAATGACAAGGAAAGTGAACGTGAACGCAGCACATAGAACCAGGAAAAATAAAGCTAATTTAATTAATTATACACATGTAGGTAAAGAGAGAGGGAGATAAATATATATACGTAGACGAACTTCAAATAACCACTATTACTCCTCAAATGTTTACTGATCCAGCATTCAAATAATAACTTTTTTCAATAGATAACTAATTAAATTAAACTCAATATTCGTTAACATTAAAATATATGTCTTCCTTATGGGTCTGCTAAACGAACGCCCAGGTTATTTTGTTCTACACAAAATCATTATACAATACAAAAATCAACTGATTGATTGTGTAAAATAAAATATTTGCGATTCTACTGATGTTCTTTAACATGATTATAAAATGATATAGCTGTCACTGTGAGGAAATTAAAATTGATATACGATAGGATCATTTGCATACCGCTGAATCCTTCTAACGTTTCAAGCTTCTTCCGTCATGGAAGTAAATTCGATTTGAAGTAGGAAAAACGATCCTCACGCGAAATCCAATTGCCGTATTCCAGTAGGTCGAATCCTTCTAACAATCGGCCTCACTTTAGCGAGTAATATCCATTTGAATTTTATAAGCACCCACGTTAAATATTACTTTATATTAATAATACTTAAAAATGGTATGAATATGAGATTTGAAACTAAATCGTTTCGTAAACCAAAAAATTTCAATATAGTTTAAATAGTTAAACAACGAATTAAATTATTTATGTTTTTTTACTATCAAAAATAGAAACGAACTAGAGTCTATACGCCTTCCTTAAAAATATTTCATTTTTGCCCGCTTTCACTTAAATACAAAACCTTTTATTCATTAAATACATTCAGTAAACTACAGGGCAAATTTTTACAAATGGATTTTAAGAAATATGTAAATCCACGGATGCGCAACGGTCAAACGTTTTATTTGAGAAAAATTTGTATAGAGAAATATTTTAATTTTAGGCAAATTAAAATTGATATAAAAATCGAGTACATTTTTTTATTAAACTTAAACAAATCAATAATAATGATGTATAATAAGATAAATAGAAAGAAAGAGAGAGACGTAGGTAGATAGGTAGAGATAGATAGATAGATAGAGATAGATAGATAGAGAGAGATTGAGTGAGAGGTAGCGAGAGGGGGGAGGAAGAGAGAGAGAGAGAGAGAGAAAGAGAGAGAGAAAGAGAAAATATATAGTTAGATAGGTAGAAAGAATGAAAGAGAGAGAGAGAGAGAGACGAGAAAAGAGTAAGAGAAAAAAGAACGAGAAGAAGAATGTGAGCAAGAGAATATAAACTATAAAAATAAAGACAAGAGAAAATAAAAACATTTTAAACATAAAAGAGGAATAGAAACTAAGAAAAAGAGAGTATTTTTACAGCATTTGTACTTGTACATGTATTTGAATACAAAGAATGAAATAAAAATATATAAGAGCAGAGCCAGACATACTGACAGATAGATAAATAAATAGAGAGGGGGAAGTGAGAGAGAAAGAATGAGGGAGGGAGGGAGAGTGAAGTCGAAAAATAGGAAGAATTGGAGAATGAGAAAATGAGATCAAAAGTATTTAAAACTGCTAAGAAGAAAAACCCAAAGAAGCAGGAAAGAACGAAAGACAGACATATAACACAGCAAGAAATATTAAGCGGAACAATTCTTCGTTCTTTTTAGCATAAAATAAAGAAGAAAAGATATCGCCTGCTTACACCACTGTAACTTAAATTATATGCGTACGTAATGTTTTAGCCGTCTTTATATTTTATATTGTTCTGTTTGATTTTACCCTGCAATAAGTATTGCAAACCATTTTCTGTTTAATTGAAGTGGGAGTTTTTGGTTCATATTTCGTTTTATTAACGGAAAGCTTTCTTGTAAATAATGTTTGTACCTTGTATTTTGTAGTAATTTTATTAAATAACTACATGCCATCTTACACCTTTATTCAGTCGGTAAGTTTAAGTGTAAAACGACGAATATTCAAAATAACCCGATACGTTTGGTGGCTGTTTGAATTAAATTTAACTTCACTCTTTTAATTAACCACTTCATGTAACACATCCTGAGTTCAAATTACAGTTTCCATTTATGAACGCTAATTGACAGAATTCCGATTCCCCAGGCGGTTTGCGAATGAATACATTCGATCCGTGTTTCATTTTAAAAGGGGGAGCTATTTTGTCGTGGGGCACAGCCGTGAATGACAAGTAAGCACCTCGCCTTCCGGCTAACTGCACCGAGATCATTTTCTGCCTTTAGCAGTTTACGAGTTGCATGCGTAATAGCAGTGGCGCCTATTCTCCTGCCAAACCGCTTGAAACAATAAAGAACAGGCCGAAAATGGAAACCAACACCAACGATGACAGGGTGAATGCATAAACATATGTTTTTGGCAAAAACCAACGGTCAACGACTTACCGTTTCGCATTCTTTTCACTTGAATTTTCAAAAAGGGAAAATACTAGTCTTAAATACTAAGCATTCAAGTACAAAACATCTCTAATAAAGGCATAAATATTGAATAGGATTGACATCGAGCAATCAAAACGTCTTTGTTCAAAATGAAATAAATCAAATCAGAATTTGCTGATTTGATATGGTTCGTGAATCTCAAGCAGTTGCAAATTCTTATCCATGGATTAGGGAAATTTCTAACGATCGATATGAAAGGTGTCCTCGATATAAAATGATGCCGTTCTTCCAGAAAAAAAAAAGTAAGGAAATTTATTTCGTACATACTATAAACATCTATGTGAAGAGGGATTAAAATAATATCTCAAATCCTTAACTTTAAAAGTTAAAATACTAAATCTGTCCTTCGCAAGCATGATATGGCTGACAAGATTGCTTTCATGCCAAGCTTTTCTCATTTATTTATTCAAACGTAAATATTTTACACTTCATAATGTTCAACTGTGCAGAATTTTTTTTAACATCATGTCGAATGTTTTATAATCTATGGTGCTATTTTAAACTTTTCATGTGGTTTTTTTTTATATTTTTTTGTTTTATTATTACATTAAACGTTTTGGATGTTTTGGGTATGTACAGCTATCATAAGCATCTTCATATTTCATTAAATTTTTTGGATGATCGGTTTAAATTCCCAAAGCGTCGAAACCAATTTACCAATAAAACAAAAACAATATTCAAAAAATTATATGGAAGAAATGAAAAAACACAAATTATAAATAAAAAAGACAATAAGACTTTTAAAAAATCCATGTTATATAATAATTTGTTTTAATATTTCTGTTGCAGGATGACCAGTGTCATTCATTCAGATCGAAGACGTTTCGGAAACCCCGGCCGTGCCACTGCTGTCATGAATTGATAAAAAATGAAGGCAGCAGCTGTAGAGGTGAGCATTAATGTTGACTCAATTACTCTGTCACGTTAGACGAAAACGACATTCAGAAAATGGACGAGTCTTTCCTACCCGTCAACATTTTGTAAAGAACATTGTTGTCATAGTATTTTTATTATAGAACTGACAAGGCGGCGTAACAAACAAATTATTCGATGGGTCGTATTTCTATAATATTCTTTACAGACTTTTTCCGAATTTTCCTGAACAAAAATCTAGCTTTTTTTAAATTCCACTCAAACAAGATAAACAAAAACTTTATCAACATTTTTAAATTAAATTCTGATTTTGTTTACCCAAGTGACGGAAAAATAGTTTTCTCAAAATTATAATCCATTGTTTACCATAGAATTTCATCTTTTCATGGTCTGTCTGAACTGTTCTAGGAAGAATAGGTCAGATTATGCCATGCTTTATCTTATGGTCATCTATATAACCTAACCACCGCTCATTACGCTTGAAATCCCCCCTTTCGCTTTGTAAGTAAGGTGTCGAATTACAGATAAAACCGCAGCAGTTCGGCCTCATAAATATTCAACATTTATTACGCAACCTCGGTCATGTTGATGAATAGTATTGAGGGTAGAGAGGCGGATGTTTAAAAACTGAGGAAATTGCTGAACTGAAAAACGCCATTGCACACCTTGGTACAGTAAATAATATTGCCGGTTGATAATAATTATGAAAATGTATAAATACCAACTACCTTCCATAGGAGATAACCCTACATATCGTGTAACCAAATTAGATTAATAAAAACCTTCATTTATATAATATTTAGAGTGAATTATTTGTAATAATAATTAAAAACCCATGATTGAACGACCTTTTGGTCTTTTCTTTTGTTTGGCATAAATTTATCAACACAAATGAAATCCCTCTCTGTGAGTTTAAAAACTTCTTATTATAAAGGCAATTGTTTTTTTAATTTTATGATATTTTTGATTATATTATTTGATGATCAAATTTATTCGTTTAGTATTTTTTGCATATAATGGCGTTTTTCAAATGTACATTATTAATTCTCTTAAAATATCAAATTTGAAGCAATTCACATAGTATTTATTATTCGTTGGTGCGACCATACAGAAAAATATGTAAACAAATAAAGAAATCTCTCCTTCCTTTTTTCGCCTTTTTCTTGCATTATCTTTACTACACTACTTCACTCTTTCTCATCTCTCTTCCTATGTTTTTCAATTATCTCTCACTCGCTTTCTCTGTCTCTATCTTTCACTACACTACTTCACTCTTTCTCATCTCTCTTCCTATGTTTTTCAATTATCTCTCTCTCACTTTCTCTGTCTCTATCTTTCACTATATTTTTCACTTCTCTTTACATCGGAAGGCGTGGGCGATTGGTCAAACAACTTTACAATACCTTTTACAGATTATTGACATGAAAAATTCCATGTGTTATGCCGAATTTGTACCCAGAGCGTGGCACGTAGAGTTGGACGCCTTTATCACTCGGTCACTGCTCAATACGTATATGGTGTATAATATGTAGTATACTGTAGCACACACATACATAAATTGTTACAGTAAGACCATGTATAAACATAAATATTGAAAAGTATTAAATTAATCCATGTTTATTTTGTTTCAGTGTGCAAATTTGTATGTCATAAAAATTGCGAAGATAAGGTGAGTGAGTTATACTTTTCAGACTTCACCATATCCAATAATTTGTAGTGAATTAATATTACAATATGAATTATTTGATATTATTATATATTATATTACACGGATGACATAAAAAGCATAATTAAATCTATTTGACACATATTTTTGGATGAGTAGACAATATTTAACCTATAAACAAACTTACTATCACAAATTTTTACACAAAAAATAAAGAATATACTAATTCCTTCTCAAATTATATATTTCTCAAATGTATAAAAACGTATAGTTCAAATTTTAATATAAACTAAACCTACCCTTTCAATACATATATGCCCTTACATTGGAATATTGAAACCAAACATTCGATGTGAATTAAACCGAGCACAGATTTTAGCTGCTTGTTAATTTTATATAAACATATATATTTGTTTAAGGATGGAATATATATTTGTTGTAATAATATAACACTTAGTAATATTACCTACCTGCAATCATTAAACCCGAAATTGCACTTATAAAGAAAAATATTAGCGACTAACATCACCCCCGCCGACACAGGCAGCGTTAACATACAGACTAATTAAAAACAATTACAACCATAGCACGAAATAACAGCTACAACACAAACACGATCAACAATATAATAAACAAAACTCACAGACAAAAATATACACTAAACCACCATTCACAAACATACGGAAAAAGTACCAACTATTAAATCTATTAATGTATTAGATCTATTTATAAAATTAAGAATTAAAAAGGACTGAAGATCACGATCGTAAAACTACAAAACCACGAAAGAAATGAAAAAAGACTGTACTACTGACTAAAAAGAATACAAAAATGATCCAACAACAATAAAAAGCACAGCACCCAACTATGACTACGATACATACAAACACGATCAACAAAATATTAAACAAATCAAAACACAAAAACAGACACTATATTAACGAATAAAAACAGCACTAATGACCTCGAACTTAATCGGAAAACTACTAAGACAAAATATTGGCAAAGCCAACTCATCTGACTGCATATACACCATAACATGCAAATACGGAGACAAATATTGGGCTGGTGCAAAAATAATACAGATTTTGAAAAGGCAATCAAAACTATTTTTAATTTTTATAAACTAAAGAAAATTTATTCGGAATATTTTCCATCACATTTTCTGCATCTTTACCAATGTGTAGTAAGCGTTTCTATTCTGCTGACATAAATATCTTTACTTCACAATAATGTCTTTGAAGACGTTTTCGGCGTCACCGCGTTCTCTAAAATTTTTATCCGTCAAGAGCGATCAAAATGCCTAAAAAAGTGGTAGTCTCTTGGCGAGAGGTAGGGTGTGTAAGGAGAGTGCAGTAAGTCCGTAAGTTCCGCAGGGTTGGCATTGCGACATGTGGCCTGGCGTAATCGAGAAGAATCGGCCCATTACGGTTTACCACAAAATGACTGTGTTAACATACAGACTGATTAAAACAATTAAAACCATAGCACGCAATAACAGCTACAAACAAACACAAGCAACAATATAATAAACAAAATCCACACACAAAAATATACACTAATGGATCCCATATGGAAAGAACCGTACAAACTATTAAATCTATTAATGTAGTAAATCTATTAATGTATAAAATTACAAATTAAAAAGGACTGTCGGAAATCACGAGAACACGATCGGAACAGTACAAAAAATTGAGAAAACCACGACAGAAAAATAAAAATACAGTACTTCTGACTAAACAGAAAACAATGCTGGGCAAAGAAGTTGCAGTTTCCCGTGTATGTTGTCAATATTTCTCTGATGTGTTCAGGAAATTATAGTGAACGCCCATTACGCCAGGAGGAAACCACCAAACAGTCACTATAACCTTTTTTTGGGTGCAGATTTGGTTTCGGGGAGGGTTTTAATGCTTTGTTCTTCATCCTTGTCCAACATGGGGAGTCGGTGGCCTCAACGGTATAGACGTTGACAGGCGCTCATCACTGAAAGGTAAAGGTCCCGGGTTCGAATCCAGCGGCCCTGCATTCGAACCCGACATACTTACAAATGGGCTTTTTTTCAAAAAAACAAAAAGGTTTATATGACCTCTGCTGTTGCGAACCCTTGTAAAAAATAAATAAAAAATAATCCTAGTCCAACCAATGACCTGTACTCCTCCTGTTATTGGATATAATCCATTTCTAATCGCTCATGATGATTTGATCGAGAATGAACCATTTTGGTAGTGCAACAAAAGAGATTCCAAAATTGTCGATTTCTTTAGGCTTTTCAAATGATATGTTCAAAACCTCCATTAATTTTGCAGCAACCCAAAGGGGGGTAATAAAAGAAAATAAAAAAAAGTGTAATAAAAGACAGGTAAAAAAATAATTTAAAAAATATTTATTAGATTTGTGTTGTGTTGAGAGTGTCACACCAGACCGCATCTCACGATCTCCAAATAATCATTTATTAGATTGTTTTGGGGCAATGATGAATAATCAAGCTACACGACTCAACTCACAGAAAACCATCACGTCCCCTAAACATAGACACATGCATGAAACTACTACACGACATACAAAAACGACGAAAAATGAACCTACTCGAAAACTTGGAAGCACATTTAACACTAAAAAATAATTCACAAACATCATTTACACCATTCAGAACACTCTAAAAACTTAATCCACTCAAAGCAGCGACAAAGAATACGCAGATACAACCCCCCTCACGATCTTGTAAAAGAGACTTGACCAAATTATCCTGACGACCCAGACCAAGATGGCGAAATGATGAAACGCGTCTGAATGCCCAACACAGTGATGATGGGCAGACCAGGAAGATCGGTAACGACCAAATTACAAATACCTAGTGGTTCGTCGGCGTTGTATCACGATCGTGTTTGCCGAGCCGATTGACGTGCAATAATGAAACGAATTTTCGGTTCGCCCATTCCCGTCATTTCTCACTCGCCAACTGCTACCTCGACTATCTAATTAAGATCAACAGTTTTGATTGTTCGATGTGTACGATTTGTGCGCGTATCCTTTTAAATCCCACTGAATAAAAGTGACTGATCAAAAATGTTGTTTATTAAAAAATGGTTCTGTTTTTGCCCTCCTAAGTCCGGCATTCTTGCGTTCAACATTCGTTACGTTTCAGTCGAACGATTTTCGTATTTCTCGGCTTCGATATTTTTAGTTTTTACGCAAGGCCTGACCACCATAGTGTTCTAACTCTAACAATCTACTTATCATCCCAGCCCGGAGTTACTCCGTTCCCAAGTGGTTGTTGGCTTAGTTTTTATTTTACCAAACTAAATCATAAATCGAATTTCAAACTCCGAAAATAAAACCATATTTTACTACAGTTTTTTTATAGGTCTTAAGTTTTAAAAAAATATGTCAGTTAAGGATAGACATTTTCTTCCAATTTAATCATCTATGTAACTCACAACAACTTTTCATCTCAACTGAAAACCTAAATTAGTTGTAAGTCGTCTATGTTACATTCAAAGCAAATATTTTTCTTTTTTTACAAAAAAATGTTAAACTCGTTTTATAAATTTTAAAAGGATTCTTTTATAAACTATTTCTCCCAGATCTTTTGTACCAAATGATTTTACAAATGAATCCCTCATCGTAGTACTGCTCCCGTAACTAGGAGATAAACATTATTTTTATTTAATTTTTTCTGCGTTATCCGTCCTGAGTTTATTCCTTTCTTTCCTAATACATTGATAAAATGAATCAAATGTAAATATTTTGTATCATCTATTTATAGGGTATTTACAGTGTGTTACTGTGCAGTAGTAAAAAATCTCCTTTATAATTCTGCACCCTGGGGGGAAAACTGGATAAGTCAACTTGTCGCAAAATGAGATAATATATATTGCAGTAAGTCTTTAGGCTTAAATGCTGTATATACTTGATAAAGTCGAGTAGGAAAGCTTTTAAACGCAATGTGACTTTTTTGAAATCTCGAAAAGTTATGTCAACATTGCAATGATTCTACTTGTCTCTGAAAAATGAAATGAAATAAGAAAAGAAATTTATTTTGTATTTACAAAAAGTAAAATACATTTTCCTAAGGGAGCCTAACACAAATTTAAAAAAAAAAGTTCTTATACAACATTGCTATTACACCTTCTGCTGGTAAAGGCTGAAATTCAACTGAGTAGAAAATATAATATACATACAAAAATAATAATAAAAAATCAATTTAAATTAAAACTATTAGCGTTTTAAATATAACATTACTGCTCCACCAGGTCGTTGCGGTACTGCAGTGTACTCTTTGTAAAATCAAGCACAAGTTTGAATTCGTGAAATGAAAGAAACATCAGAAAGAAAATAAAGTTGGGTGAGAAAAGTAATGTGATAAGTAGAAGTTAATAAATTCACGAAAACATCCCACTTCAATAAATCAATAATCGTAATTATAATCAGAAGTCATTTTAACAATCAGAGGGCGTTTATCCTTCCCAAAAATTAATGAAAAACTAAACAAGCATGTCCCATACTCGGAGGCTTCAGACTGTAGGACGACACGACAG
This sequence comes from Cimex lectularius, assembly GCF_000648675.2. Classification (NCBI taxonomy): domain Eukaryota; kingdom Metazoa; phylum Arthropoda; class Insecta; order Hemiptera; family Cimicidae; genus Cimex; species Cimex lectularius. The sequence goes on from NW_019392736.1 coordinate 118,125, forward strand.
TGTAGTTGTCTTTTGTTTATAATTAAGTAGAAATGTTAAAAACATAGAAAAAAATCTTCGGTGCAGGTATATCTGTAATCCGAAGTGACCTTTATTGGACAGAAACTGAATTCTTACCAAAGATCTAAACATTAAATTTGCAATCCTGAAGGCTTGCCAGACCCATTTTGTCTCGAAAGTGAAGAATTAACTCTTTTAATTAACTTTTCACCTTCATTCAAGACAAGATGAAATTTTACATCAAGATTAGATGAAATTTACCTTTTCATACATTACTTTTATGTGCAAACGAAATAATTACGACAACCGGCTCAACCTTTTCCTATCAACGTCTAATTCTATCTAACAACAAGTTCTTAGAGCAAGTGCGCGCATTTATCTTCGATTTCATTTTGTCAACTCCATTTTCACAAAAATTCTTAGCAACCTGGTTAATTGAACATATTAAAACTAACATCCATAATGTAAATTGTTGTACAAATTGGAAAATTTCGACCAATTCTTGCTACATCATCCAGACAAAAAGGTAAAGTAAAAATAAAGGAAAATAGATAATGGAAAATGTATAGTGTACTCAAAAATTATCTCATCATGTAGCAGCTCTTTGACTTTTCATTTTGGCACAAATTTCCTGTTTTGATGATTCAAGAGCATCATTTAGCCAAGAACTTTTGTTTACTTAATCCACTTAAAACAAAATTAGTTGAGCCTTCATCCAATAAGTATTGAAAACTTGGATTTCATTTTATTATAATTTTAAAAAAGCGATGAAATTATCAGTTCCAAGTAGTTTGGAATCCAATAATGTAGTACTATGCAAGCATGCCAATAAAATCTCACGGCATCAACAAGTCGTATCAAACAGTAGCCATGAATGCTACTTTAATTAGCTATTTTTAGACTAAATCTTTTCCCGTTCCTGCCCTAAATAGAAATAACATCATTCCTATAATCCAATTTACATTTCGTGAATCTAATCATTTTAAAAGTTGGCAATCAGATGAAAGTTGCCTTTAATCGGCTATATTGTTTCTATTCATTGTACTAGTGAACAATAACCACCGGTTTCAGCGTATCAGCTGTGTCACGGGCAGAGTAACGTGGAACAGCGGGAGCTGTCATAGTCGTTATATCCTCGGCATCCGAGGTTGAAGGTCCTGTCGCACAGAGTTGAAACCCTCCGTCCACATCTATCTCCGCAAGAGATTTAAAAACCGGAAAAATCACATTTTTCGTCTTCTTCTTTTTTCTTCTCTCTTTTATTTTTGTGAACGGAGAAAAATTTCTAAATCATGCTGTTTGTGTAAGTAATACGTGGCAAACATACCAGGTTGGACGATTGGAATGATAATTCCTTCAGCTGATAAAAGTTGAGTTCCGTGAGACAGCTTTAACAGGCCGATCTTAATAGTTGATTGATTGTGTGCCTAAGATAAATTTGAGCTGTGTGATGCAACGACCAGTTTAAGAATAAATGGTATTATTTAATTCTACAGTATTTAGTAAAACTTTTAGTAATGTTCCAATTATAAATGTTTCGCTAAATTTAAACCGACCGTATTACACACAGACAAACCTACTACGAAGCCTGAGAGATCATTATGTGTTATTATGAGTTGAATCAATAAAGATCAACTTAAATTATTTGCAATTCAGTGAGGGTTCCCTAATAACAACATGTGTACTTTTTGGGTCCCAAAAGTTTATCCAGCTTCCTTGCAGAATAAGCACATACCATGTTCAGTGGCCTAAAACTTTATCAGATTTATGTTCACATTGCTCTTATGATCCTCTTATGAACTTGTTCTAATTTTTAGTTTATTAATGCTTCCTCTAATGCCATTTAAATTTGCTTTATTTTCAAAACTTGAAAGGATGACTGTATCTAGTGTTATTTCTTTATTGCTTATTACTCTATACAATAGGTTTGGTTTTTAATTATCTTTATGATGGTATATGTATTAAATCCAAAGAGTTTTATGGTGTTACTATGCCGTACAATCATTTTTGATCCATTTGATGGGAAATGTTCGATTTGTTGCTTTAGCTTTTAAACTTTTGTAAATCGTGCTGACCCATTTGATTAGGAGAAAGTTCCATTTGATTAGGAAAATATTAAACTTTCTTTCGAAAAAGCTTAAAATGATTTGAAAAAAAGTGCCATTCAATTGCGACAGTTCAGTTTGAATTTGGAAGGCTGAATGTATAGTTAAAACTTTGAATAGGTATACCTTAACAAAATTTCTGCCCTCAGAAAAGTCCTGGTTCCTTCAGCCACTTGGCAGGTTTTCTTTCTATCACGGGCGACCAATTGTTCTGTTTTAAATTTCTACCAAATTCCTGCGCCCTGGAAAACAGTGTCGGGTTACGAGATGGTATATAATATTCCGTAAGTTTTATTTTGTTTAATTCATTATTATCTTTGCGTTGATGTGGGCAGAGTTGTTTGATATTCACAGCATTGATAGTTGCTTGACTATCTGAAATTATAATTATGTTTTTGACATTCTCTTTTACTTGAAAATGAGCAAACATGGAATAGGATTTGGACAGTTAAAATACTGTTTAATTGTGTTCACTTAATGAAACTTTAAATCGTAACTCAACAAACTATAAGACTTTGTTTGTTGTTTATAATTTATCTTCCAGAAAATATCTTTGCAGCACTGTCATGTGCTGGCCTTCTCATTTGCCTTGTTTCCTTCGTGATTCCTCGCCCTCCTAACATCGAACAATATTATGTATATTATCAGCGGAGAGAGCCTGTTGATTGTAATAGTATAAAAACATTCTTCCCTCTCGTGTGGTATCAACAAAAATTGTGTACAGTTCTACGGAGTGTAATATCGAAGCAAATGAACAGAGAGAGAGAGAGAGAGATGATGATGATGATGAACGTTTTATTTATCAATCACACAAGATTTGGTCTCAAGGACCATTCTTACATCTAATGTGAAATACAATAGTTTCTAAGTTTAACTTACTTCTAATTTATTAAACATTAATTACATGGAATAACTTTATTTTGGAGGTCAATATGTTCCATCTATTTGTTTACATGTACAACTTTACATGAGAGCAATCGATTAAATCTTTAATTTTGACAAATTTGAGTTGCGAAAACTTGTTATATATATACAACTGTCATATTTCAGGTTCAGGCTATATCTTATACACATGTTTAACCCTACTTGCAATTTTTTGATTTGTGTACGATTTAAGTCACACATAGCTCCTAGTCCATAAGTTATGTGTGGAAAGATTAGAGCTGATACAAGTTGTTTTTTGATATTAACATTGTATTTTACAAAACTTAACAATTTATTAAATCTATGTAAGGTAGAGTAGATTTGATTTTTAATTTTTAACACCTGTATATCCCATGATAGATTTTTGATACTGTAAAGTACGCAGTAGAGAGAACGGACTCCAAGGACCGTCCCCTTTTAGCCATATTTTATCAGGACTACTTCAATGATGCGTCCTCATTCCCCTCTTTTCTTTAACTCATTCTCAATATTTTCAGTTAACCATGAACCTAGCCATACCCAAAAGAGTATATTTGTTTCAGTTAGCAGAACAAGGTCTTAAACATTAACTGAAATCCTCACTTATGTAGTGCACAAATGGATAAAAAATATCACCTCCTCCAAATCAATACCCTTCACCTTCGTAAAAATTATACCGTACACCTCACTACAACTGAAACGCCCTTTCCTAACAGCCCTGACAGCCGCTACGTTGGAGTATATCTAGACACTAAACGTGGCCTGAATATGTGAAGTATGTACTATCTGAAGTACAACCGTTACGTCACCTGAATAAAAACCACCACTTCTTACGTTAAAATTCAAAGCTTCTGCTCTAAATTTTATTAATATTACAATTTTAACCTTAATAAGATTAGGATAACTCAGAATAGGAGTTATACGCCTCATCAGGAGTGCTTTATGGCATTTGAGTACCAAAATTAGCAAGTGTTACAAATAAATAATGCTCTCTAACCATCCAAAGGACACCAACCGTTGTTCTTTTCCTGAACCCAGCCGATTACAAATAATTACAACAGGACTCACTTTAAATAATAATCTTACACTTTAGATCTAACTATAGTGTGTTTGTAGTCGTTTACGATCATTTTGGTCTGGTAGACGCTTTCATCTTCAGCCATCTTAATGATGAAGTGATAAGAAGAAATCTTACAAATTCTTTAATTTCAGTTCGTTCATTTTTGACCCGGTAAAGATGAAAAAGTGCATTTACATGATATAGATGTGATACTACTTTCTTTAAATTATATGTAACCCTCGTGGGCAAAACTGGATAAGTCAAATTTTGTCAAAATGAGCTAAGTGCATATCCCAGTAAGTCTTTAAGCCTAGCACTGTGGGTAATTTTTTAAATCGAGATGGAAACCATTTCCTTTTAACCGCAATGTGTTTTTAAACATTTAGAAACGTTACGCCAAAATTTCGATAATTCTACATACTTACATATGCCCTAATGAATATTTGCCTAGGTTTCGACAACTGATATGTTTGTTTATCTGCTTGTATTAGCATTTTTTCGTTAGTAACAAGTGAATTGTTGTTAGCTCACCTTTAAAAATAGTAGTAGTTTTTAAGTTTTTAATACAACTTGACTTATCCCTTTTACTCTCCTAGCTAATCGAAATGATTAAATGCGTAAGGGGTGGATAATTGACAAGCTCCTTAAATTTGTGATAAAACTAGATAATTGTCGATAAGTATCAGAAAGACAAGATATAATTTCCGGGGACAACTACATCGAATTTGTTGAAGTGTGAGCAACAACGGAAAGTGAATCTGTATCGAAGGTCTAAACTTTAAAATTGCAATCCTGAAAAGTTGAATGTTTGGACTTACCCAGTTTTCTCTCTAAGGGTGCAGAATCAGTCAGCAACTTTGCTCTTCACATGGAAAAGTTTTGTCAAAATTAACATCATTGATTTATACCTGATTGACCGAAACAATGAGGATAATCAGGCCGAATAATCATAAACTACCGTACTTCATCACTCTGCAGATCTTAATATTCTTCATCTACCTTCATTTGGAAAGGAAACAACTCAGTTCTCTCAAGAAATGTATCCCATTCATGAGGACTTTAAAAATATAATTAATCATTTAAGGGGTAAACAAATATGAGCATCTATTGCATTTCATTATTAAAAAAGAGTCTATATTCTATATAGTTTATAATTTCGATAGCCTGATGAAGGGGATATATTACTTGAAATCTCGAAAAATGTACTCAGTTTTTCAGTTGGCCTCATCCCTAATATTTTTTTATACAAAATTGATGATTTATTGTAATTGATTATTCTACTCACCAAAATGTAAAATCAAAATGTTAAAAGTATGAATGATAAAAGGTATTTGTAGGTGATATTCTTGTTATATTTGAATTATATAATATCCACTATCAACATGAAAAAACTTTAACTTTTTGAAATCCATCATATTTCGTGGCCCAATTGACCCAATTACTTCTTTCAATTAATTATACTTAATCTAAGTTATTGGTCGAAATGAAAAAGTTAGTGTCATGAGCGGGATTTGAACACACGACCTTCGGCTCAATACGTGGCTGCTCTAACCACTTGAGCCGTGGCGTATTGAGCCGAAGGTTGTGAGTTCGAATCCCGCACGTGACACTAACTTTTTCATTTCGACCAATACCTTAGATAAAGGTTAATTTTTTTGTTAAATAATTTAATTATTTTATTGAACATTCAGCTATGTACAAAAACTTCATTAACAGAAGTTTTCTGTTACTATTAATTGGCCTATCGAACGATGCAAGCGCATTACTTAAACTCTGCTGTCTTGAAAAATAAATAATCAAAGCCATCTCAAAAAAATAAATGTAAATCAGCTAAAAAGCATTAAAGCAAATTGCGAAAGAGCTAATATTTGTACTTTGCCGAAATTCTATTTTCGAAATTAATTATTTGCGAAGTGGTCCTCGTTTTCCCTGTCTTTCCCAACAAGACAACAGACTCTCGCAACCTCCCCTTAATTTATTAATTATTCAATTTATTTCGTACATTTTTATTCTGGAAAGAGAAAGACTTCCGTACTTTCGTGTACCGGGTTGTTCTCCAGGTCCGCAGGAAGCGCTCGGATAGGCCCCAGCGGTCGACCGCCCCCCCGTCAGTCGCAAGGTCGCTCCCGTCGCGGCCGTGGTCGGGTACGTGTTCGGTCTTTACATCTGTGGTATATCCTTTTTTTTCTATTAAAAAAAGTTGTGAAGTGTATTATTTTATTTTATCGGATAATATGGGACTTAGCCTCACGACATGACTTCATATTACAGACAGGTAATTTATTTGTATCTAATTAAAACGACAAGCTTGTAATTAAATTTTCATCTTGTCTCGTGGTGTTCAACAGTGAGAAATATTTTGTTTCAAATCCCTTCAAGTGGAAAATCGGCCCTTTTTTTATTTCGGTAACATTAGTAACACATGTAATGGAAATATGGCTTAAAATTTCCCCTCGCATAATAAAAATATTACGTTAAAAAATATATCTTCAAAGCAACTATAAGCTCATTTTATCTTGTAAAAAATATGTAAGAATCATATTGTTGCAACAAGTTCAAAAATTTACATAAATCCCCTTCATAAATAAGTCAATTTTTTTCATAATTTCGTACGGAACCAGGTAAATAAAACTGTATGAAAATCCACCAAAACACAACATTAATTACATAAAAATTCGAAATACTACAGTATTTCAACAAAACGGTCAAATCGTTAACTTTTTATATTTACTTTGCTAACTTTTCGACTTTCCATTTTCAGAACACTAAAATTGGTCTTATTATATTTTAAAAATCAGAACAATATCCAACGATTCTCAATGTTGGCTTCTCTTTATAAACAATTGGCGATTGATAATTAATAAGTAATTCTGTATTAATACATAAATATTCAAAAAACTTACTTTACACAGAACATGGCAACCTCTGCACAAATTGATCATGATTGTTTAAAAACGTAGGTGAACAAAACGTTGTGGTTTTTAATTTTATTCCATCGATGCTACTATTATAAACGTAATTTTATAGGAACCTAGGTAAACAAAACGATAGAAAAATTTCCTTCGAGACTTGAGCACTCTAGGTTAATTACATGAAAATTCAATGGTCGGATCAATGTAATATTCAGCTCTTCGGCATGGCCAATTCGGTTAAAGATTTTTAATAAACTATTAGTCAGGTTTGATTTTAATTTCTTCCTAAGAGTTCTATCAAAACAGTATAATTTTTTTTTTACATAAAAATATTTTATGTATGTAATTTTTATTAATAGTCGGTAATTGTTATTATTAGTATTAATTTATTAATTAGGTCGTCTAATTAATATCAACTGATTTGAGTGTAATTAAAAAATCTATAAAACTTAAAATTTAGATATATATTGGGCTGAACACCTCGATGGGTTTGGAAATTACGGTCATTTATTGTCGATAATTTTACATTCACACCAGATAAACGTTTACATAATAATATAAAAATGTTTTTAAAAAATGCAAAACGTGCTACTGACAATGTCAGCAATTGATTTATATACGATTATCGATTGCTGCATTAATTTAAAAAACGCTAGATAAAAATATTTTTTCTACTATACGGTAGCAAATTCGATTTAGATAGTTATAAAGTTAAGCAAACGATAATTTAAGTCACAATTGAGCTAAAAACTCCGAAGAACATCAATCGATCAATACGAATTGATTACGGTGAATTGTGAAATTCCATCAAACATACAAAAAAAACACTGTTTACCAAGCACAAATTATTAACGTAATGTTTTTTAAATTAACAACCAAAAACTATCAAATTGTGCTCTTTTTCACCACGATGGGCAATTTGGACGGCTCATAAATATGCGATAATTGTCTTGTTCCTGGGCTTATTAAACCTTCGGGGCAAAATAGGATAAGTCAAAAGAGATAAATGTCGTCGAGCCATAAGGCAGGAGAAGGCAGCAAAAAAAGTTACAACAAATATTGAATTTTTACCAAAGGTTATATTAAAATTCCAATCCTGAAAAGTTGTCGGACTAATCCAGTTTGGCTCGAGAGGCAGTTTTACCACACCGTAGGGTCTTCAATATACTCATACTTTTTATACACAGTTTAAATAAAATTAATATTTAATTGATGCAAATTTCGCTTTTATAGCGCAACAAATCAGTTAAAGTGTGCTGTACGAAAAGTTGCTTGATAACTCGTGTTAACCACTAATCAACAATTACAAAACATAACTGAACTAGTTTTTTAAAAAAGTATGTAGTTGTATTTATCAAAACCCGCTAAAAGTAAAATGCTTAAAACCGCCGAAATTTAAATACATCAAAAAATAATTGAAAACATTTACATGCATTACGTCAATACTCCTGTAATTTTCATTCAGAATACGGAAATTAAATGTTTCGACGAGTCTAGGAAATTTACCCAAGAGTTGTTCTTATTTCCATTCCAAATGAGGCTAGTGAAATATTTAAAAAATCGCACGGTTAACAAAATAGAATATTGTTTACCAGGAAAGGTGTAAAAATTATACGGTCATGAATAATTTAATACGTGCTCAGCGGTTATTTATCGACTATTCCATTCATCAATTCTAAGTAAGAAATCCATGGAAATCACATCTCAGATGAACTGGCATAATCTGAATTTAACAATGTTTAAAATACGATTGTTTTCTAAGTTTCCGAAATGAATTATTTCGACCTAATATCATGGTTAAACATTTTAACACGTTCGCCCGTAAAAAATCAATAATATTCGATCGGTAATCGGTTAATGTTTGAGAAGTCTGATTTTTATCGTGTATCAACCCATTTTAACGTGGTTTCACGAAGAAGAACAAACCAATAAAGTATTATATGGCCAATTCAATTAGCGTGTCGGAGATAAAGCATGAAATCATAAGAATCGTTTTAATCACGTTGACAAACGGTGTGAGAAAAAATACAAAATTGGTTCATAACCGTTACGCCGTAGTTTGCAACACTTTATTGGCCCCGTTAGCTAAAGTGTGACTTGCAAAAACTTATATACATTTGTTGACCGCAAATTGCATTTTTATATATTTGTTTATATTAAACTATAACTAGTTTTTGTACTAAAACAGGTTTCGTGAGATTCCTACATTTAGAAGTGATCTTTCTTTGCGAATTAAGTCTTCTGGTGTATCTCGCCTTGATGAATTTTTGGCATCCCTTAGCGCTGTCTAAAAACACGTTTTTTATGTGTAATCTATATCAAAAACAACCTTCCCAAATAAAATACCTTACATGTACAGCGTGTATTGCAAATAGTAAATGCCTACAACCACACATTTCTATCTCATCCATTTCCAGATATATGCCGTTTTAATTTTTTTTTTTTTTTTGTGTGTGTGTGGGGGAACCACGTTTTTTAAAACCAAAACCAAATTTTCTCTACTTTTACTCATTTTTTTCAGCGTTTGACTACATTTTTAGAATCAGTATTAAATATTCTAAGGCTTATGCACTTTCAATGCTGACAAGTATCTCATTCAGGTCGCAATTACCGTTCAAAAATAATATAAATTACAATAAAGTCGAACATTTTTTTAAATCATAAAAGTTGCTGGAACTGGCCTCCTCCTGGCAACACACACTGTGGATATCTATCTGGTCAGCATAACCCTTTGAATCTTCATTTTCGGCTCTCATCTCTTCACAGGATTCCCGAATCCTTGCAATCAGGTGTTTTCTGTCCTCAATGCTTACCCCTACACTTTCGATTTAAGCCTACCCACACATTTAAAAAAAAAATTGAATTTAACTAAGCAAGTAAGAAAACGGGCTGTGTCATATGCTTTCATCATTTAACCCTTATTCCAAAATGTGGTCAAGCATTGTCAAAAAGGGTAAAAGTAGAGAAAATTGGGCATTTATTACCAAAAAACGTGGTTTTCTCGAAAAGAAAAAACTTTAAAACCACCTGGATGGAACGGAACGAGTTGAGATAGAAATATGTGTTGGCGGTATTTAGCTAGATTTTTGGCAAGTTTCACCGCCTTGAGTATTGTCATCTACTTGCAATATATCCTGTATATTTATCATATAAATCGGTGTAAAACGTTTTTATGGCGAGAATTGGGCTACAACGAGAAAAATCCAAGGAAAAGTTGTAATTTATTACATTTCGTACACTTTTCCCCAAAACACTTCTACATATTTAAACTATTATATTTTCATTCTAAAGAAAAGTAATAGGTAAAATTCTTAGAGAGCAATTATTTTAGCACCCAGGTGTGGAGATTTTTTTTTTTTGTACAAATAAAAACTAAAAATCACAACTTGTGATTGTTGCCAAAAATTAACAATTCTTTTAACCCCTAGCTTGTATTTGTTGTATACTAAGAAGAAGAAAAATATTGGTTGTAATAGTGGAAACAGTTTTGAAAAAATGGTACTGAAAAATGGTAAATTTTTACCTCACTTTGAACAATTAAATGACCTTAAAATATTGCTGACATACAGAGATAATTTTATATTTAAATGTCGAAACATAAAGTACATACATTCTTGATAAATAAATGCGTATTACAATTAAAATCTACCGAGTTATAAAAAAATTAAGGAAAAATGGTCACATACCCCTTAAGAACTAGAATTGTTTAACTTTTTTTTATAAACATTTTTCGTTTTTGAAATTTTAGATAATTGTCAGAACTCTGTTTTAGCGTAGTTTCGTTTTTCGAAACATGTCATTTTTTATTTATAAGCTACCTAGTTTGCCTTTTAGGTTCCTTCTCGTCTTGCCTTCTTTAACGAAGGGCACTCTCTTACCTCGGGTTAATTTTTCAATTAAATTATTTTATTACTGCTCGTTAGGCGTGCCCTCCGAAAAGTTGGCCTAACTGGGTTTTAAGTTCCTTATTTCGTCCATCTTATAATTGAACGGTGAAAAATGACCCCGCTCGAAACTTTTCCCTTTTCCCGTTATTGTTATTGCTTTTTAACGCGCGAAAAATGTTGGCGATAATTAAAAAAGTTAAAGTATTACGAAGGCAAAGAGTAATATACTCTCTCGGCTCTTTAGACTGACTGAGGTCAGTGTTGTTTTTTTCGGTTGTTTCGTTTTCGTTCATTTTTAATAATAAACAATCAATTAATACTTAAAAGTAAAATTTATTACCTACATAAATCATCATATAGGTTTATCTGTTGAACACATCCACCATTTTTTTCAAAGAAGTGTGCGAATGTTAGGAATTTCAAACCGGTAGGACGGATGTCCTAGTATGCCATATGTTCCAGCATAATTCCTCTTCGGACGCTTTCAACAACAAGAAGCAAGCAATTTATGTAAGTTTCACTAATTATCTCAATTACCACAGAGCAAATAGATTAAAATAAAAACCAGCTTTTAATTAAAAACCAATGGAAAAGACGAGCCGGTAGTGCAAGACTTCCGTTACCAGTCGTGATCGGGAGGTCCGTTTGTAACGAGAATGACTGACGCTTAATGATAGTGCCGAATCTAACGGTGAATTGCGTTGTGAAACTGGTTTAGTGGATGCACAATACTCTGTACAGAGGAGATTTTAACGTTTCAAAACGAATATCATGCTTTCACGAAAACCCGCAAAAATAGCAACAGAAAAAATTAATCACTGGAATAACCTATGATTTTTAGTCAGGGTCATTACGTTTCAAAATGTAATTTGTACACTTTTTCATCCGTAAAACGTTGCCTAATGAGAGTGGAGCTTTTATTTCACGACGTCCTGGTGGTAATTATGCACAAGAATAGCGTAGGACTTTACAAAAAGATGATATGGTTTGGGCGAAGGAAGAGTAAGTAGAACGCACTCAGGACCGTCCATATTAAGTTCCAGCGCACAAAAAATAAAGCCTACTAAATCAACTGCGAAACATTTACTACAAACGCTTTCAGACGATCGCCGCATTGCGGTTTCAGATTATTAACGATTTATATAAGTATGTGTGTTGTTATTCGTAGTATTTTTATTTGTGACTTCTTTATTTTATTACCACCCGACAATTCGTCGCCTTTTACTTCTAGATCATTACCGCCAGAAAACCCTTGTAAATAAAATAAAAACGTTTTGTCCACCTCAGGATTTAGTTTGATCCGGATAAAAAAAAAAGTTGTTGGAATTGACTCGTTCTCTTTTCTGTATGCGGTTCAAAGTCAAGGATTTCCCTCGTGTTGAACAAAATGCAGGGCATTTTGAAGGAAGTTAGTTCGTATTTCTCCATGACCTCTGACAAATTCTAATGTTATATAATCAGATCCACTTATCATTTTTTCGTCACTAATCTTCTAAACAATCGATATCGTGACGAATCACAAATGCAGCGTCTTAAATTTCCTCGAAACCCAAAGTCGGCTAATTTAACAATGAAAATATTGTAAAATAGCACAGATTCTAACTCTAATTGAGCATATCCTGTGCATATTCTATTGTACATGGATTATTTCACTTTGTTTTGTGTCGTTTAACGTCTTCACGAGTGTTCTTTATTTTTGAATAAATACCCTTCTTGACTTAAAAGGAAGAAAGCTTTTAATTTTAACCACATTTCTGTTACAAATTTTCCCAAAAACGTTAGTAAGCTAACCACAAAACTCAACAAATTTATTAAGAACTTGAGGAACAACTTAAAAAAGACTTACATCGCCAAAATAAAAACTGAATTATTATCATACCAGAATTATTTTATGAACAACTTATAATAATGTTTTATGACAAGCATTGGATAAATGTACTATATATGAATTTATTATTACTAAAATTAGTGTTGTGAGGATGATGTGAAGTACACTATTCGGGGCGTCAGGAATGCCTGAATGTCCCCCATTTAGGAACATCTTCATGATAAGTTCATGAAACTTATCTAGTATTATTTTTAGAGCTCTCTTCTCGGAATGTTCTTAACTTTTATATTTTATAAATAAAAATGTAAATTATTTGTCGATAAATGAAAGACGGATGACATATTTATATCATTTACTGCAAGTTATAGCATACGCGTGTGTTATTTGCACAACCACAAAATATGAATATATAAAAAAAGAAAAAGATTTTCTGTCTTTTTTTTTCAATCCAACTAAACTTTAATACAAGAAGTTAAACACTTTAAAAACTAAAACCTATAATGTAGAATGGAATGAATAATTGGACAAAACAAAGGAATAACTGAAACAACCAAATTGTTTTGTTGTTCCATTCCATCGTTTTAGTGAACTTTACTAAACACTTATGCCATTATCTCTGTTTGGCAAAGTTCAGCAGCTAAACAAGAGTAGGAAAGTTTCTATTCATCTTTATACAGAAGATCTACATTCTCGTCTTCTTTTATTATAATATGTGCCTTTTTACTAATTTGTTATAAATGGATACGGTATTCTTGTTTATTTTTTATTGTCTTCGCATTACATATTGTTTCAAACTTTTGTAACGTTAATTGTTCAAGAATTTGCCCTGACATCAAACGGTGTCAATTTTCCCCCAGGATTTCTCATGGAAATAGGATTCAAACTATCCAATAATCAGGACCTTTATCGATTATAGCATTACTCCAAGCGGCAAAGTTAGTTCTCCAGTTCTCCGGAAACATTTTGCACATTATAAGCAGTCCAATTGGTGTGCCCTTAACCACAGACCACAGAATAATTATCGCCCTGCAACAAAGACAGCCAGTTGGTTCATTTTTAAATATATTCTCAATGACACCGGTTGTCAGAACTGTTTTATTTACACAGCTTGATCTTTGTATTCTTTTTCTACGTTTATACTCCACCGTGTCAATAGAACACAATAATACAGAACAACCTTGTTCCTTTTGAAATGCAAACGGGATTGATTATTCGAAAACGAACGTACAATTTGGCTTTGGAAAGAGTAAAAACTCATTCCTGCTAGTTAAAAGGTTGAAGGGGTTTCAAACAAGTTTTAAATGGCTTTTAGATTCTTTTATTGGCAAATAAGCTATTTCAGGATTTTCAATTATCCAACCTTTAATGTGATTTTGGTGTTCAATTAAAGAAAAATAATCATTACCGGGTGAGCCCTCGAAAGAACACTTCAAGCTATATTTAAGTGAACGGCACGAGTGGTTCAAAGGTTATGCAATTTTTTTTAAGATACAGATTACCATCTACCTTTTATCTATTTTAAGGTTTTGAAATTACAATATCTGTTTCTACCTAATTGTAATAAGTAATGGACGAGAGCCGGTTTTCGCAGTATAAAAGATACCCGATTTAATTTTACCTTTCTGTTTGGTCATGGTTATTTTTAAACTAGGTAAAACACTGGCGCAAATAAATTTACATGTTTTCAATAACAGTCGCATATAGTTTCATGTGTTTGTTGGCATTACGGACACGGAATGTAATGAATGTTACGCAATCATCACAGAGGGGGCACCCGTTTTTAAAATACAAAGGGTAATATAAGGCCAGCGCGTGCAGACACGCACGGGATCCAGTCGATTTCCGTTCTCATTGTAGGACAATAATTCCCCCAAGATCAAACATCCCCTTTCTTTGATTTTCTTACTGTTATTAGAGTTGCTTTCACGTTTGCGATTGTGACGTGCAGTTCCTTTTCTTAAGAATATTTCTTAAACGTCAATACTGATGATGTAGGACCAATCGGCTGGAGCAGAAGTTTAAAAATAATAACAACACAAAACAATGTAATTAATCTACAATAAATTAATTATACTATTTCACTACAATAACTTTTACTAGTTACACCATTAATTTTCTCGTTTATTTATCGATCAATTTATTGTAGTTAATTGTTAATTAGAGAAAAGTCTGATTATCGTATGATTACTTTCTTTTAAACAACAAAAAAACCCTAGGAGGTGGTATGAAATGTTTGCACGAAACGTAAAATGCCTGCTTTTTGGGGAAAAATGATGCATTTAATTATAATCTAAATTAAAAATTATATAAAATTAACGTCAGGAGGTTATGACACGGTAAAGAGCTCTTGCACAACTTCTTGACAAACGTTCTAATTTACCTCTCAAAAATAAAAGGCAGCTTTACAACACCTAGTTAAGCCGGTATGGACTTACGGACTAGAAGAATGTGTACAGCCAAACATTCCAATATCCACCGTATTCAAACGGCCCAGTCCTTAATAAATACTAGATGCTCCAGTTTCTCTACAGAATCTAACTACACATACATACTTACATATCCCTTCGTTCAAGATGAAATCTCATAAAACCTCCAACTGCCGTAAATCAGCGCATCAGAAACCTCCCATCCCGACGAAAATCCTCAAAGCATCCCCGCTGACTGAAGAGACAATGGCCGCGAGATCTCCTAGGAAGTGGTAGTGATGATAGTGAAAATGATATTCACACAAGTGTCAATTAAACAGACAATATTTTAGTAACATTGGAGTAATTCCAATGGGTGTTTTCTCCACTCGTTTTAACTTTATATATATTTCTTGTTACATACTTGAAGGNCATATATGCATTAATTTTATATAATGACGAAAAAAATTCTTTGTTTAATTTGAGATTTTTTATAATAAAATAATCTGTCTTTTAAAAACTACAATTTCACCCATTTCTCAAATTAAGAGAGAATCCATTATTTTTATGTTTTATTTTATATAATATTTAATTTTAACTGTAACTTCATATCGTTAACAGAACTAATTTATTTTATATTAACAAAAATTGTTGGTGGTACAGGAATTTTTTACATGCATTCGCAGACTATCAAAAAAAACCGAACACCTGGTTTTCGAACGAAAAAGGCCAAATTTGGAAATGTATATCTTCTCAATCTTTTAAGTCACAGACCTGCAATAGGTCTCATGTTTTAGAAAATTTTACGCTGAACAAGATGTTTTTTTATGTTTTTCTAGCTTCAGTCATTCATCAGTGAAATAAAAAATTCTGGAATCTGTCAACCTTTTTCACTTTTTACAACTTCAAATTGAGCTTGCTTAAAATTTGCCCGAGAAAGTGATCGGTTCTTTTCCATAAGCACGTATAAAAACCACGTTTTTTGCCAAAAAATCGCGAATAACTCGCAAAGGGTTGAGAAATCTGGCAAAATGAAAGGTGATCAATTGAAAGCTTATTCAAATTTCTTATCGATTGCTATAAGTCGCCGCTCCAGGTCGATTCCCCGGCTCCATTTCAAGGTTTTGTAAAAAGTGCAAAAATTGGCATGTTCCAGATAGTTTGATGATGATTGATAGATTTTTCTCAATCACTGAAGCTAGGAAAACATTTAAAAAACCCATCTTGTTCCGCGTAAAATTTTCTAAAAATTGATACCTAGCCTTGACTTAAAAGGCTAAGAAAATACGCATTTCAAACGGTGGCCATTTTTTCATACAAAAACAAGTTGGTCGGATTTTTCTTTGATGGGCAGTGTATTTCATACCATTTCTCCTATATTAATTTAACGCTTTATAGAAATAGTTTACTTCAAGTTAAAAATGGCTAAACTGAATTTAAAAAGGATTAATTTGTATATAAAAAAGGTGTTTTGAAGTTAAAAAAGGTTAATTTGAATGCAAAAAGAGTTAATTTGAAATTATAAAGAAAGGTTTAATGAATGATAACAAATGTTAAATTTCAAATGCAGGAATATTACTTTACATGCTTGTATTTCATACCATCTCCTTTGTTAATTAATGCTTTAAGGAAGAATTGATTTGAATTTACAAATGGGTAATTTGAAATTAAAAAAGGATAATTTGAAATTAAAAAATGTTAATTTGAATTTAAAAATATCTAATTTGAAATTAACAAAGGAAAGTTTGAAATTAAAAAAGGATAATTTAGTAGAAAATGGTGTTAATGTTAAATTAAAAAGGGTTAATTTGACGGGGGGAAATTTGAATACCAATCAATTGATGCCACAAGTTTTATATTTACATTTAGATTTGCTATAATCTTCTTTTTAATTTTCTTAGTTATCCTAAGTGAAGTAAATTAAAGCTAATAATTTGTGGATAATACAAGAGATAAAAGTAATAATATCGATTAGTTATTCTTTGGCCAATAAATTATGTCGTTATCAGTGTATTAAAATCGGGACTTATTACAGTACTCGCCACTTAAGGTTATCCATTTTTAGCCAGAATTTTGTCTCATTTAACCCAAAAACCACTGGAAATTTTTTTCGGCTGTTCTGCTTTACAAACTGCCGGATGGCCCAGGCATTCTTTCTCTCCAAGGATCAATAAGACATTAGAGATAGTGCTCGTATCTCACTCCTTCCCTAAACTGTCGCGAATTATTATTTTACAATGTGATGCCCAATAGATTAAAGAGAAAATATCCAGTTAATTCTTACAACATATATTATAAATATATGTTTTTGTTTAAACGTGTTAAGGAAAAATTCCTAAAGGCTGTTTTCATTGTGTTTCATTCATCATTATGACGACTGCATAAATGATTTATTCTTTTTGTTTATTAATGAAAACCAGCATATACGATTCGCTGTATGAGCAATTTGTGAACTAAAATGAGTGGCTTCAGAATGGTTTGTGGCAGTTTGGGTAAATCATACGGAATTACTCCACGACCCTGTATTCGGTCGGGTTTTTTATGAAAATGATATATCTCTCAGGCTTGAAACGTCATTATACCCTGAATACATACGAACTGGAATCTAATTAAGTATATAATCAATACAGAACGTTTCCTGTGATGACCCAAACCCCCGGAGATCTTTATATTTGGGTACTTCAATAAAATACCGCTTACCCCGTTTCCGTTTTCCGAATGAATACAATACCCCGAGTGAATTATGTTTGATGTAGATACTAGCGAGTATATATATTCCTAATATATAATATAACATATTTGTTATATATCAACTTATTAGCTTATCAGCTTAGTCCTCAGTTTAATTCCGAAAAGATTAACTTTAGCAAAAAATGGTTTTATACAAACTTCAAGGCAATTTTGGCTAGGAATTGTGTGACGGTAACAAATCTAACATAATTTTCTCATCTAGCTGGGAAATGACACTAATTTTGTTATTTTAAATGAGTATCCCATATTTTTATAGTACACTACGATTCTCGAGCTTAATTTATGCCACCTTTACTGAAAGGAAAATTTTGATAGGATCGACAATTTCTTAGTTATGCCCGACGGAAGATAGGTGAGGGGGGTAGGCGTTTTGTAAAAGCAAGATGGCCCACCCCCTTTATTTCGAAAAGGATTAACTTTAACGAAAAATGGACTTATACAAACCCAAGTTAATTTTGTCTAGGAATAGCGTGGTGGGGACAGATTTAACATAACTTTCTCATCTACCTGGGAATGACACTAACTTTGTTATTTTAAATGAGAATCCCATATTTTTATTGTACAATTCAATTTTTATTTTATGTTACTTTTACTAAAAGGAAAATTTTTACAACATTGATTCTTTCTGAGTTATGCGTGAGGGGGTATGTTTTTGTTACAACAAGATGGCCCTACCGTTGGAAAAAGATATATGAAATGAAAACTTCACCAAAAAATAATGAACAAAGTATGAGATTCGCAGTTGAGTTTACTTTGTGTCGAAAATGTTACGTTACATGAGCGAAACAAAACTGTTCGGAAAACGTTTTAATTTTTTTTTTTTCAATTAAATTGTCCTAAACCATTTTTTTAAATATTTCAGTCTCCAACAAATGTTTACATAAATTATTACAGAATAAAACTTGTTTCCAGTGTAGGCTTAATTTATTATAACATTACGTGCTTTTCCCAGAAATTTACTCATGCCTAATGATCCTTTTGGCATAGATTATTTCTCAACCCTCCTTTTTGTTTTTTTCCACTCAACACCATATAATCTAGTAATTTCCCCGGACATTTGTTTTTCCTTTTGGTGAACAAAGTTGGGTCTAATTAGGAAAAATATTTTTTTTATTTATTACCCGTTACTTATATGTTATTAGCGACAAATTGCTTTAATTTTTAAATAGAATTACGATTAATATAAAAATATAAATAAACAAAACATCTGCACATTATTTATAATTCACTAATTTCGTGGTCCGCTTGACCAATTAAATAATTACAATTAATTAAGATTTTTAGTTGAGATGAAAAAAAGTTAATGGCACGAGAGGGATTCGAACCCACGATCTTCGGGGCAGGTTGTAGAGCAGCGGCGTATCTAGCCGAAGGTCGTGGGTTCGAATCCCTCTCGTGCCATTAACTTTTTTTTCATCTCAACTAAAAACCTTAATTAATTGTCATTATTTATAATCGTTCCAACCATACTGCTTGTTTTATTTATCAACTGTTTGTAAATTACTAATAATTTTTGAAATTGAGCTAAAACCTCATACAGTCCATAAATTTAGCGAAATACTACAGTCGAATTAATCTAGAACCCCTGTCACAGACTTCTGGTCACTGAGCACGATAAACTCAACATGAATAAACTAAATTTATGGCACATGCAAATTAAATAACATATTAAATAATCGATACATTTGAAAATAAATATTTTGAACTTTTCAAAAGCAGTCTTAACAGGCAGTTTATCAGAAAAGAATAACAAAAAAAACAAATATAAAAACGTATACTGGTGTAATCTTGAGATATTCATCATGCAAATGTTTCAATACTGTTGAATTCATTGATTTATAAAATAATTACGAACCAAATAGGCACCAAGCATTGGATATCTTTAGGGGAAATCCAATCAGCAAAACAACAATGAATAATAAATATAATAAAACAACTGCAACGTATGAAAAATAATTTGACTTCGTATATTTTCCGTTCACTGGAGATATTAAACAGAATGAGATTATTTTACAATTATAAGATGATTATGATGATAAAAAAATCTATAGATTAAATTCATTAATAAATAAATATGAACACCCGCCAAAAAACGGCTCTAACTTCGATAACGACTGATTTGGCGAACGGGAAAGGATAATTTAATTTAATAAAAAATTGTTGATTATATCATTTGTCGTACGATTCGCCCATTCACTTATTAACCAACTTATTAAACTATTTTTATTTTGTGTGTGTATGTCAGAAAAGTCAAATCATTATTAGATTTTTTGATATTGATTCGCATACATTTATCAACTCAATATTAAGTTCATTTGGGAAAATATTATTTTTTTTTTAGTATTGAGAACTGTGATTATTAAACCAAAAATTAATTAAACTATCGTTTTTAAAAAACCTTCACGCTATTGTTTTGGTTTTGGGAGATTAAATTATATTTATTTAATTTTTTTTGTTCACTTATCTTTGCTATGTTAGTCTATCACGTTGGGTCTAGGTGATTTGCGATGTCAAATCTCTTTTATAGACTCTTGGAGGTCTTTGTCAGCGTTATCTTTGTTTGTCGATACCTTTGGTTGATTAGGTCTGGCTTTTTTTACTGTTCCGGACGGTCTTTCTGATCATCGGTCTTTTCATTTTAATTGTTATAGTGCTTTCAGTTGTGTAAATGAACTATTGTTAATTTGTATGTTATAACTTTTATTTTTAGTATTACGTGTGATATTTTGTACACTTCCAATACAGGTATGTTTATTTTTTGTATGTTTCGTGTTTGTCTGTACTGGTGAGAGTTCGTTTTTTTTAAATGTGAGACGCTATTTGATTTCCCCTCATTGTCACAAACGATCTTATATGTTCTTTATGAGTTTTAATAAAAATATCTTATTATGACTTATTATAAGGAAAATTCCCCAAAACTCCGGAAAATTATTTAGGAATAAAAATAAATAGTTATTTATTTTAATTCCTAAATTTTTTTAAAATTTTTTTAATCATTTATTCCTAAATGATTTTGTGTTATTTTGGTGGATTTTCTTACAAAAACAATTATAATTAAATATTTGATAATAAATATTTAACACTCATAAATTTCTTATCTCGTTTAATTTGGTTTACACTAAAATAAGTATGTTATAACTAAATTAACGATAAAAATACACACAGATAGTTTGAAATAAATAACAAAATTCGAATGTTCGGTTTTTTGCCTTTGAATGTATATATTATCATGTATGAGTGAGACGTATATGCCATTTTTGTTGAGTGTGTTTTATCAATGGCTTTTTTAGTTTTATCCGATTATGTTCGTGATCTTCAGTCCTTTTTTTAATTTCTAACTTCCTAAATAGATTCGTTAGTTTCTAAATTTCTTGTATTCTATCTAATTTCTTGAATGTTAAATTAGTTTTGATTTTTTCAGATTTTCATAGGTTTTCCCATTTAAACATTTTGCCTCGTTTATTTGCCTAGTACATTAATTGTCTAGATTTTATATTTTATCCGTGAAAGCACTTGATTGGATGTAATATATCTAGTATAAAAAGTCCAATACAGAAATATTGGTTCAAATTACTTTGTCCAATTGTGCAACTAGGAAACAAATTGTATTATTTTTAAATGAATCAAATACTTCTTTTATTTCCTTCTGGGATCAGCGGGTAAGGAACCTGTAGTTTAGTCGTTTTCGCACGCGCACATACACACACACACACAAACGAAAGACTAGATTACTAGAACACACCCCGTGTGGTACCTTTATGTTTTAGTACTAATTATTAGTTACGATCAAAAAATTATGATGGCAAAAAGTAATAACAAAAAATGTACATAACACCGAAACCATGTAGTTTTATTTTCCAACAGATTTTATTTCCAATTTGTCCTTAGGAGCCAGTATAAAAAAAATATTGGATTTTATAAGAGACAAGAGTTTATAGAAAATTTTACTGTTTTACTTTTTAACTTTTGGAGGTCTTAGGTGATCATAATTCAAAAATATACGACTACATAAAACAAGTCATTAAATATTGAAAGGGGTCAATTCTTTTTCGTTCGTAAAATGCATCGTTTTGTCCTTGAAATTATTTGAAAATGATTTTTTTAAACCCGTTGCGAAACTTGACCAGATTAATATAAACAAGGAAAATACGCCGGGCCTATTCAAAAAGAACCCATTAATTTTTTCTTCTAGGACCCGGTCGTAAAATCCCCTAATACTCTAGATAGGAAATTCTTCTTTTTACGCCTGTTTTAGGCAACCTGGTTTAATTGTTGTTCGTCATTTTTAGTTAAGCCACCAATAGGATGAAAGAATGTCCAATTAGGGGATTTAGGCTTTTAAAAACGATTTTACAATCGATGATAAAAGAGTTGAGTTGACTAAAATAAAGGGTGGGGGACATAATTAGGACTCTATGACGCATTTCTATTTACTTTTATAGGATAAACATTGTAAAATATTAAAATTTTACTTCCTCAGTTGGAAGAACTTGTCAAATTAAGCCTAGTTTGTTCAATTCAAGCTAAACCTAATTTATATTCTGTGTAAACCCAAAACTAACAAATAGTAGAGAAACTGCCATAAATGATTTTGAATTTTACTTTCCACAAATTCTCATCCGTCAGCCTTCAATACCACTCTTCCAATTATTAGACAGATTGTAATTTCCAAGCAAATGTATTTATTTATTTGAATTTTTCAATGTCTTCCTTTCAACCGATGTGGAAAAGACCGGAAACCAAATAGTGTTATGGGGGTTATAAGTAAATCGAGGAAAGACGCTAACCATTTTTAAGAACCTGTTGTCTGTTGCTGTCCAATTTTTTGGGATATTCAATATGTGTTTTAGTTTACCTGTCGAGAATAAAGCTTCAGCAATCCTGTCACAGAGTAAAAACCGTAAAAGTCCAAAGTTTTGTCGTGCAACAAGCTTGAGTTTTTCTTCGAAAACAGTGTTGATAACTGGTAATACGTTTTGACATTCAACAGCAGAAAGTTCTTTAGATCCGTCTTATCATAAAATGCTGTCTCAGAAGAGTGCTGTTTTGTGTGTTTTTGTTGCAATTTCAAATGGCAAATGTATATGTCATGTCGCAGGAATATCATAAAAACGAGGATTTCGCCACATTCCCACACCATTGATCAATTCACGAGACATATTAAGTATTATTGAAGTATTAAACATGGAACTTGCTCATTTATTTCGTTTTAAAACACTGTGGATTTGTGGCAATGCAAATTGCTCTTACTTCAGCATTGAACACTATAACCTTTTTCAATAAAAGTACGCTTGGGATTGAAAACGCTTACTTCTAAACACAATTCATGGCAAATTTTGATATGAATGGACTTCAGTAGATTATATTACATAAAAAACTCAAAATGCTTTTTCTTCTCTATCACCGCTTCCCCTTCTGATATAACTGTTGAAATATCGAAATATGGTTCGAGTTGTTTTATTATCAATAAAGAAGTTAGTACAATTGCTAGTAAGTCCTTGGAAGTTGAATTGTTATTGTTAGTTAATTCAGTTGCTGGTAGGTTCTTTGAAGTTAAAGGATCATTGCCAATTAATTCAGCTGATGGTAGATTCCCTGAAGTTGAAGGTTTATTGTCAATTAATTCAATAGTTGGTAGGTCCTCTGAAGTCTTGTGAAAGTGAACAAAGTAATAATCGACAGCCCAATTTTTTGTGACATTGTCAATTAGCTAAGCACGTAACACTGCTTCGAACTCTCGAGTTGATCGCTAAGCCTTTTCTTGACTTCCTGGATGTAGGCCTGTCATTTCTAATTTTGCATGTTAGTCACATCGTACGTAATTCATGTATGACAGCAGCCTAAAACTCGCAACCGTTGTCATTTTGTAACAGGGTAAACAACTTCCTGAAAGATTGTTCTAATAGTTCCATTACGACTTTAGTTGCTTTTTTAAGTTAACCCCACGGTAAGCTGTATTTTATCGCATTATCGTAATACTGTAATATTCAATCATAATTTGTGACAGTTTAGGGATTTGATCAAATTGAGGGAAGTTTAGGTAATTATCATTTAAACATCTCCCGTGAATCGGTCGATTCTTTTAGGGATTTGATTAAATCATTCTTTTTATCATATCACTGAATATACAAAGATAACAAGAATAAATTTATTTTAAAAATTTAAGGAAGGAATAACATTTGATCTAGTGTGCAATAATGTTTTAATTTCTCCTATAGCCACATGTTTATTAAAGTGATTCATTTTTAAAAACAAAGCCTTTTACGGTGAAGTTGATGGCGAGATGTCAAGTTTTTTGAAAAATTAATATTATGGAACGTTTTCGCAAAATATTTCAAAGTTCATCTTTCAATATTTACTAAAACTAGTTTATTTATTTGACCAAATCATACATTTATAACATACTAAAAAAAGAACATATAAAATCTGAAAAGATAAATGTTTTATTTATTTAGTAGTTCGTTAGCATGAAAATTACAAGTGTTTAGCATATCAGGGGAAAACATCTTAAACGTTCACGAATTAGGAACCTTTCCTTATTAGCTTAAGCTTGTAACTTGATTTAGCTTATTCTAAATACATATCAAACAAAAGAGACCAAAGAAGAAACTTTTTTTATAAAATATATATTACTTTTTTTCTTTAGAAAAGATACGTGCGACGGGACGCATTGTAAATTACGATAAGAAGTGTTTCAGCAATCCATCACCGATGTCAAAACTTTTCTCCCGAGAGAAAAACTTTAACAGAGAGTGATTTGTTGGCCGTTTGACGCTGTTGCACCTTTTTTATTTATATACACTATTTGTATCTTTGTAACTTGCGAAATATATTCTTGAAATAGCTATTATGCAGTGGCTTCCAGTCGGATTCGACGCTAGGACAGGAAATCTGTAAAACCGATAACCTCGGCCCTGTACTATCGATGAAGCTCTTATCTGAGATAAATGTTTAAGGGATATTGAAATTTCATGAACACAAATCAGATGGCCAATATACACTCTAAGATGTATTAGCAGGGTTGATGCGGTAACGTGAGTTTTTACTATTATTGTTATAAATTGTTTTGTAAAATCGTCCCTTATCAATCAACGTTTAACACCTAAATGTATCAGTTCCCCCATCGCAGTTTTGTAAAACTTTTAACGTTAAACCACATCATAATGTTCCAAAAGGGAAAGTTGTTTCTTCTTTTACTTAATTTCAAACCTGCTGGGATCACATGATAAACAGGTGAAAGATCAGGTTCTTGTACTGTCTACTTTGGAGTCACGATGAATATTTTATTATTACACGAGTTGAAACCGTCCGACATGCTACTGTTAATTCCGTTTATTACCCAACATGGTAATTTCATTCCGTACATCTTACACAGGATAGAAAATAAATCTGTGGATTGTTTTGTTTCCTCGAGCCTTTCTACATTCTCAGTCGAAATAGTTAAACTTCTATAAAAATTAGTATTTACAACTTATTTCTGCAATTTGATAAATAAATTAAAATATTCTTATTATGTTATTATTTTAATGCGGATTCGATTTGCTAGTTTTTGATCAATGTTCAACTCCAATCAGAACCAAGCCGCTATAGAGAAACAGCTGGCAAAGGCAATCAGCGGGCATAGGCGGACCATCGCAATATTGTACAAAAAAATACTGTAAATTACAAATAATTTTAACTAATTGAGTGAATATTCCACAAGAAAAATCGATATGGAAAGCTGGTTAACTATGAGAAGACACTATTTTCAGTGCTTTTAGAACCCTCATAACTTTAGTAGGCTCTTGACAAAGCTCTATCTAGAATTAGCTTTGTGCCGGCCGCTTTGGCCTGTCTCTTGGCCCCCTTTTTTTTAAATTTTATCTGTTCAATGTATTCGACAACATCACAAGCACACGATTTTTCTAAAAGTTGAAGGTAAACAAATTTTGACCAAAATTAAAATGCCTAGTCTGTTTGAGCAATTTTATTACATTAAGGTTGGATAATATTGGTCTTTCAAGAAAAAATGGCCAATTAGTTGCTTTTTTTAGTTTGTAATTGGACGAAGAGGGACTTTTTTAAACGAATCGGATTTAAGGGGAACAACAGTAAAATTCTACTGCGTTTCCGTTTAAATGGATATTTTATTTATGACTTTTCAATAAACTCGCATTCTATCTGCAATTACTGCTTAACTAACATTGCCACTTTCGTTAGATTTGATTGGGTTTTTTATCATTTTAAACAATTTATGTTACCCATTTTCAATTTGGTATTTCGTTTGTATTTTAATACTATGTATTAGTTGTCCAAATTTCTCTTATAGAAAATTGTAAAATCAATATATTCCTTTTTTATTTGTAATATACAAGGGTGTTTGTCTGTAATAATAACCGTATATAATAATAATAATTTATCAAGCGATCTCGATGGTCTAGTCTGATTCTCGTTTTTATCAGGCACTGGTCCTTGGTTCAAATCCCGGCGTGGTTTTTTGAGCATTTAAATAAGTAAAGCAAATTAATATTTTAAGGTCGATTAAAGTTAAAAATTTATAAAGTCCTCTCAACACACATACAGTTTTTTATATGACAAGAATTACTAATGAAAATTTCATAAATTTCCACTTCTTTTGGTCTTCAACTAGTATTTTTTTCTGGATCTACTATTTGTAGAATCTTTACCGTTTTACTATTTTTTTAAATTCTATTGAAAATTATAATTTTATTTACTGGAATTGTAGGGAGTGAAATCTTCCAATTTGTTCTAATGTAAAAGCAGATATTGGCAATATCGAATTCCTTTTTAATATAACAAAGCACTTCGCAGAGATTGCTTCTTATTTTTAGACTTGGAAGGAATGTGCGGTAACAACCATAAACAAAGCAAAAGAAAGAGAACCCCTTAACCTATTTTAATCACATTCTTCTCATTCGACTATTTCTAATTTAGATACATTTATTCCCTTGTTTATTTCTTGGTAGTTTGAAAAACGAACATGAAAACGTATAGCGGTTGAATTCTCTCCAATAAAGCAACAAAAAGGATTTTTTTCATTTTTGTGCTAAGGCACTCATTCTCTTTTCATAGAAAATATTTATAATTTTAATTGAATTTATGTTTAAGCAAACATTTTTATCCTAATTGTTTATTAATTTAAGAAATAATAGGGCATTAGGATCGAATTCGATGATATGTATATAATTTACGCTTTTTTTCTTTCCCTTTCTTTGGGAACTTTAGTTGATCCTTGCTGAGGTTTCAATGATTATAACCCATTATAATTAACCTTTTTAGCACAGAAGTTTTATTAAGTTTGAAAATAACTGGTATCATTTTCTTTTCAGGTGAGTTCTGAGCTGCATAAAATAGCTGTAAGTACTTTAGTCCTCAGTATCATTGTTTGACGTGAAATTGATTCACATTGCCGAAAATTAAATGAAATTTAAAAAAGAATGCAGGACAGTATTTCAGTTTAATTAAATTTAGATTCTTATGATCAATGATTCTTATAATTTTGGTGTGGCGTAGGTGTTCAAAAACATTTTCTTTATCGTGCCAATGTTTCGATCTCTATTGAGATCATCTTCAAGGCTTGGAATTTATAAACATTGTTTAAATTATACAAATTCGTATAAGATAAGAATATGAATTTATCCAATGATGTATACTAGGGGCGTCGGTGGACGCAACGGTTCAGGGGTTGAGACACGGAGCTCATCACTGTAAGGTAAATGTCCCGGGTTCGAATCCAGCGGCCCTGCATTCAAACCCGACATACTTACAAATGTGGGTTTTTTTTTTCAAAAACACCGGCACCCCGAATGTTCATATAGCCTCTGCTGTTGCGAACCCTCGTTTAAAATAATAATAATATAAATTATGCACACCTATTCTAACTATATAGAAATTATAGGTTTAATAAAAGTAATTTTACTAGCTCAAAGTGTGTGTTTTCTGTGTAGATTGTGTGACTGTTGGAACACTCTTAACACAACACACTACAGTGACACCCAGAAACAATACACTTTGTGTGAGCTCAAATATTTTTATTAAACCTAAAACCTGTATATAATGTACATAATTTTATAAATTCATATCTCATATGTATTTGTCTAATTTAAATAATGTTTGTATATCCCATGCCCTGAAGATGATCTTAATAAAGATCGAAATGTTGGCACGATAAAGAAAACGCTTTCTTTTTACACCTACGTCATACCACACCACATGTCACGATCTCTAAATAATCATTAATTAACAGAAAATAGTACACATTTTTAATCAATGTTTGTCAGGAACCGGAAGACAACTAGTCTACTTATGTTGGGTTGCACAATTCTCCCACCGTCATAAATATGCATGTGTTTGTCAAAGCATTTACCACGATCCGCCCTCAAGTCCCCGACATTTACAGACACTCTAAACGTTTATGGGTATACAGTCTTTGAACGGTTTTGCATAAACCGCCCTCTGAACCGAGCTACTAATTGGAAAATAAAAGAGAGACACTATTTATCTTAAAATGATTTGTTCCTTTGTTCACCCAGTGAGAAACCGCTGAACAATGAAATTCTCTCTCTAAGTAGTCAAACAGTTTAAAGACTTGATGATTTTCACTTGCATACTTGATGACAAAGAAAACGCCATGTTCTGACTCTACACAATGCTGTGTGTACAGAATATTTATAAAAAAAGAACACATTTGTCATAATTTTTCTTAAAATAAGTGTCATTGTTTAATAAAAAGTCTCTAAATCCACGAATATTTATATAATCGGTATTTTTACTATGTTTTATGCTTTTTACTTTATATCAACCGAAAAACATACGAAATATACTCATAAACTGTTTAGATTAATATAGATATTAATTGGTCAAGCGGACCACGAAAATAGTGAATTTAATATGTTTAAAAAAAGTTCAATTGATTATTATAACTTAAGGAGTAGGCCTCTACGACTTTGCGCACGGAGACCAATATTGTGTCTATTGTGGCATCTCCATCATTGTCTAGAGCTCTTCAAGACTCTTCTTTATGCTTAAGGCTGTTTACCAGGTCCCAAAGGTATTTTAAAGGCTCCAGGGTGGTCTTTCAGACCTTGGCTTTTCCTACCTCAGAAACAGGAAGGACTGCCAGTCTGCATTAGGCCATTACACCAAAAAAGGACATGTTCCGCCATTCTTCTTCTTCATAGCAATATCTGTTTCTCTTCTCTCCGAAGTCTGCAGTGTCCGGACAGCAGTCTTACTATGATTCTAGTCCTAACAAGTCGTAGATTTAGTAGTTTTGCAGTTAGCTTTAGCATTGTTACTTTAACGAACTTTTCACATGACTGTACTGAAATTCATTCCGATTGAACATAGGACTTATTCTTAACTCTTTTGGATGGATCTATGCTTATCGTAAATTGTTATATTGCAAAATGGTTCAGGTCTGATGATTGTCTTGATCGAACTTTCTTTGATTCATTTATCTGCCTCCTCCGTTCTGGATGCCCTGGGACCCAAATAAGGACAAAGACATTTTTGTTTTTCCCAATGTTTGATATGGTTGATAAAATCCTAAATGGCTTTTGATTTTACTGCCAATGAGATAGTTGCTTTAGTATCCGATGGCTATTGGTCTGTTAGTAGTACCGAACCTTTGGTTGTCCTTGGCACAGGGTTGAAGAGCCTGAAAGACAGTGACATATTACTTTAACCTACTTGTAACGGTTTGTTTATCTTACTAAATACAATTTATTCAGTAATTTTCAAAATAGAATGAGAGTTATTGTTAGTATTACATTTTCAATCGCTTTTCATTTTAAACGAACTGGTATCTTAAAGAATACAACCGTATTATCATAATTTATTCAGAAATCAATTTCGAGGGAATCTTTACCTCTTCAGTCTCGTCTTCTGTTTTCATGCGTATCGTATTTCGTGATTATATTAACAATGTGTAGAATTGGACGATCGTAAATACAAGCGTAATAACCCGCATGTTCTTCATCCAATTTGATTTTTTTTTTAAACATCCGCAAATACTCTTTTGTTGTATGTGACAATATTTACAACTGTGGCGTACATTTTGTAACAGCTGTATCAATACGTTTGTTGTCAAGGCTTCTTTATAATTATTGTACTTAAACCATCCCATTTTACGATCGTAATATATGAATATAATCAATTTTAAGTTCAGTGAAAGTTCATGTGAATTATTAAACTATCATTATAAACTTTTGATAAGTAAAATAATAAAGATATATTAGCTTGTTACACTATCTTATTAGCAGTGGAAGTAATAGTCATTGTTTATGTATTAAATAATAAATTACATAAAAACTATCTTATACTGACATATATTGTTGTTATTGTTTTATTAATATAAGTTGCTATTAAAATTTGGGTTTTCTCCGTATGTGAAATAGAGTGGATCAATACATAATAAATTACTGTTAATGAGGTAGAAAGAAAATTTATTAACCCATTGTAGGTGTTCGTTTTTATTAGAAATGAAGTTTAGTAAGAGAAAGTCTTTAATTTCTGGAACTTTATACGAACAATTAGCAATTAATTACTAAAAATGATTGAGCATAAATTTAAAGTTTTTACCTAAATTTATAACAGACTGTAAGTTGAAAAAAATTGGATAGCCAATTGATTATATTCATATTAAATGCTTAAAACTAAATATGACATCAATAAAAGAAATATTATAGTTGTTTTCTTTTTAGAATCAAGATTAATAACTGACTACAAATTAACAGAGTAGTTAAGATTTAGACGATAAGCAACGGTTGTAGATGTAAGCTTTTCAGTTTCAGGGTTCATAACCATAAATAAAAGTCAGTGTTGGTGGTGGTTGTTAGTATTAGAAATATACAGTTCTTCTCTGAAGATGGCGTAAAGTCGAAAATCGTTAGCATAAAATCTAAACCCTAGAGAAACCCAGAGGAGTGATCAAGTGCTTGTCGGTTTAACGAATGTTAATGTCGTGTTCCTCCTGTTGTCAACGAGGTGTTGAACCTGTAATTTGATCGTTACTTCGTATATCAGGCGCGATTCGGCATTTCGCCATCTTCAGTGTCGAGTCCGTGTGGCTTCTTTGAAATCTCTTTTATACGATCGTAAGGGATAAGGTGCCCAAATTAACAGACTTCCACCGACACACTCAACCCAAGACTTAGTTGACACGCCCAGGACTTGTAAAAACACTTGACTTGAAAGAAATCACACAGACATAACACTGAAGATGGGAAAATGCCGAAACATGACGAAAATGGCATTTAATAGAACTGAAGTGTGAAAAGTGCACCTTGAAAATCAATGTTTTGAGAGGTTTAGTCTTATAAATATTGTCTACAGACAAATATTTTCTTAAATGAAAATTTGGTAAGTTTCTAATAAATTAATATAAAAATCGTTGTAAAATTTAAAAAAAAATAGAAAAATGCTACAATTAGTCTTTTATAAGCATGTCAATGGACTAAAAATATGCAAACAAATTTAATGAGGTTGCATTATAGTATTGTAGTTTCGAATCAATATAGTTTTGCATCAATGGAAAAAATAGTCCATGTAAATTTCAAAGAGAGAATGTTCATGAGTATGACCAACATAAAAATAAGTAGGTTTTTTTTGCGTCTACTGCAATAAATAACCGTTAATAAAAGTTCCCTTGGGAAATATATGAAAACGGATGTAATAAAAACAAAGCAACAAAACTTTTAATACTAGACCCTTTTTCAAGTCAACAAAACATAGTAGAAGCACAATACGTGAAAACACCCGTACGACAAGGTCAGTTAGGAAGTAGCGGTAGACAACTAACTGCTACAACTAATATATCCGGCAACAAGAAGAGCATATCCGCGTTTTATGTCCGTAAAAACAGAATGACAAACCTCTAGAGATTCTGCTCCGTTTTTTAACGTAACACTGAGGTATACCTGAAGTTTATTCATATTATTTATCACCGTCAGCGTCTATTCAAGAGTGTTGGCGTCGGCAAGATCCCGGTTATATGAACCTGGTGTTAAATAACATTTCTCATATTTGCTTTCTCATCTCTCGAAAAGATTATCTTATAGTGGTAAAAAAAATTCTAAAGGGAAGACACTTTGACGTTAGTAACCTAAATAAACAAATTCCTACCGTTTCTTCAGTTTCACATACTCTCACGAGCGTTGCTCCGTTCTGTCTCGTGCAATCATGAATTTCTGCCATAAGTTTACACAACGATGCACAGTTGGCCTTGACTTTCCGTTAACAAGTGTTAGTAAAACATCTAATTTGTTATTAAAATTTTTAACCTTTAAGGTAGCACAAATGTTATACACGAATAGTCGTCTGATGATACCTCACGTTTCACTATAAACAAATTGTTAAATCCTGACCAATAATACGTAGGATATAAGACATTGAATATTGATTATCTTGTGCTATTAATTACATAAATTATTATCAACGCGCTATGCGAAATGTATGACATGAATCACATGCCATGTGCACATGTGAATGCCAGGAATGAAGTACACATTATCAACTTTAAAAATACAAGAAATTTTTTTTGCGGCCGGCTAGCTGCCGGGGCTATTGCCGGCACCTCACGTTTCTTCCACCTCACGTTTTAAAACTTTATTTATTTTTATTTATTTTTATTTATTTATATATATATTTTTTTTTGTGATGTTAGCTTTTCTGTAGGAAGTCTGGCGATCTTTCTGGTTGTGTTCTGGGACGTTATTTCTACATTTTTAGCCCTCCCACACGTGCTGAAAAGGCTCTGAAACTATCTCATTCAATCCTAGCCTAGCCTAGGGTTTCAGAGTACTCGATATTCCTCTGAAGACCCGCCCTCGTTCACGCTAATAAATACATCCATACATTATGTACAATTAAAATTACAATTAATCTAAAATATTAACCTAGGTTGGTGGGTTTATGGGTACTTGATATTCCACTATAGACCCACCCATGCATACACTACTATCGCACTAATAAATACATTCACTGAAACAGTAACCAATCATTCTGTATTTACAAATAAAAAAATGCGGAGCCACTGGCGCATTTAATATTACAACAGTGCTCCGCCCATTCACTCTAAAAGATATTATAGCCTAATACTAACCTAAATCGGTGGGTCTGTGGAGTACTCGATATTCCTGCACAACCCACCCATACCCACTCACTTTCGCGCCAATAAATACATTCATTCTACCCAAAACACACAAAGAGATATCTATCCTAGTTTGGTGGGTCTGTGGTGTACTCGATATTCCGACCACTACCCACCCATACACTCACACATTCTCGCCAATAAATAACTCACTTCAGGAAGGGAAAACGAAACCACGTATGGAGAAGCATTAAAGGCGACCGTATGCATTTATTTTCTTCAGATATTCGATTACTTTCTAGCTGTTGTCATTGCTGTGTTGTAAAACCTCTTTCAAACTCGAGGAAAGGCGTGCGGCGGCAATAGTTCGCATTCGGTCAGTAAATGCTTAACAGTTATTTGTGGGCCACACAATGCGCATCTCCGTGGACTTTTTCTCACCAAGAGATGACCATGCGTCAGTTTAGTGTGGCCTATTCGCAGTCGGGTCAACATTATTCTCTCTGTTTTGCTCATACTATCCATGGCCAACGGTTTGACCGACTGACAACAAGAAATTGATGGATCATAGTTAAATTTAAACTCTTTTTAAAATCCTGAATTGCCTTCCATATTTTTTAAAGATAACTATTTATAAATAGTTAATTTGTTCCAATGCTTTGCAACTTTCTAACAAGCTTGCAGACAGAACTTAATTTGTCTATCCAATTCACTTTTGATTCAATAATATTATCAGCATGATAAATATACATCAAATGCTATTCTTCTGAAATTTTATGCTCAGTCAGGTTTTATAAATTAACGAAATTATTATATAAATTAGAAGGAAAACATTGTACATAGTACAAAAAGTTAATAAATGCATTACATAGAAAAAACATTAAAAAACATCTATGTCTTGTAGGAAGACCACATGCTACAAATAAAATCATAACAATTAGTCCTTTTTTCTTTTTTTATTAGTCTGCACTTAATACGATATTTAAAAAAAAACTTGCACATTTACATTATCATCTCTTTCAAAGAAAAATCATAACATAATAATCATAAAAATCATATAAACGAGTTAGTATAAGAAAACTTACTAATTATCTAATATTTATTTGAAAACAAATTTGACATTAAAACTGTGAACTCGAATAACCATATATCCTTTATAATTATAATAGATATACTGAAAGAAAATTAAATTCTTAATGTAAGAATTATTAGACATTAGAAAGTATATAAAGGTGGGTTAAGATAAAAGCAATACATTCCACAAAAGTTCCTATTTCCGTCTAGTCAAACATTAAGGAAAGATCAGTCGCGTGTCAGTAAACAAAAGCGTCGTTTTAGTTCGAAAGTACACTACAAATATATTTCCCAGTTCCAAAGTACACTTAAGTTCGATCCAAGTGCGCTCCACCCTTTCCGTCTGTGTTTGTTCCTAGTTAATAATTTCTTTGAGATGGCCACCTGCGTCCTTCTCACTTGTTTGCAATATTAAGCCAGTTTGCCGAAGGCACATAAGATATCCTTTTTGGGTGGTCTTTCTACTAAAGACAAATAACAACAAAGGACAGGGAAGATGTCGGACTTACAAAAACCGTTTTGGGGTGGGCGTGTGTATGCGATGTGTTGACGAAGTTTCGAAAGCCGACTTTTGTTTGTTTAGGAAGGTAACACATTCCTCGGTGTTTGCTCTGAACGTCCTAGGCTAAACATAGAATAAGGCGAGCATCAAACATACACTCACACTATTCCGGGCCGACAGTATTCGTTCAAAAACTAAGTGGGCCAAGAAAATCTATTCCCGGAAAGGCGTATTGTTTTCAGTCATGTTCCGAGGTAATTATCATATTTACAATTTTTATTTAAACGTGACTTTTAGACGTGAAAATTATGAAGAAAGCTAGCTAATATTTCATGACATTTTGTCGGTGTTTTATCGTCATACGTCAACGGAATAAGCATGATCAGTCAAAACATAATTGGTTCGTCCGCAGAACAAACAATATATTCCGAAGTTAAGAACAAAAGCATAATCAATTACAATGAATCAAGGGAACATGTTGCCCAACATTAATCTAATTAATGTATTCCATTAAACCTATCTTCGCCATCGTAATTATACAAACATTTACAGAACATAAAAGATTTTAATTCGAATGTACAAGGGCAAAAAATCGCGTCGTTTTTAATGAATTTCTATTTCTAACCAGTTCAAACATAAAATTCAGATATTGGAAATTTGGAAATATTATGAAGAATCGTCAAAAATCAAAGAATAAGACCACCCTGACATATTTCCTCGAACAAATTGACAGCGTTATTCACTGAAGTTGGCGCAATGCCGAAATGATTTGATTAATTCAACAAACCCAAGGGTGAAGACGTACACAATAAGAGACCCAGTGCTAGTTCAGCTGTGATTTTATATCAAACAGGATATCAAGAAAAAACTCATATACAAATAAACACTGTTTGTGCAATCTAAAAGACAGAGATATATACAGGAAAATATTACAATGGATGTATTAAAAAAATATATGAGAAATTGAAAAACATCGTTAGAGCAGGCCTTGTGATATACCAAGCACGAATATAAAAAGAACTTTATTAACCGAAAGAAAATACATTTTTATAAGGTATTACAAATGAAATTTAAAACTATTAGAGCTTCCTAGTATAAAATTAAAGAGACTCCACGAACTCTGCGTTATTCCAGTGCACTTTTGGCAAAACCAACCAGATCCTACAAATCAGGGGAATTAAGTTTAGCAATCACAAAATTCTCGTAATTGTCAAAAAGTGAACCAGAAACTTTGAAAGAATGATACTTCCTACAAAAAATAATAGAAGTCCTACCTCGCCCAGGGGGAAGTAATTAAGATAAGTTTGCGCCTAGATTTGAAAACCATCATAAATTATTAAAGAATAACTTTAGATTATTATTGATTAGATCGAAAAAGCCTTTAAATGTTCGAGCTTCTTGTGGAGCAGAAATTTATTGGATGTAATGTCCAATTCGTTACAACTTTTAAAATGCCTGAAATGAAAGGAATTACCTAAAATTCATTGAAAAACAAAGTAAAGACATATAAAAATATCGTTAAAGATGACTTTTTGAGATAGAATTTGGTTAAGAAAAATAAATCCTTAGAAATTGGCACATGCAATGTATAATATATAAACTAAATATATATTATAAATAAAAGTGTGTATGTATCAAATAAGTTCTTATTTAAAAATAAATTAATCTTTATTTAAGGTATGGCTAAATACACCGCTGCTCTACCACTTGGGCTATCGTGACTTCGATCCACTCGGACACCAACTTCCCATGTCAACCTACCTTTCGAATTTTCCCTCTTTTTGCTATTTTTCAAATGTCGTGCAATCTTTTTATTTCAACCAATACCTTACATAAAAATTAATTAATTGAAAGAAGTTATTTGATCAATCGGACCACGAAATATAATGGATTTAATAAGTAAAACGAGGAATATCTTCACTAACGCTCTCCGTGGCCATTTCATTTGTCGCCGAGAATCGAATCCTGATTACACGACATTTAAAAAATGGGAAAAAGGAGGGAAAGTTCGAAAGGTTGGGTTGAGGTAGGAAGTTGCTGTCCGAGTGGACCGAAGTCACAATAGTTCAAGTGGTAGAGCTGCGGCTATTTTTGCCGAAGGTCGTGGGTTCGAATCCCGGACGTGACCCTGACTTTTTTTATCTCAACCCATACCTTACATAAAGATTAATTAATTGAAAGATGTTATTTGGTCAATCGGACCAAAAATCTAATGAATTTGAAAATAACATTGAAAAGACGGACATTCATTTAGTTTCATAAATACATCTATTTTATACCAAAACATAGTTTTTTTACAAAATTTTATTTGACTTACAATGTCCAAGAAAGTTTTTTCTCTCCATCAAAACTACTACATTCAGTCAATTCACACAAAAAAACATTCGTTCGTTAAATCAAAATAAAATGAGTCAAGTTTAATTGGAGGGTGTAAATACGAGGCTGTTGATACAGCTTGTTATCACGTTCTGCATATATTTGCCTACGAGGACGGCACTGTTACAAAACTTCGTCTTAACAATATGAAACATGAATTGCCCTTTTATCAAATTCTTCCGGCTTACGTAATTAACACTCGGAGAAAAAAAAAAGACAGCTTCAGATAGTAGTTTCCTCATAAATTTATATGAACCCATTTTCACCAGTGTTGGTGTTTTATGCTAATGGAAAATTTTTACGCTTGTATTGGGAAACAAGAGACTCATAATTTGTCAAACGTAGGAAGAGATTAATGATTGTTGAGAAATATCGCAATCTTAATAATGAATTGTCTCTTCATTATAATGCCTGTCAATGCTGTCAGCTTGTAACTTATAAATTTCACTTACCTCACTCAATGTTCCACCAATCTAGCGTAATTACATTTATCATTCTTTAGCAACATAAAAGCTAAATAAAGTTATAAAGAAAATGAGATTATTTGTTTTTCCCACTGAGAAAAAACATCTTTATATGGGAGAAATGAACTGTCAACTTAAGCTATCTTAGCATTACTTGATAAATCTGGCCTAAAATGAAATGAACTAACCTAAAATTAAATTTGGATGTTGACTAATCTAAACGTCTGTCGTAGGTAGAGACCTAGACAATTTATGTAAATTTTTGCATCGGATTACCTGGTAATTAGCATTGAGGTCTCTTTGTTAACAAAGGTTGCCGAAATTTATAATAATACTGATCTAATAATGAAGTAGTTTAAACTAATTGGTCAACAACCAGCCCTTTAGTGAGGCCGAATCTTACCATTCTTCTCGCTTTATGAAGGGACTAACAGAAACATTTACTCAGTGTTTTTCGTTTTGTCTCAAGTTTTTGAAAGTAAATCCAATCCTTGCCTTATCTGATTTATACCAGTCTTTATGTTATAATTATATATAAAATATCAGGGCCTAAAGTGAATTTCAACGAAAGAAAAACATTCAGTTCGTTCGTCAAGCTTTCCAGAAGAATATGCTTTTTCATCAGGACTTTGAAACTGTGTTTTTCTAATGGTTTAAACAGTTAACATTAACATACAGACGTCAATTTACAATATTTTAAATCATTCAGCTATAATAAATTTATGAGTTTTGCTTACTAGAGTCGAGGGACGAGATCTGTCACCCGTCCATTCTACATTTCAATCGTACCTGTTTAATTCTTTAGAAATAATATTTGAAAAATGGCAAAAAGGAGGGTAAATTCGAAAGGTTCACTCGTGACACGGACTTTTTATCTCAACTAAAAACCTCAATTAATTGTAAAGTATTAATTGGTCAAGCGAACCACGAAATTAGTGAATTTAATGAATTAAAATGAAGTACACTTCACTAATGCTCTCCGTGGCCATTTCATTTGTCGCCTAGAATCAAATAGATTACACGACATTTGAAAAATGGCAAAAAGGAGAGAAAATGCAAAAGTGGGGTTGAGATGGTAAGTTAGTGTCCGAGTGGATCGAAGTCAAGATAGCTCAAGTGGTAGAGTAGCGGCGTATCTAACCGAAGGTCGTGGGTTCGAATCCCGCTCGTGACACTGACTTTTTATTTCAACTAAAAACCTTAATTGATTGAAATATATTAATTGGTCAAGCGGACCACGAAAACTAGAGAATTTAATAAGATAAAATGAAGTATATCTTCACTAAAGCTCTCACTGCCATTTCATTTGTCGCCGAGAATCAAATAGATTATACGACATTTGAAAAATGGCAAAAA
Source organism: Cimex lectularius (assembly GCF_000648675.2). Taxonomy (NCBI): domain Eukaryota; kingdom Metazoa; phylum Arthropoda; class Insecta; order Hemiptera; family Cimicidae; genus Cimex; species Cimex lectularius. Next base: position 156,839 of record NW_019392736.1, read on the forward strand.
GGAGAGAAAATTCAAAAGGTGGGGTTGAGATGGGGAGTTGGTGTCCGAGTGGATGGAAGTTACGATAGCTCAAGAGGAAGAGAAGCGGCGTATTTAGCCGAAGGTTCGAACCTCGCTCGTAGCAATAGCTTTTTCATTTCAACCAAAAACTCACATAAAATAGAACTTCAGAATTAGTTGTAAAGTCCCGATGAAAATGATATATTCCTCGAAAGCTTGACGAAGGAACTAACATAAGCGTTTTTCTTTCTTTCGAAGTCGCCTTATCCCTGATATCTTTTGTATATAATTTATGTACATTTGTAAAGTTTCCAATCTGAGTTAGAAGAGTAACTTCTCTGACCAATCTGGAGGACAAAATAAATGTAACCACACGTCCAGTCTGTATAACAATTCAAGAATAAAAATATTCAATCATATATATTTTAGTGAGCAGTCACCTCGCCATAATTTGAAAGAAAAATTCTTTTACCTTAAAAATTTGTTGGATCAATGTTGCCAAAACAAAGATCTTATGGATTTGCTTCAACTTATTGACACTACATTTCACGATCTAACTGAAACTTACCCCAGATGAAGACGAGTAAATGTTAGCTACTTTTCATTCAATTTGATTACCTCAGTGTAAGAACAAACAAATATTCCTCTTTAAAAATGGAAAACACCCTTGGAAAAAAATGTTAGATAATAGTTTTAAAATAATCTTGAGCAAGGAAAAATGTAACATACAGGAACGTGCCAAGATGTAACGTATTAATTATTGTAAGATCATAAGATTATAGATATTAACAAATAAAAAAATGCTGAAACGCTCGTTTTTATCGAGGCAAGGATGATTACTGAAACACAATTACGAAATTGAAATGAGTCAGCCAAATAAAATTAAGCAAACGCGTGCATGCATCGTTCCACGATTTCCCCTATGATTTTGTTTTGAATGGTGATTTGTAAAAAATGCCAATTGGTCACTACAATCAATTTACAAACAATTAAATTATTTTGTATCAAAAATCAATTTGATAAGCTTTATGATGGAAATGAAATCAAACAAGTCGTATAGTGTATTTCCTTTGTCCTTTTCCGTTTCAAAGTTCATCTCAGAATTCTGACCTTCATCAAATATACTTTTGTCGACGGTTTGTCTCACATATGGAATTCTTTTTGTTGCACAATGCTCGGTCTTCCTTTCGGTATTAAAAATTGATTCAGACAGTGTACCACCCCCGATAAACCCCTTTTCCTTACCATTTTCAGTCCCTTGTTCTTTTCTATTCCGATATCCAACCTGAATTTTTAATAGTGTTCTGTTTCTCAAACTGTACGTCAGTTCAGCGATTCTGTCACGTATGGTACATAACTGTAAATTATTAAATACAATATACATGGAAAATCGAATATTTCTCTCAATAGCCTCCATTTGTCGTCACCCTGGCAAATTTCAACCACCCTTGAATTAGAGAATATAAAGTATAAATTCGAAGTATATACATTTTTTTTTTAATCTACACGCATTTCACTATCCTTCATAATTACTTGTGATCTATTGATTTTGCTTTTAGGCCAAATTTAAGAATGTTCAAATAATAAAATTATTAATCTGATGCATTAAAACTACACAAAAGCAAAACTAGGTTTTTTTTAACGTATATACAAGGAGAAGGTAGGGAAAGCTTATACAGATTGCACAAATAAATAAATTGGACGGGGACTAAACATTTCGGGCATACAATTGTACAAATAAAATCAAGCACCCATTCTTAGAAAATGTGACTGATCATATGATCCAGCAACTATCATATTTTCATTTTCATTACATATCATTTGAAACAACATACAAATTTTTAGAGACTACCAAGAAGGTGAAGAAATCAGGAAGATCAGATACAATTATAGGGTGTATAAATTTGAGCAAACACACTCAATAGGGAAGTACACCTTGTATTCTCAATTTGAAATATAGAAATTATAGTGATTGGGCCATAGAAAACTCTAAAAGACTGCGAAAACAATCCTAATTCAATCAACCAGTCAAGCAGCCCTGAAAGCATTAGCCATAAAAGGTCGCAGGTTGGTGAATGCATACAAATCTCAAAAACAGCCAAAATATTCTGACTATATCATGGGACACTGGGCACATAGAAATTATGGGCAATGAACAAACAGGTAAATTGGTGAGAGGAAGACCATATATAGGCTCAGAACCTTACATGCATAGAATTCTCCATCCCAGAAAACGTCTTACACCCATTATTTACGAGTTTTCACAGTCAACACGATTAACGATCTTTCACCAAAACAAGCAAAAATTGCTTTAGTTAGACAGGGTAAAACTCAGGAAGAAAAACTTAACTAAAATACATTTTTCAAATCTGGGTTTTCTGCCATTATTAAGTATCTATTTCCATGTTATTTTATATTGGTCGGTTGTTTTTAGGATAAGAAAATAATATGCAAGATAGATTTATTACTTATTTTAATTAAATCTAATTAAAGATTACAAAAAGATGAACTTTGAAACTTCTCCACCGATTTATACGAAGCTTTACAGGAGTTTAACATCATCTAACTTTTTTTAAGGCAGAGTTGGAGATAAAACATAAAATCTTTATGGAGTATTTTGTTGCTATATTTCTTATTTTTCTCGCATGTATTAAATCTAAATTTAGTTTTAAAAGCAGAAAGATCAGAAATCAAGTTTGTAATTTTTGTTTTCTTAGGTGTTATTTTGGTTTTATAAGTAAGGATAAAACCCTGCTATGCATACAATAATAAATTTGGAAACCAAGGTTGACTTAACCATTTTTATTTTGCGTCATTCACTTGTTGTATTTGTTTTATATTAAAGCTGGGCTAAATACCGATCGAACTATAGTCTATTACGACCATTCCTGCGCGTATTGTTCCATAGAAGACTCTCAAAACAATTTTGTTAATGCTTAATGATAATGGAGACAAAAATTCTAGAAGAAAATCTATAAAAATTGTAAAGGTTTGCTTTTAAAAAATATATATCCAATATAATTTGTGAGCTTCTCTTCAGCTCTTAAATGTCTGAAATTGTCTATTTTAATCAACTCCGGTGAATTTTTATTTGTATGCCTATTAGACTCTGAACTTAAACTTTCAAGCATAATTTCTTTGATTAATACAACATTTAAAAAACACTGAAGCACCGACTAGTGAGATTGGATTCATTATTACGAATTGGTCACCCTTGAACCTGTACTTCCTGGATGCGTAAATGTTTTTCATAATAATTATTAATACACTCGTATAGTAATTAGCATAATCATTTTTATCGGCCGGGAATTACGAGGTATAGCCCCCGGCGGAGCACACACCTGGTAACATTGGTTCCTTATGAATAAATTATCGCGAACGAGTCAATTTCGACGTGAGCGTTTCTATTCACTTAAGGGAATGTGTAAAAAAAAATTAAAATCCATTAACAGAAAAGGTTGACTGTCAAAACTTTCCGTTATTAATCTCGGGTTAACGGAAACCAGACATAGAAGCCTCTCGAGTGTTTATTGTCGATTTTTAATCACAGATCGAGAGAATGGTCCTTCGGGCGAATATTTCTTTGATGTAAAGAGAACAGAGAAACTAAATAAAGGTTTTCTGTATGTACCTCGCCCTGCTTATAACCCAGTGATGATTATTAAGCGGAAACACGCATGACAACAATCCATTCGATCGTAAACAACCAAACCCGCTGACCTCAAGAAACAAAGAGAACTCAAGAGAAAATGACACAATAAAATTGGTGTCATTTGTGACAAATGTCTCTCTTAGAGTAAAAAGGGAATAATAACCTGGGGTAAAAGAATGTAAGAAAAAAATTGTTTATATTAATTATTCAGAAATCGTGAGATGCGGTCTAGTGTGATGTATGTTTCAGAAAAACATTTTCTTTATCGTGCCAACGTTTCGATCTTTATTGAGATCATCTTCAGGGCTCAAAGTGTTTGTCTTCTGTGTAATTGTGCCATTCTTGCGTGTCGTGTTGAGAGTGCCACTGTGGGTGGGCACTCTCAACACGACACGCAAGAATCCCGTGAAGATGATCTCAATAAAGATCGAAACGTTGGCACGATAAAGAAAATCTTTTTCTGAAACCTACATCACACCAGACCGCATCTCACGATTTCTGAATAATTATCGATTAACGGTCACTAATCACCACACATTGTTTGTATTTATTTAATATTTCGAGAAAAATATTACCATTTGAATTTAGCAATAAAATTATAATATTGCAATGGTTTTACTTGCTTGTGTTTAATATAATATTCACAGTAATTATGATGATAATGATGGTGTGGCGAATTCGTAGAAATGTGATGGTGCAGGGGCATTGAATGTATGTATGTAAACTAAGTTGCCCTACATTAGCAGATTTTTTACAAAATTCGTTAATAGTAGTGAAAATTAATACGAGTAATTTTTTTTTTGTAGTAGAAACTTGAGAATAGACGAATGTGTAGGGGGCGTCGGTGGCCGCAACGGTTTAGGCCTTGACACGGCTTTCATCGCTGTATGGTGAAGGTCCCCGGTTCGAATCCAGTGGCCCTGCAGTCTCGAACCCAACATACAGTTGGGCTTTTTTCCAAAAATACCGGCACCCTGGAGGTTGACATGAGCTCTGCTGTTGCGAACTCTCGTAAACAAAAATATTTTAAAAAAATAGAAGAATGTTAAATACATTCTTTGAACTACAATAGATGCAATGCTTTATTTAATACACTTTGCCAAGATAATCTAATTCAGGGTGTAACTCGTCCTCTCCATTTATATTTTCTTTGTTTATCCAATTAAATATAAAGAAGATCAAGCCCGTGTGTGTGTTGCTTTGATGTTTGGCGGGGGTTCCAGTGAAAACGCGGCTGCCTCTTTTATTCAAGTGGGCGAAGAACCAGGCCTCTTGAGATCTTGGCGGTTCAAAGCACTTTTGAATACACAAAGGATCTGTTTGCACAGTGCCCCCTGCACGGTGATTTCCAATTGCTTATTACATAAGGGACATTTCAAAAGCTTACAGCGGAACCGTTTATTTACCAATGGACTTTGACGTCTTTGAAAGTATTAATAATGTTTTGCCGAAGTTCTTAAGTATCGGTTGAGTTAACGAGGTATTTTTTCGTGTGAGTTACGACTTTAGACTGAACCCATAATATTTGATACAAAATAATTTAAATATTCTTCTTTTTAGGCCTGTTTAGTTTTGTATTTTAGTTTATACACAAATTTATAGTTTTTCCTTTGAGAAAATCTCTAAATGTTTACAAATAAAGCGAACTTAAGCTTGAAAATAAAACAGCTCATTGTCTCTTTCTTTAAAGTAGGACTTTCTTTATATCCTTGTCATTGCATCATACTACAAGCGTGGTAAAAAAATTATTGAATCATTTTATTTAAAAATTGACTTTGACGAGTCTGAGAGTACTGATAATATTTTGTCTAAGTTCTCAAATTTGGGTTGAATTAAACCGGAATTTTTCGGGAATGTTACAACTTTAGAAACGCTCAAAGAAAAAACATTGTGTCTATTTGTTTATTAGAAACATAAAAGAAACATTCATCAGTAAATTCGGGAACATGTTAATTTTTAGACTTTTTACGAAAACTTCAAATTAAGCTGTGGAGCAAGGAAATCGTCCTGGAGCGGCGCCCTGTAGCAATCGATAAGAAATTTGAATAAGCTTTCAATTAATTCCAACCACCTTCCACTTTGCCCGATTGCTCTATCGAGAGAGTGATCGGTTTTCCCATGAGCACGTAAAAAACCACGTTTTTCCACAAAAATCGCGAATAACTGGAAAACGGTTATGAAATCGTGCGGGGGTGTTGAGAAACCAAATTGCATTTTTTATTTATTTGTTTATATTAAACTACAACTAGTTTTTGTACTGAATAAAACAGGTTTTTATGAGATTCCTATTTAGAAGAGATTTTTTTTGCGAATCAAGTCTTCTGGTGTATCTCGCCCTGAATTTTGGAAATCCCTTACGCTTTTTAAACATACATGTATATACAGGGTTACTAATCCTTTTATCCTATTCTTCTTGTTGAGTAAATTGGGTTTTAAATTGTTTTGTGGAAAAAAATGATCTTTTTCACTTAAAGTCATGGTTTTAAGTCGAGAAGATCTCGCCCCGCTGATACTTTGGCCAACGACGCACGTAGCGCTCTTACATAGCTTAAGTCCTGTAAGGGCCGCGCTCTACCATCCACGATGATCTACAAATATTTAGAACCACCGGAAATCTCAATGGGAAGTGGTCGACCGCCAAGTACAACGGCCAGATACGATCGTTTTATTTTTATTTTAAGGGCTTCATTGTTAAGAAGTCAATTCCAAACGGTCCATAATATAAGGATGAGCTGTAAACGGTCATCAGAAGGCTTCGTGAGAATAGCCTTTAGTCGTTCCGCACAGGTCTTCTGCTGCTGGTGAGGCGTCGAATAGAAAGGCGACTATTCGCAAGTCGGGATTTCATTTGTACACTTAAATAATTCAGGGCTGTTCTGTTGATAAGAAGTGCCGGTTTGGTTTGTGGCAATCAGTTGATCGGGACCGTGTGTGGAAAAGACATGGAGAATGCTTTGTTTCATGTTATGGTAATAACAATCAGTTATGTATGGGGTGGCATCAACGTCGATGGCCGTACCGATCTGGTTATCATACAGAATGGGTCTTTGCCTGCACTAAGGTACATTGAGGAAGTTCTGGCAGCTGCGGTCCCATTCGCTCCATTTATCGGGGACAACTTCGTGTTAACACGTGTCCGCATGAACCTCGAGATGTCACCCATTACTTGGAGGATGTAGGGTTTACCACAATGAATTGGCCAGCGCGTTCTCCCGGCACGAATCCGTGTACGCTTATGTAACATGATAAAGAGATGGGTTAGACATCGTTCGCCGCCTCCAACAAGCTTTGAACAGCTTTAAACCTCTCTTGTTGATGAATGGGATTCTGTTTCACAAGACGAAATCCGGTTATTTATTCCTATCTAGGAAATTTAAGGCCGTAAGCGAGAATAAAAGAGGTAATACGCGTTTTAAGAGCAAAACCAGGTAATAAATAATTAGTTAATTTTTAATTTATTGTTAAATGATTTTCCGGTTTGTTGGTCATTTTTTTCAAACCAGCATAATTAAATAATTTTTATTGAAACTCATGAACTTTTGATCTCGTTTAAATTTGGTTTACATTAAAATAAGTATGTTGTATTTAATATAACCTAAAAATTCATATAGTTTGAATAAACAACAAAATACAAATGTCCAATTTTTTATTTTTGTGTATATAAAATATATATTTCCTTAGAAAAAACTCTAATTAATTACAACTAAAACGTACAAGCATGAATAAAACCGTTGATTTTTTTCAGTCATCAAAGTTAGAATTTGTTTATATCTTTGTTATTTATACCATTACTTGTGTTGGAAAACAGTTTTCTTAAATACTATCATACTTAGCGATTTAAACGTTTTTTAAGCATATTCGGCTTGTTTTAACCAAGTTTAGAAAATATACCTATTTACTAAGTAAAGTAGTTCCTGTTTCGTCTGACTAGGGCTCACATCACTTCACAACACTTTTGTCAAATATTCTTAATTGAAATTCCTAAGCAACGGCAGGAATCGAACCCAGAACTCGTACGTCCCCTACCCATAATTCTGTTTCTAAGAATTAATTAACTTTTTTTTAAAGTTGAGATAGAAAAGTCAGTGTCACGAGCAGGATTCGAACCCACGACCTTCGGCTTGATACGCCGCTACTCTACCATTTTAATTCAAATGAAGTATACTTCACTAAAGCTCTCCGTGGCCATTTCACTTGTCGCCAAGAATCAAATAGATTACACGACATTTGAAAAAGGCAAAAAGGAGGGAAAATTCAAAAGGTGCGGTTGAGGTGGGAAGTTAGTGCCCGAGGAGATCGAAGTCACGATAGCCAAGTGGTAGAGTAGCGGCGTATCAAGCCGAAGGTCGTGGGTTCGAATCCCGCTCGTGACACTGACTTTTTTATCTCAACTTAAAAAAACCTTAATTAATTGTAAGATAGTTAGATTAATTGGGCAAGCGGACCACGAAAAATAGTGAACTTAATCTGTTTCTAACCTTAAAAAAGTTCAATAGTAAAAAATCGAGTTTTGATTAAAGAAAAACATGAAATATTTTGAGATGAAAGCGCTTCGAACTAAACCGTTTTAAAGCCTAACAAAAGAGATTAGCTGTTAGGCAGGTTTCTTTGAAGTATTCCCATGATTAGTGAATCAACTATATCCGTTGTTTATTCCGTGTCGATGTCTGATATCCAAAGCCACCTGTTCACTTTGTTGCAGTTTGTTTATTTAAAGAACCTCGATTTTAAAGAAAGGATTTTTTCTACCCCGAGTTATATTTGATGGCACGCGAGTCCTACTGAGCCAGCTTTATTACCCCCCATCACGGCCCGCCGTTTCCGACTTTCCACAAAAAGAAGAATTTCGGGGATTATAGCTTTTGTATAAACCTAGACTATAAAAAAAGCTTTTGTTCAACACGATTGGGTTATTTGAAAACACAAAAATATTTCGATTTGAAACGTTCTAAACCTTTGATAAAATATGCAACAATATATATCACAAAAAACATGAATATCATATGTATGGTACGAAATTGATGAGCAAATCAAATAAAGCCCTATATTAAATTATCCATTTTTATTTTTATTTTAAATTATTTTTCTGTTTGCTTTATTTATTTTTATTGCAATATATTTTTAACTAATAAAATCATCGTTACATTTATAGGTGAACCATCATATCGCCGGAAGACCATATAATAAAGAAGTATGTATTTTATTTATCAACAGATTTACTAACATCATTAATATGAAATGTTGAAACCGACTAACATCGAATAAGCCTGTAATTCACCTGAAGACATTTTAACAAAGATTCATTAATCTCTAATAGCTAATATAGCTAACATCATTACTATCAATTTCAAAAGTTAAAAACTTAACGTTGTACTTTGCTCAATTTTTATTAACAGCTTTTTTTGCCAAGTCTCTCATGTACTAATTTTCTATATAGACGTAGATAAATAATTAAAACATTTATTGAAGATGTGGTGGTAAGTATTGGGTAAAAGTTATCGTTATATTTGTAGGAATTATTTGTCAAGATTATTCAGTTTAAGAGATATGAACAGAAAAAGCCCAGTTTTTGCACCCTCCCAGAATAGTTCTTACTATTCATGTCTTGTTCTCTTGTAATACCGGAGTTTCAGTAGCATGGAAATTACTACCGTTGGACGTGACTCTTTCTGACGTTTTTCCTTGTCAAAATCCTCTTTTTTTTCAAACCCTCCGACGAAACAAAGCGTTCCCATTTATGAAAGTTGATAGCGCGCTTAGCCCCTTATCTCTTCTCACCTTAGAATATATTCTTAAGTAATGTCCTGAAACAGACCTTTAAGCACTTAGAAAAGCCACTTAGGCATCCAGCGGCCGTATCTAAAGATTAACATAAACGCTGCCTCCTTTTGTTCCCTGACTGTTATAACATCATTAAAAAGAATTTCACTCTAAGCGCCTTTCATTTTAGGCGTTTTCAAGACCTCTTAACTTTTTAATTTAGATTTAAAGAAAAAATTGGAATGTTCCCTCTATGTTCAAAGATTTGCAAAAATATTTCACAGTAGATTGTATTTTTATTTGAAGCTTTTGTTAACGCGGTTGTTTTCTCCTTGCGAAAAAAATACCTTTGGGGATCAATTCAATTGAAATATTGTTACGTCGTCCTTCCTAATCGCTGAATCCACGGTTTATACGGTTTGATTTGTTTTTCCTTTGCTTGTCTCTTCATTTTTCAACTTTATGAAAGTATATTTTCAAGGAATCCTCTTGTGACGGAAGGGTCGCAAATGGTCGAACGGTATCGTGCATATATAATGGAAGGAGGAGAAGTATGAGAACGGGTTTTCTCTGCGAAACATCCTGCGATCCGCAACAGCGTCACTAATCGCATCCTGTCATCCGTCAAAATCGATTTTCTTTATCGTTACGCTAACGATTTCCTTGTTTCTACACGGCTGAGAAACCACAAGACAATTGGCGTTAAAGTTCACCTGAAATGATTATTTTTGCAATCGTTTTTATGAACCGATTTTCATATGGTTCTCGCGACTTTTTATAAAACGGAAAGACATTGATGAATCCGCAAATGAAAATGTAAAGTTACTATTTTAAAAAAGCTCATTTTTGAGGTTTTTAAGGAATAAAAAAGTCACTAGAGCTTATTTTAAAAACCTGTTCAAATTGGTTTTCTAGTTTGAGAAGTTTTAGAAAAACTAAGAAGGACACTAGTCAGTGACACTCATTACAAAGTTTGGTTATCTCACACAATCGTGTGTTCCAAGTAATGTCCAAATATTTCCGTTTCATTTAGTAAATTATTTTGTCAGTGTTTTTACTTATATCGAGATTAGTTCATTTTTAAGGCGAAGTATATCAAATTTCGATATATCGAAGTACTGGGAAAATCCATATACAGGGTGCCCCAGTTCCTTCTGACGAAACTCAGGGAATCGATTCTACTCTTCATTTGGAGCAAAAAATGCCCAGGAGAAAATTTTCGGAAAGTTCTCTATTTTGAAGATATTCGTCAATTTAGGTTTTTTCAACTTTTCGCTACCTTACCACATAAAAACGCTTACAACATCCAAAATGTTGAGACTGCAACAAATCCAATTACACCATTTGAAAGATCGCTAAATTTTCTATAAGATATTTCTATTTGCACTAATCTGAATGATATAAAACGTTAGCCAGTATCAGTTGGAACTTGTCANTTTATATATATAAAAGAATGGAGAAAATATCTGATAGTTTCTGGATTTGAGAATTTGCATAAATGATTTCTCTTAAGTTTAAGGATTGGGCAGTTTGGATGCGATGGGTTTGTGGCGATGGCATATTTGGCTGAAGCATCCCTTTTAAGTCCATATCGGCTTCACTTAAATGTTACATAAAGCAGCCTTTATTTGTAAGAGGTGTCAAAGGATATTAAGAAACTGTCAAATATCTGTCGATGTATAGTCTTACGCACCCTGTCGCTGTTGGGAGGAAGATATAATTATATTTATAAGTATACGGAGGACTTTTTGCGGATAGTGATGGTTCAGGGTTTTTCCATTTTGTTAATTCCTTTACACCCCAAGACCCTAATAGAGGGAGGTGGTGTTGAGGATTTGAAGTGATAACGACTGGGTTACTTGAGCGGATTATGAAATGTAGGGCAATTATTGGTATCCAACAAAGTATTTTAAGAGACACATCTTAAATTCTGTGTTGGGTTTTAATTTTAACGAAAACAGCCAGGCCCATTTTTTCAATTGAATGCTTTTTCGAAGCCTTAGGGCATGATCCTCAGAAATGTTTAGTAGCCAGAAATGACTGATACAATGATCGTTGCGACGACGAAGGGTTTGATTATCCACCAGTTGCCCATTTTCCCCAAACCGCGTCATGTGCTGTATCGCGATAATCTCAATGATATCAACTGATGACAGATTATCAATGCTCCACGACGATGCAGACCACGTTCTTGGCAGTGAGGATACAAATGCGTCATTTGGATCCTTAATGATCCTGAATAATCAGAATGTCCAGAACTTATAAAATTCCGATGGTATCTCAAAGAAGAGCACTCGCCATTTTTCAGCCCGTATCGCCTTGGTTCTTACCTCTCTTCAGCATATAATGAGCTTCTTTCCTTATAAGATCAAAATCATTATTTAATTTTATGTCAACATTTGTAGAACCCATTCACTTCTTTGGTGGTTCCCATTCGGTAAAATTTCACCGTGGATTTACTTAGCAGAAAAATATAAATACAATAAGAAAATTATTCTATTTTTCAAAGAAAGTCAGAAAAATCTGATGCAGATATTCACCATGGCAAAATATAAATGAAATAAGGTTACATATGAATTCAGTATATTTATAAACAGCAAAAAATAACAAAAAATTTAAAAAAGTTTAAAATGAACCTTTGCATTTGCAATTTGAAAACGATTATATTTTAATTAAATTAGTACAAAAGCTAAATATTAACTATAAGATTTAATTCTTCTTTCCAACACTAAATTTATACAAGATAGTGAATAGGTACTGTTGTGAACTGTGGGAAAATTTATTAAGAAGTGATGCAGATCTATCATGTTTAACAAATGTTACAAAAGAAACGTTTTTACGAACAGGCTCTTCACCAACAGAAGGTCTAAAATTTAAATAACAGTTCACCTCTCAATTTTAAAGCCCAACTAAATTCGGACAATTTCGATTCGTCCAAAATCTGCAGGAACGCGCATTCTGCCCAATCCTCTCGTTGTCGGTAATGAGACTTCTGTATAATTGGAACCTTTCAGAGAAAGACACACCAGATGAACACTCTGCCCGATGAGCGGACCTTATTAAACCAGGCAGTTTGGACAGTTGGGAGTACCAATTAGAGGGGTCGTCTAGCGACCAGTGAATTAACACGAGCAACTTCAAATTTCAAGAGCAAACTTTCCAGACATAAAGCCTTCTTTTATTAACTCGTAGCAGTAATTTTTTATACAGTTCTATATACAGTTTATACAGTTTCAATGTATAGGTCGATTCGATTTTGTAAATTTTTGAAACTGTCCTGGTTACCTTTTACAGCTGGATGAAAAAAAATTGCATTTACCCAGAATCGAACGCTTAATTTTTATACTTTTATAATGTTGAATGACTAGATTCTAGATTCTAGATCTTCCCTGACAATTCTGAAGAAGGTTATATGTAACTGAAATTTTTTGATAGTTGAAAACAACATATATTCCTTCTTTCTGCTGACAGCGATTACATTTATAGTGATTTATTGTTTTGATTAAATGTGCGTCTTTTTGTCTAATTAATATTGGCTTGATTATTTTTTCAAACTGATCGATTTTAGATTCATTTTAAGTTTTTTTATAAGAGTTGAATGGGATCAAATAACGCAAACTCATTAAAGATAATGTAGATAGAATATAATTTATAATATCATTTCTTCAGTTTGATTAGATAATTTATTTTAAAAGCTACCTTCTTTTTTCCTAAAGCACTTTTTTTCTGCTACTTGCCATCATCCCCTTAAACAACAAAACGTTAAAATGTTTAAAATATATTATAACAGTTTTAGAAAAGGAAACAAGAGTTTTAAATTTTACATTAAATTATGTAATCAAAAACGATATAATCTCTTTGCAACTGATAGTGATCTATTTTTATAATGGGACAGAGGTAAATAGACTTTTTTTAGATATTGTTAATATCAACCCAATTTGTCAAGCTGTAGTTCATGAAGCTTTGCACAGAAAATATACTGAGAAAGTATGAAAAGTGAACAGATATATGTTTATTAATTTGAAGCTGGTCTGGGTGTGCCTAACATTGCCAATACCTGAAAATAAAAAACAAGTTTAAAAATAAATAACAATTTAAAATTGGAAGACACAAGTTTATTCTGCACTCTCCGGTCTTCTATCTAACAATAAGTTCCCAACTATCCTCCTTATACCTCTAGGGCCGCTGATTTAAAATGGGAATCGGATAATATTTTTGACGAATTTTGCCTATCAAAGATGGGGTTCCGCAAGGAAGCATTCCAAGACCAATCGAAAAGAGAACACAATCAACAAAGCTGACCAACGCATTGTAAACACAGAAATCACACCCTACGCGGACGACACCGCGATCTTATCCGCACACTACGGTTCTTGCCAAGCAACCGAAACAATCCTAGTACACCTATCTTCTTGGGAATATCTACACTAAGCACACTAAACTATTGGGTTGTCCGGAAAATAATGCAGGATTTTAAGTTTTCATTTAAAAAAATCTATATAAAATATTCTGTTTACGTTTACAGGATTACTCATTTGTATGAATGTCAACACTTATTAATCCTCTTCCAAATGATATTGTTTGTTTNATGGGAAATTATTTTGATTAAAGAACATTGCTTTAAAGTAACTAGTTTCTTTTTTTTTGTTTAATACCAAAATCCTGCATTATTTTCCGGACAACCCAATAACTGCTTACAAAACATTTAGTCTCATTTGGATGAAGTCGAGTTATAGGGTCGGCCAAATCCTCCAATATCAAACGAGTCTAATCCTTTCAAACCAAAGTCCTGTCTCACATCCTCAACTATCCCTTACATTTAACTGGGCTAACAATTAACATAGACATTGGCATTCGTTGAGGAACTGATCTGCACAAGTTTCGACAATATCCACTCCAAGCTATCACTAATGACCTCCTCTGGCACCGTAATGGCACCTATCCCCTCTGAACCATGGCCTGACAGATCTACCAGTTTTGCACTGGTTTTGCACTCTACCACTTTACCACTCCGATATATGTATATATATTTTTACACGGATATCAATAAATGTCTTTAAAGACTCTTTATTTTTCTTGTGATGATAGTAACAATTCTTTTAGCCATAAATATAACAACTATATTATCTTATATTGATAATATTGTTGTTGCTGTTCTATTCGATAGGTTTTTATTTTTTTAAAAAATTTTTTGATCAATAAAGACGGAGACAACCAAATTTTTTTGGAGTAGAGCGGATCAAGATAAAAAATAATTTATAACATTTGAGTTACTAATAATTTATATATAAATATACTCTAGTACTATGATGACATAAATTTAGCTAACACTAACAAAACAATTACTGCATAACGTAGGACAATAACAATTTCAGTAATTTAATTATTTACCTTATTCTAATAGAAAAACAAGTAAATTTAACTATATGCACACACAATATTCAGCTTTTATTATTTTTAGTATCTATGCAAAACTCGGTGCCAGAAAATCACCATATGACACCTAGGTCAAAATTCCTAGAAGATTCTAGAAACAACTCCCTTTTGGACAACATACACAATCGTCATTCCAGCATACATCTGGTAAAGTCACTATGTACAGGGAAGTTTTTAAAGTTAAACGTTAAAAGTTAAAGTTTAAACCGCCAGGTTACACCATACTCAGAGAGAAAAAGTATTTTTATTAGAAATAAAAGGATAATTATTATATTCAAAACCTACAAAAACTTTTTTTTGTTTGGTTAGAGAATATATTCAATTTGATTGATTAAGTCTGAGGTTTTTTTATAGTCACTACAATGGAGAGTCACTTTACTTTTGAATTTTTATATTTTTAATGGTGTAAAAGATGTGTTTGAGTTGTTGATGATTTGTATATTTTTTCATGTTGTGTTTACGTTTCTGGGTTTTCAAGCATGTGTACTTTTCGTACTATGTACTCATGTAGCAATTAAAAGCTATTTCTGTGTTTTTTGGTTTATAGTCACTGTAATTGAGTGTCACATTATTTTTGAATTGTTATGTTTTAAATGGTGTAAATGATGTGTGAGTTGTTGATGATTTGTATATTTTCTCATGCTGTGTTTACGTTTCTGGGTTTTCAAGTATGTTTACTTTTCATACTATGTACTCATGTAGTAATTATAATCTATTTCGTATGTCGCTGTTGCTTTTGGTTTCTACAGGAAATGTAATGTTATTAAATGAGGAATTTTAGTCTGTTAATATGATGTCTTTCTTGTTGTTGATATATTTACTGTGGCGAGCATGGTAACTTATCTACTTATGTATAAAATACTACTTAATAAAGTCGAACCTACCCTGCAATAGAATAAAAAGAAGTTCAAAAATGTTCGATTTGACGAAAATTCAATATACGTTTGCTAAACGTTAATGCGCTGGTGAACGCCAAAGTTTTTAAACGGTGTGGGTATATTGACGCAGTTTATACCATAGTTGATATATTTTAGTTTTGTCTTCTTCTGTGTTAAATATTATTAATAAATTTAACAAAATTCTTTAAGAACGTTAAATTATAACGTTGTACATATATTCTTATATTGGTGTCCAGGTTGGCTGTTATGTACGTTTGCCTGTTTTAAAAAAATACAGAAACGTTTATAAAGCACAGAATGGTTAGCTTCGAACGATAAGTTTTTTGACAGTATTGTTTAATCTGGTCCAGGGCGGGGCCGGAGTTGCCTCGACGTACATCTGCTGGAACTGCTGACTCGGCAAAGCAGGAGCAATTCGTGCTCGTGTCACATTTCGACACTGCCATGGCTTGCCGTTCAAAATCACAAGAGTGACAACCTTGTTTTTGAAATGTTATGAACGTTGTTCATTATGAGCTTTAGTATAGTATAATATGGTCAGTTTTAAGTTCAAAATGACATAAGTTAATATCTCTCTGAATTTATTTCGCGTATTATTACGCCATTCAGACAAAACGTGTGATAATTTTTTATTTTTTTGAAGGGGTTCCATAAATAATTTTTTATTTGGCGGATAAAAAGCATATCGCCATCCATTATTCATTTGTTGTTTAATTTCCCAATGTACAACTAATCTGAAAAGTTATAACAACAAGAACAAATAATTTAAAATATATTCTATTTATGTACATGTGTTTGAAATTAAGCAAGATGTCATATGGAGCATTTCTTTATAAAAAATAACCAAGTTGTTACTTTTGAATTCGAGAAAGAAAATGTTGTTAGGAATTTTGCTGGTTAGCGATGCATTGTTCAGTTACTTTTTGGAATCGATAAAAATCTTCTGCGGCGTCCAATTTGCTGCCGAGCTCAGTTTGAACATGGCTGAACCATATTTCATGGATTATGAGTTCTTGATTGTAACGGGGATCCTCACAATGTTCATCGTTTATCAAACCGATAACCACACAGGTAAATATACGATGGTACGTGTTGGACTATTTTTCTTATTTGCTTCAAGCATTTGCTCTGTAATTGCATTAAGCGTCAATTTTGGAAGAAACTTGGAATCCGACACTTTGAAATTTTTGTGCCGAATAACTACTCTTTTGTATATAATGACGTCGCCATGTCGAAACATGCTCATCCTTCAACAAATACGCGTACCGTCCGACTTCGATAAATTGAGACCGTTTCTATTTTTACTCATATACTTTCGCATTTTAGGAAGAGGTATTACAATGGTTATCAATAAATCCGATAAGGCTGAAGATGTTTTCAGATCTCAATCGATCTTATCGCCATTCGCCGTGTTCGGTTATTATACGCTGTTGACATGTTGTATAGGAGAAGCGTTATATTTTGAAAAGGTTGCGAATGGAATATGGAAGTCAGTACTGGGATGTTTCGGTTTGGCAGTATACGAGAAGTTAAGTAACTGGAACGCTCCCATACCAAAACCATGCCCTGCAAAACTGGCGCCATATGGTACTATTTCTCAAGGCCGGTACGTCACCGCATACAGACTTTCTTCGGCACCTTCAGCACCTTCCGCAACTTCAGCTCAGATAGCTAGCGATCCACAGAGCATTTGTATTTCGAAATTAGATTTTCTTCCGATCGAACCCAGCCAAAAGAAAACGAATGAACTTCTACGACCAGCTCGATATTTTAAAAGATTCGCTTTTCCCTGGTCAGTCGAACGGTATTCCCAGAACATTATCCAAGAGCTGATGATCAAAGAAGAACTAAACCACTGGATATGCAGGGCGAGAAAGAGGTTTCCCGAATTCGAAATACGCGAAACGGTATATTTTTACAACATACTATCATTTATCGTTTTCGGGGTCGCTTTTTCGTTATTGAATTACGTTTTTGCATGTTTCACTATAAATCAAGGGTTAATGGCTCAAAAAAGGTTCGCTATCGAAAAAATTGATATAACGACGTTGATTATCGTTACTGATATATGTTTATATCCCTTAGTCGAATATTGGTTGCATCCGTCACTCAAGAAAAAAATACAAAGAGACGTATACTTCTTTCTGTTAGGATACATTTTTCTATTGATGGCTTTTGTTATTACGATTTTCGTTCAAATCAAGTTAAAGTCGCTACCGTACTACCCGAGACCGAACAGAACTCAGTTTAGAATTTTCAACGGAATCAATGAAACTATCGTAATTTCAGATAGCTCGAAGAAACAATTCCAATGTATAGTGCCATCTTATGATTACGCATTGATAAGCAATATTGTTTTTAAAGAGAGCCGAGAGAAAAAAACATTTTACATTGACGGTATGTTTGGGCTAATATCTTTCAATTTTGAAATCGAAGACACGCGAACTCTTTATTTTTTAGTCGATTCTAACGGTATTATAAAAATCTCTTCTGCGTTTGATCACTCTGCTTTTCATTACGAAGGGGACACTTTTTCGTCGAAATATTTCGTTGTCACGTCAAATCCTAAATTACTGGATAGTTTTTCGTTCAGCACTGAAGATTCGACATTGATTCAGCCTGTAAATAACACGAATTCTTATGCTATCGAGCCGGACAATTACAAAATCCAAGTGAAAACGAAATCTGAAACGTTGGAAGCGATGAAAACCGGGTTCAAAGTGATGGACGAGGGTGCCGTATATTCATTTTTAATTTTTTCCAACATGAGTCAAATGTTTGCAAAATTTATGTACCTTGAAGGACCTCTTCCATTGGCCTACATAACACTCTTCCCTCAAATAATCCTAGCGAGCTTGGGAAACGCTTTTGCTACTGTATCCTTTTTTAGACATTTATACTTGGAATCACCTCAAAAACTCAGATGCACGGTCTTGGGGTTGTTATTAGCTCTCAATTCCGAACTGATGGCGTGTCTCCTGTGGAACAAGTTCAGCGATGTTGTATACGACGGATACTTACGGTTCATGTACATATTCATCATAATTCACTGTATATTAATCGCTTGGTGTGTTTATGCTGCAACTACGTTCCATCACAGATTTCGAAAATATTCTTCCTAATGCCATTTTGTTTTCTTGTTTGATTTTTTAAATCAAATTAAAACATATGTGAAAATACGTTCATTTTTTTTGAGATTCTGATTCAACGATTGGTTTTAAAACGTTTTGAACATTCATATATTTCTTGAGAAAAACATATTTCTTAACGCATGTGTACGTGTTTAATGGACTGATTTACAAAGATTATTTTAATTTCAATTACGGTATTATTAAATATTAGTCAATTGTAATGTAAACGGTCTTAATCTACTATTCGCTCTATTCGACGAGTGTCTACTTCACTCAAATTTCAAATCATGGCTTTAGACGAAATTAGTAAGACAATTTATGCAAGACGAATCTAATGTTCACATAGTCAGGTGTTTGAATTAAGCACAGTAATCATTAAATATTAGTCAACTATAATATAATCGGTCTTAATCTACTATTCGACGAGTGTCTACTTCACTCAAATTCCAAATCACGGCTTTAGACGAAATTAGTGAGACATAATTTATGCAAGAAAAATCCAATTATGATCTTGTGTTAGGATTAAGCACCTGTTAACATTTCTTCTTTTTTTAATTGAAGTATTTTTATTTGTAAAGAAAGGTAGCCTTTTTTGAATTTATTAAGGGAATATGGGAAAGAAAAACTGGATTAGATGTGGACAGCAAAAGTATATCTTCATCAATTATTATTCAGAAATCGTGAGATGCGGTCTGGTGTAATGTAGGTTTCAGAAAAACGTGTGTGGTGATTAGTGACCGTTAATCGATATTTATTTAGAAATCGTGAGATGCGGTCTGGTGTAATGTAGGTTTCAGAAAAACATTTTCTTTATCGTGCCAACGTTTCTATCTTGATTGAGATCATCTTCAGGGTTCAATCAAGATCGAAAAGTTGGCACGATAAAGAAAATGTTTTTTCTGATACCTACATCATACCAGACCGCATCTCACGATTTCTGAATAATTATCGATTAACGGTCACTAATAACCACACATTCATCAATTATTTTGAACTCTCTAAGAATAATAGAAAACTTTCATTAAAATCATGCAGAATGAGGTAAATGCAGTAATTAAGGCCGACTGGCCATTTGGAATAAATTAATTTCAGCACAAGGTTTTGCAATTCGTTCGTGTCGCTGCAAAAGTTGTCACACTTGGGCCGGCACGTGCTTTACCTCACCCGCTATATACGCCGGAAATTGCGACTTCGAGTTGTCATGTTTTAGAATCAGTGTGGTTGTGAAGTTGGTATTGGCAGCAATCATTCCTACTTTCTGTAAGTGTACAGTGAAAATAATAAATTGGTGAAACACACAGGATACGAGACAATTTCTGTACATTTCGGACAACCAGACTAAACGCTCATTAATTAGCCTTAATGGCGAGTATGTTGACGGTAAACCTGCACACTTAACACAACTTCATCATCATTTTTCTTTTAAAAAAAACTAATTACTTTTCCAATCATTCGTAGAGTCTTGTCATTCAACGTTTCCAAAACTTGTTTTCTTGGTGACTTCAATTCGTCCCAAGTAGGACAATAAATAATTATATTTGAACGAATCGAACTTCGGTCGTGTCTTATCAAGCAACTGTCGGCGATTGCACCTCCTATCACGAAGTAACCGCTTTCACAGATATTGCCCTGCTTTGATTGACCCTCATCCATCAGGGTAAATTACGTCGCGTCCTCAATAACCCCTCAGCAGAATTTCATCTCCTAGATGGAGGAGCTTTTACTTTGCGGACTATTAAGATAAAATATTAATAAAAAACTATATTATCTCGATAATAGTGTTATTTTTATTCTATTCTACATGTTGTTATTAGTTTTTTCCTTAACCTGGGTGGGTTAAAATAAAAAATAGATAAAATATTGATTAAAGAGTTGCCATGCGAAGAGGAATAGTGCAGAGAAAACAACATTTTGTTAAAATAAGACTTGCAACAGTCGATCGTTTGTTGTAATATATAGAAAATTCGGGAGATTATGTAGCATGCACGAAAAGTTTGCTTCTAATTACTCAACAAATAATGTTTTAGAAAGTATGTACTCTGCATAACATAATAAACGCAATTCTTTCAACTTCATTAAAAAGTTTTCACAAAGCACATCATTTTACAACCTTTTTACTAAAATGCGTAAAAATTTATATGTTGTAGAACAATTTTAAAAGAAACGTTTAGCTGAGAAAGTGTATTTATATATATTTATTAATTATAATATGCAAAATGCGGGAAAGGTTTTACGTCATATTTCGAATAAAGGATCTAAAAACGTAAGATCACCTATTTTTATAGAACATTTTTTGGTGATACTTTATAAAAAAAATTTATGTGTTTTCAGTGGGCCCTAGAGGCAAAGAAAAAATATTGCAATTAATTTACTTTTTTTAATATAGTTTTCTGTCTTTATTGTGCATGTATTTAAATGTTATTATATATAATTTAATTTTATTATCTTTGATAAGTTATGCAGGATTTTATTATAAGAGATTCATATAAATAAAAAGTTACAAAAACAAAAGACGCTTCCAATAAAATAACGTTAAAAATATTTTTATTTAAAAAAATTGGACTCGTTTTAAGCACCCTATAAAATCCTTATATACGAATTTTTATGGCAATTAAAACAGACTATTTTAACTGGATTCGCCGGGGAGATTTTTTTTTCTTGCCCGTGTACGGTATTCCACTTTTTAAAATTCACGACTCATCTGAATTTGGACAAATTCAATGTTATTACAACCTTTGTCAAGCTTAATCTCTTTTCTTTCTGTCTACAAGGTACAGAATAAGACAGTATAAGTGAGAAAAACAAGGCTGAATGCAACAAAAAAAATTGTAGTTTTATTTTATTTCTCTAATTACGGTAAATCGAAGGAATTAAGAAAAGCGAAAATATTGATAGAAAAGACATTTTTTTCCAAAACATTTGTATTCGGGGATATTTTGGAGTTCAGAAAATGAATATCAATTTTTTAAAATATCTTAATCTATTTTGCTACGTCGCGCGACATAAAATAATTACAGATAGCTAGGAATTTTTCGTTTAATTATTTTCGTGCTTCTCCAAAGCAAATCAATATATTGTTTTTAAACTCGAAGAAGACCTTTCTAACCCAACCTTTATAACGGTTGTAATAACATTTGGACAAAATCCAGAGGTGCTGTGAATTTTCAAATGGAACACCTGACATCGGAAAACAATGACTATTTTTTATTGACATAAACTTCATATTTTAAAGATGTAAAGAGTGTTTAAAACTAACCCTATTCGTTGTTCAAAAACAAATTTTTTGCATTTCTTTATTGGAAGCGTGTTTTCGTTTTTACAATCTTTTTTATATTTATTCCGATTTAATAAATCCGGCATTTTATTTTCTAGGTAAGGTTAGAAACAGTCGCCCAGTTTATGACCTTACACACCGCGACCAAAATTGGTCTGTTGTGCAATCTCCATTACTATTTGAAGCTCTTGGTTAAGCGTACGGCTTTTTATGTGACCCCCAAAAGGCTCCCGTGGGTATATTTCAGGTCTTGGCTTTTCCTCTCCCAGGAGTAGAAGCCCTATCAGCCTGCATAGACCTTTACACCAACAGAAGGCATATTCTGTAGTTTTTTCCCTTTCTGGCAAAATTTTCTAGTTAAAAAACAAAGCCACTGATATAAATAAGCATATAAATGCAAGCACGATAAAGGCAGAAAGGGGATGTTTTAAATAAGTTGTAAATTATTTTTAAAAAATTTCTCGGCTCAAAAGTTTCATTGAAATCGATGATACAACGTCCCTAGCGTTCCCTTGTTAATCTATTTTATTTAATTTCAATCTAATTTAATTATTTACATCAACTAAAACATGTTTAAGTCCTATCGACATACAAGTGAAAGAACAATTTTTAATTTTATGACAGTGAAATTATTATTTTATCGGGTATAACGTCGATATATCAACTTTCGATAATACATAAATGCATACTGAAAATAATGTTTTTTAAACAAGTGTTCCATTTAATATATACTGTATCTTAGGGTTAGAAAAAAAAACATTTTGAAGATCCTACTTGTTATTACATCAATTTAATAGCTTTAAAACCGAACTTTGATATTTAAATGATTTTAAATATTAATTTTATAAACATTAAACATAAGTAAGTAATGATTCTCTAATATCTCAAAATTAAGCAACAAGGACAAAAACTTGCTGTAATTTAAATGGAAAAATTATTACATTCACGACAGAAGATAACAAAATGTAATTAATATATTATTCTAAGATAAATGAGGCTTTTTTTAATTTTCTCAACTGTTATAAATTTTAAACGATTGATTGTTTTAGGCGATTAATTCTCCTAGTCCTTACAATCAAATCCCTCATTATTTACTCCTTTTTGTTATTCATTTTTGTAAATTAATTAACAAAATAAAAGATTTTATCTTATTTATCGTTTATAAAGGGGTATAAATAATTTTCCGGCTGAATAATCTTTCCGGCTCGGGGATTTCTTTTTGCCAGCCTTTACTGTTGTGGATTTTAAACGGTGGCTTAACGTGAGACATAAATCTGGCTGTTTCGTGGTAAAAAAAAAAAATCAAATTGTTTTTGTATGAATTCAATGGGAAAACCGACCGTTTTTACTGACCAACTTTTAAAACTATCACAATAACCTGTAGATAGATTTGATATGAACCAACCCATACATTCTATGTGTTGTATACATTCAATGCAAAACTAATTGATACAACTGTCAACCCAATAAGTTCAAACAAGGAAATAAAAAATTAAGAGGATTATTTAGAAATCGTGAGATGCGGTCTGGTGTGATGTAGGTTTCAGAAAAACATTTTCTTTATTGTGCCAACGTTTCGATCTTTATTGAGGTCATCTTCAGGGCCTGGGATTTACAAACATTGTTTACATTTGACAAATACATTTAGGATGTAGAAATACTTTGATTGAATATAAAAAATATATTATCCTAAATGTTGTTAAATGAAAACAATCTTTGTAAATCCCAGGCCCTTAAGATGATCTCAATAAAGATCGAAACGTTGGCACGATAAAGAAAACGTTTTTCTGAAACCTACATCACACCAGACCGCATCTCACGATTTCTGAATAATTATCGATTAACGGTCACTAATCACTACACATTAGAGGATTCTCGATTTTTTCGATATTCGGTATACATTATTGGCGGTACTGAATAATAATAAAAATGAAAAATCATTGGAACTAAATCATTTATTGATATTCAACCTTTGATTACAATGATTATACGTTTCTATATTCCGCCATATACCATCTACTCACTCATACTATTGTCTTTTTTTTAAATATCCCATCTAATGATCTAATAAACACAAACCTATAACCAATAGCAAAATGCTGTATTCGATATCTCAAATCAAGAAAGAGATTTTTCGTTCTTTCTTATCTAGCTTGCTGAATATCACACATCGTTTCATTTTATAGTATCCTATAATTCACGAGGACATTTTTTTCTGGTAACGCAAGTTAGAAAGATATTTCCGACTGTTTTACATCTCGTCGAATGTTCACCGCTGTAAATAGCATTCGAATGATGTAACCAGTTGTTTTCTGAAGGAGTAATTTATCTACTAAACATATTTAACGTCTTTTTTTTTACTTATTCGTTTATTTATTGC
Organism: Cimex lectularius; assembly: GCF_000648675.2. Lineage (NCBI taxonomy): Eukaryota > Metazoa > Arthropoda > Insecta > Hemiptera > Cimicidae > Cimex > Cimex lectularius. Next base: position 181,371 of record NW_019392736.1, read on the forward strand.
TTGGATTTATTAATTTATCGATAATCTGGCTTAAAACCAGAAAAAAATATTCAACGTCACGCTCTTTTCCGATAAAGTTTCAAGGCGACTGCAAAAGGAACAGCCTAACGAGCAATCGTTGTCTGAATCTTTCAGAACGTTCATAAACAATAATTTCACTCGTCTTGAATATCTTACTATAATGATTTATTAAATCATCCATCTAGACAGCTCAATTATCCAGTTTCGGAACGGCGACCCGGTTATTAAATCCTTAAAGCCGTTCGAGGAACGGCGAAAAAAAGAACATTCGCCGACCAACTGCGCCATTAAAATACGCGCATAATTTTAATAACTCGAAATGCGGTAAGTCAGGTCCGCTTTTGAAGAATGTCGGTATAGGATTCTGGAGATGAATCGCAATGAAAGAAATTCCAACGTCTCGATGAATTTTAGGGCCCATGCCAATTTTATACCTTAATCATTAAGGATATATTACATATTCAGTATCAACTGCTTTCTGAATAAGCTATTGTCTGAAATGCCTATTATAGGTAAGACTCGGCTAAAATTACTTTTTTTAACGTAGTATGTTCAGCGTTTAAGTTTTCACACGGCTAAGCGGTCTTCTGGTAATTAGGTATAGATCTCGGTCAGGTAACAAAGTCAACTATTTACCTGATTTTAATTAAAATAGTACTATCAACAATGGAATATTTCATTTCATTTCTCCCGATGACATAAGGGAACAAAACTGTCTTCCTTAAATAAAAATGATCTTATACTGTGTTGTAAATGAAAATAACTTCCTGAACCTAAAAACATTTACGTAGCTATGTGGTAATGTTCTAACTCCGGAGTAAATATTGTTATCGTACTTTTAAAAAAAATTCTATGATATTTTGACAACGGACAAAATACTGGCAAAGAAGTTGCAAGTAGTGATAACGGCATTGCCAGATGTGGTTTTTCAAATTTACAGAAATTTTTGTCTCTAACAAACAAAAAAAACATAATATAAGAAGTACAATCAATCTAGATTTTAATAAAAAATAATACCCCCTTTGTATCACTGTATCAGTTAAAAAAGATTCAAGCTTACGGAGACTTGATAGCCAGAATAAAATATGAAATGAACTTGGCTTCCGCATTCCTCGATCGTATAAACATAAGACCCTACTCCATATTTACTTAGTAGCCATAATTGAGCATATTGTTTTGGTGTTTAGTGACCGTAAGCGGTAATGATTATGTGGAAATCGTGAGATGCGGTCTGGTGTGACGTAGGTTTCAGAAAAACATTTTCTTTATCGTGCCAACGTTTCGATCTTTGTTGAGATCATCTTCAGGGCCTGGGATATCTAAACATTGTTTGAATTATACAAATACTTATAGGATGTGAAAAAAATAAATTGGTACGATACTAGAAATTTTAGATTCAACCAAAGTATTTGTACTCACTCAAAGTGTACACAGAAAACAAACACTGCGAGTTGGTGAACAAATTTGGTATTGGGTCTCATAGGGTCTCATACTGATTTTAGAGAGAGACGAAAAGAGAAAGAAAGGGAGAGAGAAAGACAAAGGGTGAGAGAGGGAGAGAGAGAGATGATGAACCAAAACCATTCTTATATCTAATCCATTATTTCGTGGTCCGATTGACCAAATAACTTCTTTCAATTAATTAATTTTTTATGTAAGTTATTGGTTGAAATGAAAAATGGCAAAAAGGAGGAACGATTCAAAAGGTAGGTTGAGATGGGTAGTGGATCGAAGTCACGATAGCTCAAGTGTTCACAGCTGCAAATAATATATCAAAATAATGTTGAACCAGTACTGGGTTACTTATTGGGTCCGTCTTCACCCGCGGGTTTATTAAATTTTTCCAAAAAAATGGAATACCAAAATGAGTTTAAAGTTTGTACATTTTGTTGCATGGCTTTTCTTGAAATTGTCTAGAATATGATAGCTTTTCAGTGATTAGTAGCTTCGGCTTTATTTCTTCATTATCTAAAAGTGTGCACATTTTATACGCAAGTACGCATTTCAGTATACAGATTACAAGTTAGAATCTCGCTAGCTACTACCAAACTAACCAAACTAGCTTTTTCATTTCAACCAAAACCTTACATATAAATTCATTAATTTCGTGGTCCACTTGACCAATTACATATAAAGCTTATATCTAATGTTTAATGTAATGTACACCTTGATTCCTCACTGAAGATGACGCAAAGCCAAAACACATTTGAGTGTCCTCGAGACCTGTGAGTGTAGACCCATTATGTGACCAGTGACAACAATATTTTTCATTCTTAACACGCATGCTTACAGTAATTTGAAGACTGACTTAGGTCAAATCTTCAAACGGTATTCAAGCACTTTTACGAACGAGTATTAAAAGAGTTTTGAGTATGTTCATAGGTTTACATCATTGGGCATCATTATAATTAAATATAGTTACACGTTTAATTATTAAATAAGTTTTAATACTATCAGACTAGTTGAATTATGTTAAACTTTTAATTTTTCAGAAGTAAGCTTTGAATCAGGAAATAATGTGACTGACACTTGGTAATCCCTCTAGAAAATTATCTGATCAGCTATTTGGCCTTTTTTTTCTTTTTGTAAAATGTCTTTTGTAACATTCGACGAGATCCATGAGTAGAGATTGCTAAAAGAAACCAAAAATCGAGTGGGAAAAAGCCGCGTGAAAGCTTTTAGTGAATTTATCGTCTTAAAGACCCATTCGTGCCGACAGTTTCGCCTGAGGTCGTCGAGAATTATTTCGTGATGGACAAGAAACAATGGATTAGGGTTACTGCGTTATGAACATAGTACATTACGCCGAGGCTTTCATATTTCATTCTAGACTCGCGAACAAAAAATTACAAAAAAGAGACAATTAGAATCAATATATTAAAGAAATAAACAATGTTCTATTTTAGGACGGAGGATCACTACTTCCGTATTTATCGGAACATCGATTACTCCGTAATCTGTTCAAACTGAAAAGACAGCATTTGACAGTTGGATCTGTCACCTGCTATTATTCCGCCCGGAAAACCACTCAAACTGCCATTATTCCAATCCATTGATTTTCCTTTTAGGGTTTCTCTTTTAAACCCGGATCTCCACCTTACTCCAAATGTTTAAAAATGTAGAATATAAAGCTAAGCTTAAGATAACTTTTGTACATATTGGTTTCGTGCCTTTCAACAACAGTAGATTAACATTTTCGCTTGTACAGGGTGTATTTTTAGATGGCCCTGCTGAATTTCTCTTGGACCAATGACACTGTAAAAAAATACGTATTTAATATTTTTTACTCTAGTTTCTAATTTTTACCTTTTTTGGAGAAAAATGGTACACCAGGCCTTGTTCAACTTCAACATTTCAAACAGGACCCTATACATTCTATTCCCTATTCATTTTTAAGATTTTTTACGCTGAAACCAATTTCAAATTTAAGGTCATTTGGTTTGCTATTTATTATTCATATTTCATGTTCGAACTGCCTGCCTTGCGTAATGACATAAAGATTTGCTCATTTAACCACTCTTCACCGGTGCTCAGAGCGATAGAGACAAGGGAGAAGGATAGGCAATTATTTTCTATCTTTTGCCGCAGTTTTTCAACTAAGGTTGCTGGGTTATGATTGGCGTAGACACTGTTTTTTAAATTTAAAATAGTCAAGTTGTGTTAAATCGGATGACAGATGAGGACATCTAAAAAGGACACCAACAAAATTATTGTGTGTTTATTAGTGACCTGTTGTTTCATAATTTCTTGAAGTCGTGAGGGGCGGTCAAGGATGAGGTAGTTTAGAAAATCACCTATTTGAAAAATGAAAAAGGTATTTTTATAAACTACCTCACTCTTGACCGCTCCCCACGCCTTCAACAAATTAACAAAATGAATATACAGTAATTTTTCTTTGATAAAATCATCATAAATATCAATAATGAATAGATTCTTGTTTAAACATTTATTGTGTTTAAAATGTTAGCAATTTCAAATCTCGTTCATGTAATGAGTTTTTATATAATCATTTTTCTTGCTTCATTCAATGTTTTTGACTGGGATGTTCGTTTGAATTTTTATTGTGTTGGCCACGAAGTATTGTCGGTTTATTACTACAGTAACTGTTGAGCATTGCCAATCTATTTCCATCACGTGACAGAAAAATTCATTGCTCCCTGTTCCCAAAAGTTTTTAGGTTTTTAGATGCTATGGTTTGTTTTAAAGCTGTTTATGTTCATTTTGTCAAATGTATTGGACTCTGGACACAACTGAAATTAACGTAAAAAAATGACACGCGAATACTCCGATCTTATGACCAGAAGCTGCAGCGAGTCTTGTTTTAAAACTTCTTTATCTTCATTTTGCCTAATAGACTGGACTATGAAAAACAGCTGAAATGGATATCAAAGAAATGAGACACAAATACTTCGGACTTTCTTTTTGACCAGAAGCTACAGAGTGTATTTTAAACTTCTTTTAGCTTCTTTTGGTCTAATATACATGATATGGAAAAAACTTAAATGTGAGACACAAATACTAGGTCCTTTGGTACCCACTTCAAGGAGTTTTGCTTTAAAAATTCTTTGGGCTTAAAGTATTTTTGTTTAAACAATTTTATGAACTCGATGAGTGAAGTAGGACACTTTGACCTAACAATTCTCCTCCAATAGTCCATCCCTAGCCCATAATTTCAGCTAATTTGGTTGGTCAAGTTGTGATTATTATTTTATAGAAATCAACGTTTTGTTAACAGTTTATCGCAATCTGTCTTCGAGTCCAATTTTAATAAATGCATCTCATGAAATTCTTCCGTGAAGTCCGATCTTAAAAGTGGTTGATGAAGGCTCATTTAGCTACCTCCAGGATCACGGTTGCCTGTGTATAAATACATTTATGGAATTCTGTTCTTCACGTGTCATTATAAATGAAATAATGGTAAGCAAAAAAGTATAATAAGAAAAAATAAAAATATATAAAATGTGGTTAAAGGATCAGGTGGTCTTTTTTAATTGCTATGCATATTTTGCTTTGTAATACGGTTTTTCACACCATTTTGTGTGAAGAGTGCCTCCTTTCTACCATTCATTACCAGAAAATCCAGGTATTGGGTTGTCCAAGCCTTTATCATTTCATGAGTAAAAATAGGTGATGTGCATGTAGTAAGTGCTACATAAGATCCAATTTCGGACCAGGAATCATGGTTAATTGGTCGTCTTCTAATTTGGATATACATTTTTAGTATTCAAGCCCTTCTTTTTTATTTCTTTTTTCTAAAAAAATCATCCTCGTTTTCATGTCATTCCAATCAGGCCGGAGCGCGTGTGTTTTCGCTTTATGGTCCCAATTGTCTCGGTTTCCGATCATCCGTCGGTAGAATATTGATGGTTTTACTTTGTCCTTTTGTTTTAAACACGGCCTAACCAACGATGAATCCGTTTTTCTTTTATGTTGTTGTTTAACAATCGATACGTGCTATTGCTGTGTTTTTTGTTAACACGAATACGAACGTGAAAATATTATTCCACTTCATATCGTTTAATTACAATGTAAATAATGGTTTCGATTGAATAAAGGTTTACGAGCCATTAGCCTTGAGCCTTTTGAAAATGGCCCTCGTAACCGGAGGCGAAAACGTTGGAATGCACACCCTTGGTCTTCTGAGATTATGTTCTTTTTACAACCCACTGAGAAGATAATTAACTTGGATTTATATTTTTGAAAGCCGAAGTAAAACCGAATTTACATTTAGAACGCGAATTATGCTAAGTGGTTTTGAACCGTCTAATACTAAGTAAAACAGCCAGTCGTTGTTATTTTCAATACTTGAAATGTTTCAATTGTACGCACCAATTCTTAACTTTTACAGGGTATAGTAAACTGAAATAATTAATATCTCGTAAAACTTGGCTGGTCTAATTATTAAATTATGCGTCAATTCAAGTTCTGATTAAAATAATAATTAATCATACTTATTAATATTTAAGTTGGATGCTTTTTAAATAAGTATACGGTCAAAAATGTGTATATTTATATAGAAATTGTACAAAAATCTTATTGCAAAGTTACAGAATATGAATGATAGAAAAACATGAAAAAATGAAATTTTGATAACTAAAGAATAATAGAATTTATTCCGAGTATGATATGAGTAAAAGTGATGGAGTGTAATTTTTTTAAACATGCATTCAAGAAACTACGACAAAACTGATAGATATTAAATACTGGTGTACATATATATACACAAAGACAAAAAAAAGAACACTCGTATTTTTTCCAAACAATATGTATTATTAAATTCATATTAATTCCAACATACTCATTTTAAGTAAAACACCGTAAACGAAATCAAAGTTGTATAAATAGCAATTAAACAACTTCTTACTTTAAAGACTGAAACAATGAACAGTTTTGATCACAAGGTTACAGTTTTTTTAAAGGAAAAAATGTAAATTTGATTAAAAATTGATAATTGGCGAGAAAAAATTAATTTTTTTATACAATCAAAAACCCGGACACTCGAATTTTATTGTTTATTTGGAACTATAAGTATCTTTACTACGTTATTAAATATTAAATAACAATTTTTTACAGAGCTTTGCCCTTAATTAAAAGCAAAGCCATGTAATAAATTGTTAGTTAAATTTATTCTATCACTAAATGATATTACGGTGTTTTGATAAATTTTCTTTCAAATCATCACGACTAAATAATTTTTATTAAAACTCATGAATTTCTGATTTCATTTAATTTGGTTTAAATTAATATATGTATGTTGTAATTAAGGTAACGGTAAAAATATGTAAAGTTGAAATAAATAACAATATATAGGGGCGTCGGTGGCCGCAACGGTTTAGGCGTTGACACGGTGCTAATCACTGTAAGGTAAAAGGTCCCGGGTTCGAATCCAGTGGCCCTGCATTCTCGAACCCGACATAGTTACAAATCGCCTTTTTTTTTCAAAACCACCGGCAATCCGAGGGTTGATATAAGCTCTGCAGTTGCGAACCCTCGTTAAAATAAAATAAAATAAATGAATAACAATATACGTCTGGCATCAGTTTTTTCCAGGATAAGGAAAAATTGAAAGAAAGAAAAACAGTCTGTTCATTCGTCAAACTTTCGACTTACATATTATCTTCACTGAAACTAGAAACAACTAGTTTAAAAGTTTGAAACTACTGATGAAGAAGATTTTTTCCTTGGAAGCTTGATAAAAGAACTGTGTATTTTTCTCTCTTTCGAATTTGCCTTATGCCTGATTTTTTTAAACTTTAATTATAAAATTAAGGCTGATATCAATCACATCAAGATATTAAGTATTTTACAGTCATTTAGTAGTTTAATCGTAAAATAAAAAATATTTTATTTTTGTTTTTATCAGTTCAGTTTTAGATTTTGAAAAAATAAAGCATTAGGACTCTAAAACTACTATTATATACCATTTAATAAACAATACTGCCAAATTCTTTCTTAAAACCTGACCTACAATGTCATAAATAAAATTCAAATAGTAAAATTGAGAAATAGCAAGCCTATGTTAAATCAATAAGGATATTTCACGACGTGTCACTACAAAGCGAATCACTTGTTAAGAAAAATGCAGATTAAAAATGTCAGAGAAGAAATAATGTTATTTTTATCATTTGGTAGAACTCGACCAATATTAGGTGTAAGTGATTTTACGCAAAAATATCTGAATCCTAATGAAACGTGTCAGCTCATGAGAATATACACGAGGAAGTTCAAGAAATCATCGCTTTAGACAATTTCTGACATTCTGAATGCCTTTTGTAAATGTCTCTTGTCTTCTTTCCATCTTTTGACAGCTCCTGGAGCCGGATTTTACATTACACGTTCAAGTTTGCTCTAAGGGAACGCTTAATATTCAACCATGTCGTGTTTTCGCAAATACATGACAAATATATGCATTCCGCTCTGTTTTATCAGTCTTATAAATCAGAGTTTCAAAATTTTCATTTCCACGTCTTTATTTACTTCCTTTCACATCTGCACGTCGTGATTTATATTCGGGTTTTAATTATAAATACAAATAAATAGAATTGTTTTTATATTTTTAATGGCATTTAGCGGAAAATTTTCGTAATGGTCTTTACACGATATATGATTTTCTTTATGTGGCATTTTTCTCTGGATGAAAATAGAATTAAAAGCAGTGCGTGTCGTGTGTGCGACATTTGCGTCATAAGTAAATTGAATGCCCCAATTGGATTAGTTTCACATTAATTCATGTCGGCGCCGAATGGCGCAACTTGATCCTTAAAAGGCGGCAGATGGCAAACAGTTATTTAAAAGTGACCGGATTCATTCAGAGGAAGCGAGCAGTCTTCTTTACAACAAAATTATTATTAGTTATTCTAAATTTTTAATAACAGTTATACTGAAACTGGAGACAAGTCTCTCCTCTCTCTCTCTCACTCTCTCTCTCTCTCTCTCTCTCTCTCTCTCTCTCTCTCTCTCTTTCTCACTCACTCACTCACTCACTCACTCACACACTCACACACACTCTTTCTTTCTCTCTCCTTCCTTCCTTTCTTATATATCTATCTATTTATCTCTAATCCTATCACATGTTTTGATCAAATTAATGTTATAATTAATCTCCACCCTGTAAGCAATTTTTTAGCGAATTTGAAGAGAGTTGTAATTTTCTCTTTCCACCTTCGCATGGTGGGGCGATAATTCGGAGATGGTTTTATCTCGGCCGTTTCGTTTTAGCTGGCTCGTTTGAAATTCTCCGAGCCGAAAAGAGTGTTGAACCGCCTCCGGGAAGACCCAAGCAGGGAATTAAGATGAAGCATCCACGTTCGTGAGGTGTTTAGCTGTTAAAAGGGGAAAAATCGACCATTTAGAATTGCAAATCGGCCGTTTATTACATACCAAGATCCACGTGAGAGACAAATGAGACTTAGGAATCGAATCAAATTATAATTGGAATGAGCATTCAGTATATTGAAAATGTTCAAACCGCGCTTAAATTGACACTTGCTTGGGCAATTTGGTTTTATTAACACCACGTATTCTCCTCTAATAAAATATGCAGTTATCATGTGTGATATTATAATTCAAATGGCGTTTTAATGGCCAAGACATTCCATGCCCTCATGTATATAGGTATGTATATAATTTCCTTAAAACTATGTCCCTACAGGAAGTTAGGGAATTCTTCTCTACATTATATTGCCAGTTTCTGCTGAAATTGTGTTGATGCTATTTTATAATTACATACTTTTGTGAAGTCAATTATATTTCATAAGCATTAAATAAACAACTTTTAGTGCGAGGTTTTTATAACAGTTTGGAACATTTTAGTTTATCGCTATCTCATCTCAGAAATTAAGAATATATAACGGTTTGAAAATATACATGTACATAGTGTGGCGGCTTGATACTTTCATCATGATAGCGCACATGCCTGAACCGTAGTAGCTGTGATATGATCAATTTTGGTCCTGTGAATTCAACACACGAGGCAAAGATAGTTCACGTAAAAGTTTTTTTGCTTTTTATGACCAAATTTGAAAAAAGACATGTCTTTTCTAATTTCCGGTTTGAGAATTTTGATGTAAATTTCCTTTGTGTTTTCTGGGTTTTTTAAATTTATTTTTTTGTTTTTTAATACAAAAATTTGCAATATTTCTTTCTGAAATGCAGGTACATATGTAAAGAATAAAGCGAATTTCTTTCTTCTTTTTTTCAAAACCAAATTACTTGATCCCATGTTAGTACATTTTTCTTTTTTAATGCCTATTATTCTCTAATGAGAAAAAATTACTTATTCAACAAATTTTGCATCTAGAAAAACAAATACTAATATTTCCAAATTATTATATTAACTAATTAATGAAGAAATTAAAGTAAAAGACATGTTTAGCGGTTCATAACCAACAACGACATAAAGACACACTTAACTACTTACCCAAAATTCAAGTTTATGACAAAAGTAGAAATCAACAGTATAAATTTCCTAGACTGAACGATCACTAAAACCTGGCAACAAACTACAATTTGACAAAACAAGCCGAATACTATTTAAAAAATTAAGAATGACAACATCACTAAACATCTGGAAAACACTAAATGAACCACGTTCACATACATAGGGAAAGAAACTAACTAATTTATTTTACATATTAGGAATTTCAACAACACGAAACGACGTCCAAAAAGGACGAAAAATGAATATACAACAGATTTAATCCTCAACAAATTTAATCAATAAGGTAATGACAAACAAAGATAACACTCCACTCTACATGACCTTTTAAAAGAGTCTAGACTTCACATAAATCTCACAGACCGAACCCTGAAGATGACAAAATGCCGAAACGTAACTGACAGACTAATTCAGCGAGGATTGGCAAGCCAAAGTAACCTGTACCAACCAAGATTGCTGGTACATCACCCCACAGAACACACATAAATAATGTGTAGAGTTAATTCTTCTGATTTTGTTTTATTCATGAAAGTACTTGATTAAATATAAGTAGATACAGTTATTGTGAGTTGTGAACTTACTTTTATTCTTTAATTTAAATTTTAAAAAACCTTTGACTAAATTAACACAAAAATATTTGTTCACATGACTTCGATAAATTGTGGATCTTGGAAACAAATTACGTTATTTTTAAATTAATAATTTAATGATTCAAATGATTTTTTATTTCATCTTGGCGACTGCGTGTGTTGAACCAGTTGTTTGGTCGTTTCCGATCATTTTCGTCTGCCTATGTTTGATGTTTTCGGAACAACTGACGCTATTTTTGTACAAAAGAAACAGTGAACATAAATGGTCAAACTGCATGTTGAAAAATGTTTTTATATTTGTCAAGACCAGTCTTAAATAGAAGGAGAAGACATGTTACCTTATATTTAAACCACGTAGGCAGGAATGCATCACGAGTATAAACTGCGGGATTGCATGATCGCTGTAATGAAGGCGCTCGTCAGTTTTCCAAGCCGCTATCGACTTCTGCCTTTATTCACACCCGTGAAACTGAAAATTCCCTGTATTTACGATGAAGTTGTAAAAGTACCTGAATACACCTTCAGTCGACCCTCTTTCTTACATAGTCGGTTTCTTAGTAGGCTGTGGCTGTATTTGTTTGAAAGGGTCTGTAAATAACATGCTCTTAACAAAATGATCGTATCGGGATTCCGGCCGAAATTCCTGCAGCCACCTTATCACGTGGAACTTTTCCTGTCCATTCAAAGCCGCAGAATTCTATGTTTTGGTTGTTTTCCGTTCCGACCTTAAAATTGTATACGACGATTTTTTTCCTTTGTGGTCTCAACACGCAATATATCACGCCAATAAAAGTTTTAAAATAAGAAAACATGCTATACTGTAAAAGCTGTAACATTGTAAATGTTTATAAACTTACATGTTGTACGGGATCAGACCCATAGAACAGTTTAAACAGCCAAGTATTTTCTGACGTATATAAGGATGAAATAATTATATTAGATTAAATTGGTATCATCCTCTTACGTAAATTCGAGCAACTTCGAGATTGCTGTATCATCGGTTTAAACCACAAATACTTTCTCCGCCAAAAAAATCATTACATGTTTATTTTTACATTCCGCCCATGAAAAAAGTGTGGCATGTAACTGATTCGGAAGTTCTTCCGCTGTTTAATTAAATTTATCATAATTTGTTATTGATATACAGGCAAAATGAAATTGTATAATTTATCGGATGATGGTTCAATCTTAATCTTTTCATTATTTTTTTCTTACAGCCAATTGGTACATAATGTACAATCTCTCTAGAAAAGATTAATAATCCGGCCATGATGATAAAACTTTGGCATGTAAACGATTCGGAAGTTCTTCCGCTGTTTCATTAAATTCATCAAAATTTGTTATTGATAAACAGACAAAATGGAATTGTATAACTTATCGGATGATGGTTCAATCTTAATATTTTCATTATTTTTTTCTTACAGCCAATTGGTACATAATGTACAATCCCTCTAGAAAAGATTAATAATCTGGCCATGATGATAAAACTTTGGCATGTAAATGATTCGGAATTTCTTCCGCTGTTTCATTAAATTCATCAAAATTTGTTATTGATAAACAGACAAAATGGAATTGTATAAATTATCGGATGATGGTTCAATCTTAATTTTTCATTAATTTTTTCTTACAGCCAATTGGTACATAATATACAATCTCTCTAGGAAAGATCAATAATCTGGTGATGATGGTTTTAGTGATTGAACTTCCCACAAGTTGTTTGCTAATGTAGAGGGAACACTCAATCCTAGGGTTTAATTGATAGCACTCAAATGTTAGCATAGATTTTTACTCTATGACTGGCAATTGTTTCCTGTTTAAAGAACCGAGTGCCTCGCCCACATTCGACAAAAATATGTATCCGTGCGAATTCTGCACAACAATTACAACTTAAAGAAAAATCAAATAAACAGTTGAATCATTTATAAGATTGGGTGGCATTCAGTGAGATTTTCGTGAGCATAAAACTGTACTTTAATTTTTTTTCAGAGGAGTTTATGAAGGCTTAATATAAATTGGTACGTGTTATCCACATTATCGGCATACCATCAGTACAAAAGTAATAAATAACAAAATCAATAAGCACTCTGCTAGAGGTTTTATGAAAAAAAGCTCGATCATCTCTGCTCATCCTGTCGTTTGCATAATCAATGGTGTGTGTGTTTTGTGTGCCCACGCGCTCCAGACCGCTCGAACAATTGCGTATGTTGTGTTATTCTGTTACATACAACAAAAAAGCACAAATGAAAAGGTGTAAATTAAATTACCACGATGAGTACTCAACTCGATTTCTCAGGCTTTCTCTGAGGGACAGGTCCCGAGAGCGATTGATGACTAAATTGCCAAAATCACGCTGACCAGTGATAAAAAAACCTAGTTAATCAAACACTGTTGTGCTCAGAACGAACACATAGATGCAGTAGAGAAGACAGTTCTTGCAGCTTTCGCGTAGTTTTTCTACTCGCTAAAACTTTACGGAAGCACACATAAAAACTGAGGAAGCTAAAACTACTAGAGTGACTGTACGTGCATGAATTTTGGAGGTGGAAGCAAGCGATCACTAACCATAAGATAAAAGAAAAGAGGAAAGTGAAAACCTTGGATTGGGGATAGTCTCGTATTTGGGTTTGGGTATCCAGTGAAACTGGGGGAAAATATGATTACATACATGAGAAATCAATTTGTTTCAACACCAACATACCGCCCACCAAATTAGACAAAATGTGTATTGAAAACAAAAAACATATCTCCAAAATATCTTCTCTTTTCTACCTTTGATGAATAAACTCGTGCGAAAGCCGTACGAGTCTGACCACCAAATGATGTGCTTAAACACCCAAAGGGAACAGCGCAAAGGAAAAAGATAAAATAAGAAGCGAAACTAGGATGCGAGGAGAAATGGGAAGAGCACAGGCGCAAACAAAGTTGACAAAGGGTCGCACAAGAGTTAATAAAAAAGAAGCTAGAATACATACAAGCTAAAACATTGGGAAACAGTACGAACAACCCCACGCGAGTTAGATTATCATACCCGAGATGCAAAGCCTCCATAACGCTAACAAGCCACGACGGTGATTATGATTGCACACCTCGAATAGTAACGATCTCCCCCAATTTAAACCGAGAAGTTGAATTGGTCCATTTATTACGTTACATCAACGAGGTATTCCTTCAATGTCGTTCTTGATCAAGTTATGTTACGCTATAATGTTTTACATCTCACAATCCACACTAGTCTTTTATATAAGTTATTCTGAGAAGTCAAACTTCTTTTTTCCAGTTCAAACTGAATTGTCTTGTTGAATACCTTTTTTCCATTATTAATATGGGATCATGATTCTACTAATGATCGTCACAAATGTACCTACAATGTAAATGATTATGTGGAGATCGTGAGATGCGGTCTGCCCCCCCCCACCAGAGTGGGGGCTCTCAACACGACACCCAATAATGACAGTCTACACAGAAAACTAACACTTTGAGCCCTGAAGATGATCTCAATGAAGATAGAAACGTTGTCACGATAAATATAATGTTTTTCTAAAACATACGTCACACCAGTCCACATCTCACCATCTCCAAATTATCATTAACTAACGGTCACTATGCACCACAAATTTATAAATAATGTTGTAATAAGACAAAAAGTCAGATTAAACACCACACATTTCTACAGTGTAAATTAATTCCTGTCATATAGGTGGGTGTCGCGGACGAGGAGTCAAACCGCTTTACAATTTTTTTTTCATCCTAATATCAATTAAAAGCACATGGGCTGAGTAGGGATTCGAATGTAGGACTGCCTGACAAATACCAGTCGGACCCAGTAACCAGTAACCACTCGGCCACCGCGGTCCCCTAACCTATAACGCCAAGTAATAGTTCAACGTCCAACTACTCCTTAACAATTTATCTTTTCAATCCCAAACAAGCATGTTCCCGAGGGAACCGTAAAGTAACTGAAAAAGTCCCAACTTCACGAAACCAATTAAAATAATTAAGGTCAAAAGTTTGGAAAACTGACTATCCCCGAGTTGTGTTTCGTGAGCTGGTACTACGATCAATCAACCGTTTCCGACTCCACCCAGGTTCAGTCCTTCCTTGATTTATGAATGAGAAGACCCCCCCACGCAAACAATACCCTCTCATCACCTACGATTTCTCTCAATCTCCTTCCAGTTGAGCCCTCTCTTAAATTGACAATGAGATACAACTTTCTTGCTTTATTGACTCGCCATATTTTCGGAGTTGGTGCCGCCAGAAGTGGCATCTTTCTACTTTCTCTTTAGATTGGGTTTCGGGTGTATCAACTTTTTAAATTGCAAACATTCCTCTCTTTCCGAAATTTATTGATCTTTTCTGATTGTTTTCAATCGCTGAAACTACAGTCTAAATTTTCAAAACAACTCAAAGTGTATGCAATACAATAAAAACAATTAATCATTAGTAAGTAATGTCATATTAGACGCTAACAGTGAATACAAAATATTATGAGCCACCAAATCACTTTATTTATTACAATTTAAAAAATTAAACGGTATAATTGTATACAAATGATCTAGTACGGGGCGAATTTGATAGAAAGGAAAACACGCACATTCTTCGTCAAGCTTTCGAGGAATGTATACCCCTCATCAAGACTTCGAAACTATTCCTAATGATTCACATGGATAACTAATGAAAACAACTACTAACAGTATTTGAAATTATGGCTTCAACCATAATAAATATATGAGTTTAGCATATAAACGTTAGTGGACAAGATCTACCACCGGTCTATAATTGTAATATATAATGGACGGGTCTTTTAGATACAATTATAATATGAATTCCAATTAATTTTTCTTTTTTATCTACAAAAACACGATAGAAAAGATCGTCACAATAGCTCAAGTGGTTAAGTAGCGGCCCGAAGGTCGTGGGTTCGAATCCGCTTTTTCGCTTCGTGACGCTTTTTCATCTCTACCAAGACTTTAGATAAAAAGCATAATTAATTGAAATATAAGGTCAATTATGACCGGTAAACATTTATGGATTAATATAATATAAATATCGAAAATATTTTACGCATTCTGATGCTCCCATCCCTAGCCACCCCTTAAACCTTTTGTTTAGGGGCGTCTGTGGCCGCAACGTTTTAAGCGTTGACACAGCGCTCATCACTGTAAGGTAAAGGTCCTGGGTTGGAATCTAGCGGCCCTGCATTCGAACCCGACATACTTACAAATGGTTTGTTTTTTTTAAACACCAGCACCCTGAGGGTTGATATGACCTCTGCTTTTGCGAACCCTCTTTAAAAGAAAATATTTTAAAAAAACTTTTGTTAATTTTAATTGGTATCCTGTATGCAAGACTTAGCTTTGGATTTCTGCAAAAAAAAGTATTTTAGATTAATTGACTTTTACAAACATTTCTTAAAATCTAAATGCAAATGAAAGTTCAATGTATAGATGTAAGTCTAAATAGAAGCCAGAGATTATTTTTTCTTTGAAAAATGTAATTATTGAGCTAGAGAAGATACAATAGTTCAATTTAAATCCATTTAAGCTCTCATGATCTCCGAAGATCGGAAATAAAACAATTCATTACCATTTGGACATTCCTTTATTCCTCTTTATTGTTATTGCATATATACAAAGGTTTAAACAAATTCTCATGAATCGACGTTTTAGCGTGGCACTTCTCTTCGTATCATTATTTTTTCTTCTCATTATTTCAGCCACATCTGTGTTTATTCATTCAATAGATTCAGCGATAACTCAACGCCTACGAGGTATTTTTCTTGGATTTGTGCTGAACGAGAACAAGACATACATTTCCAAACGTCCGGAACATTAATCCTATCACAAGTTGGATTTAAATAAACGGAAAGTTCTCATGAGTAAATATTCTCAACGGTTTAACGCTCTCTGCGCCGTATAACTTTAACGTAAGGCTGTTAAAACAAAACTTTCTAGAAAATACCTCGAGCTTATGGAAAAATTGTAAAATAAGAACATATTTACTTCTAGAATACGTCTTCATTTACGTTTCATGACATGATTTGAACAAAAAATATTTGTGGATATGTATGGAAAAATCTATCGGTCACATTTTTTACCCATCGCGCATAGAGTAGATCCAACATTTTTAATACGTACCAATTACGTAAACTTTTAGGGTGTACCTCAAGCAACCAACCCCTAACTCTCGCCCACCCTCCGTTATCAAGGATTAAAAGAATATCGAACGATAGTTGTCCAAGTAGGGATCATTTCGAAGTCGAAGCCCCAAAGTTTAGGAGGGGAGACGAAGCAGGTCGCTATGGAAACGATACTGAGTGAACCGGCGTTAGTTGCTCCCTATGCAGACATACGAAAGCGGTCGGTATTCTTGAAGAAAATGTCCCCGAGCCGTTTGAACCGTGTCGAAGAGGAGGACGATAACGTGGCATTTTTGGATATTTTCTTTCAGAGATTGGCGATCACCGTCTGGCAGACCGCATTGCACATCCGCAAAGTACGTATCGACCATTCCGACTTTCGCTTTATCGCATTCATTGCTAATAGCTCGAACTGGCCGAAAAAGAAAAATTCTTTGATTTTATGTTACTTTCCTTTCTTATGTCGTGCAAATGTATAGAATTTTATTATTTTATCATTTAGTTATGTTTTTAAAACCAAACATCCAAAAGAACAGGGCTGTTTCGTTTCTCAAACCTCATTGTACATTATCATTATTATTTACAATAACCTCCAATTGTTTTTAATCTATTATTGCTTTTATTTAACTATCACAAATTTTTAAAAGAAAAAAGAAAGATGCAAACCTCTTATTCAGAAAAACAGAAATGTGTTGGATGACTTCTCCAAATTGTACGAAACGCAGGCGATTTCAACTTTTATTTTCATCTTATTCGATATTTTTTAAATATTGTTTCTTTTTGTATTTTATGAATAAAAAAATAAAATCAGTATCTAAAATTCAGTTGGTAAACACATTTCAGATGCTTAAATCCTTAATGGGATATTATCATCATATCAACGATTTTAAACTTGGCTCGTGTTTATACACTGTTATTATACTGACTTTCTATATCGTAAGATGGTGCTGATGCTGAACTACTTTAAATGGTTCTGCCTTAAAAAAAGGTTAAGATTATGAAAGTATAAACAAATTTCCCGTTACGTTTTTCTCTATGCTGAACTGACTCAATTAGTTTTCTTGCAATCAATCTGGCAATATTACTATACATTTTTCAACTTTCACTATTCTTTACCCCAAAAAGAAGCTTCTTTCAGAAATGCTTTAATGGACAGACAGGTTGAACAGTTTTTAAGGGATTGACTGTTTTTATTAAATACTTCAATTGATTTTTCTGTTTTAAGTAAATGAAACATTTACAGGTTATAGAAGTACAGTACGATGTGGATAATGAGTCTGCGGGCGGTTTTTAGATCTAAATTCATACAAAAGATTGTTCTCCAATCCCGACATATCCTCTTAGGAAAACGGTTTTATTTGTCGAATAAACAAGATGCTTTAACTTTTTTCGGTTACATACGAGTTATTAAGTTATAATAAATTGAAAACTATTTGTCTTTGGGCTATTTTCAGACCTAAATTCATCGTTTCCCCATCTTAGATTAGATAAACAATTTGATTTGTCTATTAAATAAACAGACTTTAATTAATTTTTCAGTTATACGCCAATAAAAGTTGTACAGGTTATAAAAGTGTAAAAAGTACGATGTGTGTAGCAATGTCAGTTGGCAGTCTTTAGATCTAAATTCATACCAAGGATTGTTCTCTAATCCCAACAAATTCCCTTGGGAAAACGATTTTATTGATCAATTTAGCTTTACAAAAATTAAATTTAAAAAACTTTTCTTTTGTTAAAATGCGTTTTTTTAATACATTGGTTTGATATTTACAAATACTGTATTAAGTAAATATTTTCATATATGCTGAATTTGTCATTTGAGTCTCTGGTAGAAGTTTCCCAGTGATAACACTCCTTCGCAATGGGGCGTCGGTGGCCGCAAGGTTTAGTCTTTGACACGGCGCTCATCACTGTAAGGTAAAGGTCCCGGGTTCGAATCCAGCGGCCCTGCATTCGAACCCGACATACTTACAAATGGGCTTTTTTTCAAAAACACCGGCACACTGAGGGTTTATATGACCTATATGAAAAAAAAAAAAAAAAAATCACTCCGCACTGAAGCCTAGTCAATCTTCAATCAATGAGAAGGTCTCGATGCAACTTTCGCTTTAATCGTCTTGGAGGATAAAAACCGTTAAAAAATGGACTGCTCGTGAATACGGAACATTGTTTTTAATGCAGAGATATAGCAAATATGCTATTCTATATCGAGATTACAGTCGAATTTTGCTTTCGATTTTTTTTTTTACGTTCATAATTTTTTTTCGAAAGACTTCTCTAAACTTGGCATCCCAGATATCAGCATCTTCACCAAATACAGCGTAGATTTTTGATCTGTCCGATTCGCTGTTTTACCATTTCTAAAAATAAATGGCACTTATGAAACATAGTAATATTAAAATTGTTTGGTTTTCTTTAATGATATGACAAGTAAACTAAAAAGTTGTGAAGTTTATTGATACCAACTTTGTAATAAGAAAAATGCAGCCATTCTGATTGGGTTCTATAATAGTGGTAAAAGTTTTAATTAATCTATATAAAGTTCAAAAATTTAACATCTCTACATATGAATTTTCCCCAGAATTTTTCTTTTTCTGATTGGATTTTGATGAAAACGAGAAGATAAATAAAAAGGTAGACGTGGAAGAGAGAGAAATACTCTTTTTTTCACCTCCTAATAAGGCAGCGGCTGGAGCAAATCAATCCAATCGTATAGGCAAATAAAAGAGTGAAATTTTTGTAATTTTGTTTCTTTTTCTCTTTTTCAGCATGCAAACGAGCTGGCCACGAGGAGTGTCACCCCCCAGAAACAAGTAAGTATTGCTTTTATTCTGTTATTAATCATAAATAACTAGCTTTGCCTTTTCAAATTCTTTGGCGTGACATTCGAAAACCAAGGCCAAAAACTAATATTAAATACAATCAAAGTAGATAATAACATGATAACTGCTAAGTACCATGTTCGTTAAATATAATGCAGCTCAGCAGTCATTAGTTTATGTAGTTTTGCCTTTTTTTGAATTATTAAAACATACCATTGACAAATTACTTAATAACTTTGAATACATTATCTTATACCAAACTATTAACAGAAAACCGATTATTATCAAGATAATAAATTCTTACCGTAAAAATGTAACAACTAGAATATTTGACTCAGCTTTAGTAGACTTTTTTTAATAAGCTTCCTTGGCCATTGTCTCAAAGACTACTCGACAGACCATCAAATTTGATAAGTGATAAATGACAATACAATAAAAATTACTAATTAAACGACAATATTTCTGATCATACGTTGGTTATATTACTCTAATTCAAATCACGATTTATGTCTTTAAACAGCACACAGAAATCGAAATGATTTAAGAATTGTTGAGTAAGACAATTCATTTTCCCAAAAAGTAAGACAGAAATAATTTTAGAGATTACGTATACACAATTATTACAAACAAAAATATTTTAATAATTAAACATATTTGCTTTATTAAGTCAGAGTAACAAGAATTGGCTACGACGTGGATACATGGACATTTTACCCACGTTATGATAGATTTTATTAGATATGAAGGCATTAATATTTATGATATATTACAATACATGAACAATAGGTAACACGTTTGGGCGTATGATAAACAAACAAGTAGTTCGCTGAAAGATCGATTCTAGCTTTGAATTAGGTGGTAGTATGAAAGTCTTTTGCACTTTGGGTTCGTTCCAAACCGACGCGATAACTCTTATTTTGGACAATTTATTAACACTTAATATCAGGGTTTTTTAACCTCTTTCTTGAAAACAGAACAAAAATTAGAAACTCGAGGACTTAATGGCACAACTTAAAGTTCAATCTTTTGTTTTTTGCATGCGCCAAACTTTAAAACTTAAAAAAAACTTGAAAACTTTTGTAATAAATTAAGTTAGATTTACTGAAGTATCATACAGTTCCAGCCTACTCAATTCAAAGAGAATTGAGACTTGAAATAGCTACTTGGGTCAAGTATAGCAGAACTTACTCGTTGCTTAAAATACTAAGGAATACTTCGATACATCGTTTCAAATAAGTAAGTTAAGTATAAACTTTCTGTGAATATTCAGCTCCTCGTCTAAATTACGATGTTGGTTTGGCCCGAAACAAAATCTATTGCACCATTGTTTTCAGCGTAAAATCCTTTAAAATGATGTGTCAGGATGTATAAGGTTGTATTTGATTTTGAAGTTGAACTGGGCATGAGGTACCCTCTATACTTTTTCTCCAAAAAAGGTAAAAATTTGAAACTACACTAAAAAAAATTAAAGACGTATTTTTTGTTTTTTTGATAACATCATGATCCAAGACAAATTCAGCCGGGCCAAATTTCAAATAGCTAAATTTGGCATGGTTGCTTTTTCCAAAATTAACTTTGATGCTGTTAAGTTATAAAATGTACAACAAATGTTTATCTCGTCAATAACTTTTTTTTACAAAAATTTCGATTAGATTTTGATTTATGATGTTAACAGACAATAAAGTTTAACTTTTGTTCCCCCTTACATTTATTTTTATTGGGGCCTTTTTGGGGGAAAAACCAACACAGGTAAACTTTTATTTTTGTCCTGTTTCGGATACAAAAAGTTTTTAATCCAACTCTCCAGGTACGAATAGAAGCTTAACTATTGGTTGCTCTAAATTAAATACCTTTAACTCCATTAAACTCAGCGTCGAAAAATCTTTCAAAAACACACATTGATGATGACATTTGAGATAGTTAAATTTTTAATCGTATCCCGCTATCCTGGATACTTGCAATTTGATTAAACCTTTTTGGCTCATGAGAACCTAGACAAAAAATAAAAGTTTCCGTTTCTCGAGGTTTTTCCTAAAAACGACCGAATATTTTTTTCACTTCATTTATTTGCATCTACCACTACATATATATTATATACAACCAGCAGATTGGGGTTTCAATTTCTGAGTATCGCATTAGTCTAAAGCCTATTGGCTGCCACTCTGTATGAATCGTTCAAGAAGTCTCTGATCCATATTCCTTTCACTCATCTACGGGGTAATTGTGGGGAATGGAGTAATTTTATTTGTGTGTTGGAGTGTTCTTGATACTGTGAAAACGTCCATAATATGTTTTGATGGTGGAAAAAAATGGCATATGGAAGGTTTCTGTGAAATATGTTATTGTTCACACAAGAAGGGAACAGAAACATTTAGTCAGTATAGTAATCGTTTGATTGAATACTTTGTAACCTTTTAATATTGGAATACTTGACCGATCCGTAAATTTCGCACCCGTACATCCAAATAAGTTTGAGGAGGTATTTGAATAGGTAAGTTTATGTCGAAAGTTTTGATTTTAATGGTAATTTTGATTGGTGGTTCAATAGGCAATAAAGCATTTTAAATCGTTATGTCGAAAGTTTTGATTTTAATGGTAATTTTGATCGTTAGTTTAGTAGGTAGTATTTTAAATTGTTATTAAGTCTCTATTTTTGTAATCCCGTGTGTTGATTCCAAGTTAGTCTCCTATCAAATTTAAGAACTAAATAGGTAAATTTGCGGATTGAAGAATAGGTTCGTTGTATAAGTATAAGCAAGGACATGTCTCAAGGAGAATGAGGTGGTGTTTTGTTTGTACTTTGAGGTGTTGTTTTATTTTTCAAAAAATGCTGCATTATTCAATGATTGACATGTGTTTTTGTAAGACAAAGAAAGCTTGTTTGTGTGTATGTGATAGTATGTGCATTCTGATTTGCGGGCATGTCAGAAGTTAAGATTGTGTACAACAGCGGATCAAGATGGCACATCGACAAGCATTTCTTTCAAATCAGAATTTTCTGATCACTGGTTTACTGCGAAGATTCTCTGCTTAAGGTATGATTGTATAATCGGATAACAGGCCTAGAAGTAGAAATAGGTTTAATTTGTATAGTAGTCCTTCATGCTATACTTTGTCGAAAGGTTGAGAAACTTCTAGAAACATTCCAGTCTCGTACAGTTTCTGCTTGAGTAATGTAATCTGTAACTCTGAGAAGTTGTGGGTGGTGAAATGATGGGCTCGAAAGCCAAATTGATAGTCTGGTACGATGTTTTTCGAAGTAGCAATAGAATTAATTCCTTCGTTAATTCATTTTTCGAATAATTTAAAAGGATCAGGTAACCGAATAATAGGTAGGTAATACGATGTGGAGCTTACATTTTTAAGAGGCTTTGGGATTGATTTAATGTAACAAAGTTTCCATTGCATGGGAAAGTATGTAGTCCTCAATATTCATTAAATAAAGAATGTAGAAATACGCAGCTTTTTGAGGGAAACAAATTTGAAATATAATCATTAGTCTGAAACAATGAAATAATTGTTGTTTTTTTCTCAATACAGTGTAGTCGTTTAAAACAATACTGTTGCTTTCAGCCACTAAAGTTTCTTTTCTAAAATTCTAGAAGCTTGGCAACCTTTCAAAGCTGAGAATTCCCAAGCTTACAAAATGGATGCATTATTTATTGAATTGTGCAAATGGCGATATTTGCCCTTGTTTATCCAAGGCGGTTACAAACTTACAAACTTGTTTCGCTTTTTACTTTCATCGTGAGTAATTGTTCTATTTGTCAGTTCTTTGGACTTACAGAAAGAATTTTCTAAGTAGCTCATCTCGAACTCGTCAACTTTGAGGCTGATGAATTTGTATACAACTGAATTTTTAAAGTGGTTTGTCCACTAGATCTTAAATTTAGTTTGATAAAAAGTTATTACTTGTATTAAAAATAAATCAATGTTTAATAGTCCACATTAAGGTTACAATATACTCTTTTATTTCTACTGGCTTTAATTAATAGAATATCTAAACTGGTTAAGGAAAGTCTATTTCCGAAAATATTCTTTTCAGCCGCTATATAAGAACTGTCTTCTGTTTACACATCACAGAAAACTTTTAATAACTGGTCCTTTCTATTTACCAGGGGAAAATAGACAGGGCTAATCCACTTACATAGCTATCAAGTTATTCGATGCTCGATAAATCCTATGTCTTTTTAAAAACATACACAAATTAAATTCTCTTAACAGTTTTCCACCCTTTAAAAAAAATCCAATTCAAATAAACAATTAGCAGTGAAATTTGCAGCTTTTGATTCATTCTTCATATTAAAGAGAGAATAAAGTCTTAATTATTTCAAATCTGGAGGGAGTCGAAGGTGTGATCTCCAAGTCATTTAGTGACTTCGTTAAGTTCTGATTAAGTCCAACGTTCTCTTTTTTTAAAAATGAATTATACTCCGTATCATTGGGAGAATTATATTTCGTTTTAATTCAGATCCTATCAATCCTTCACTTTTGATATTAGGTGCAATTCATTCTCGTAGAAAACGTGTTAAGCAACGTGGGTCGCTTCTGAAAAAAAAATTTGCAAAATTAATTTTTCGAATATAAAAGAAAGGGAACTACATAAATTTGCAGAGATCCGGCCAATTCCGAGGAGGTTTCCTGAATAAAAAATTGGCATTGGCATACATAATCAACATTGTATCATTGTTATTAAAGTATATTAAAATTACTTTCCATTTGTTTGTTTTTTCGAATAATATATTGTTTTATAATTTTTTATGCAACGCAACAAAAAGTTTTTTTTTTAATAAAAAAATCTATTAGTTTATTTTAAAACAAAGGAAATGTATAAAATTCACATTCTCCCTGTGGATGAATAAAACATTTTATTCGTATCTGTTCTCTCCATATTTTTACCAATTCTGATTTTCTTCATCTCATCTTTTTAAATGAAGTAAATCAGTTCAAAAAATTGTTGTTTTCATTGGGAGGGAAATATTTTCATTCATCTTTTGTTTTGCAATAACAATATGAAATGTGTCATTTTAATTGAATTCTCACGGTTCATGTAGTTATTAAAATGTTTTCAGATTATTTACCATACCAGAGACAAGTTGAAATATGCAATAAAAGCGATACTATCCCAGTTCGTTATTCACATTGATACAGAAAATAGATACAACGCATTTCGCGTTTCCCAATTTCATTACAAAACATTTATTATTCTATCAAAATATCCGTCACATAATTAAAAGAGATTGGAGACACATATTTATGAACGTTTTTAATTATTTCATACTGACAGTAACAAAAAAACCGGACCATATAAATACAGACAAAATATAATAGGGATATTAAGAAAAGATATAACTCAAAGAGATGAGATAAAATTGATGTATTGACTTATTATTTACTATAGCGAATGTGTTGTCAATTAAAAAACATTACATAATTAATATTAAGAAACTAAGAAGAAAAGTCTAATGATGTAAGGAACGATAGCTTATTTAATATCTTAAGTATGCAAGCCAACCTTTTCCCCTCTATAATTACAGGCTATAGAAAGCATAGTTTACTATATCGGCAATTTTTTTTTAACGATAAATTTGCATTTTTAAGTATTAACATGCGATTACCTCGGTCTGATTTGTTACTTAATTCTTTTCCTATAATCAATCTCATATAATTTAGATTACATTTCCGTCCTTGTCAGAAATAATGCTAAAATGTGGCTGTTTACATTTTTTATTTTTTTTTTTTTTTTAAGCAGCCTATCAGACAGGTTTACCGGCATAAATCAATATGAATTAATCCCAGTACTAGGAATGGTAAAAATAAAATAAAGGAGAATTCTTGCCAACGGTTGCTTTTATTTATCGAACACGTTTTATGTATTTACTTAATTATGTAATATAATTTTCCACAACTGCGTGTGTGTTTGAATTGAGAACGATTAGATTTGCTGTAAAAATTACAACAAAATACAGTGTAATAACAGAATTAAATTTTCATAATTGACACGCTGATTTAACTTCGTTCGTTAATTAGGAGAGTACGGAATGTTAACCATAAATTCGCTCAATCCCGGACAATGGTCCAGATGTTTTGACAAGTCCAGATGTACACCGTATTTATAGGTACGGAAGTCTTGGTGGCACGTGGCATAAACGGAAATGGGATATGCCCCTTCTAATAACATGGGAGTGTCAATCTCTGGCGAAGAATTTATTGTATTTATGTTCTTTACCTGAAATTATTATTAACCGTCTGAATTTTTCCTCCTGGCTAGTGTTTTTTTTTTTGCAAAAATCGTGTGTGCAAAAATCTATTATTTTATTCAGTCAATACCAATTAAAGTTTAATGATCATAAAACATTAATATTCATCAATTAGATTAATTTCTCCTAAGACGTTTTAACATCCTATCCCATAGTACCATATTCACATTATTTCTGGAATAGTATTTTAAAACAATGATGTATATTAAAAATAGTATGTCAGAAATCAAACTGCATGAATATGGCACAGCATGCCGAAACATCTGATGACAAATAATAATAATAATATCTTCATTTGCTGTTTATGGGAATACATTACGTAAATTACATTATGTACATAGATTACAAGTATAAAAATAAATAGAAAAATATTGACATCTCCATTACAGCCTGCTTTTCGTAAGATTTATTTGAACTGAAGACATGAGTTATCTTTTATACATTATTAATTATTCCTTATAATTTTAGCAGGCATAATTGACCGTATTATTATTTCAATTAATTATACTTTTTATCTAAGGTCTTGGTTGAGGTGAAAACCAGTGTTATTCCGCTTGTGACTCTAACTTTTTGTCTTATTACAACATTATTTAAAAATGTGTGGTGTTTAGTGACCGTTAGGTAATGATTATTTGGTGATAGTGCGATGCGGTCTGGTGTGACGTAGGTTTTAGAAAAACATTTTGTTTCTCGTGCCAACGTTTCGATCTTTATTGAGATCATCTTCAGGGCTCAAAGTGGCATTCTCAACATGACGCACAAGAATGACACAACTACACGGAAAACAAATACTTTGAGCCTTGAAGATGATCTTAATAAAGATCGAAACGTTGGCATGATAAAGAAAATGTTTTTTTAAAACCTACGTCACACCAGATCGCATCTCACAATCACCAAATAATCATTATTTAAAAAATTTTACAAACCTCAATTTTGTCTTATACAAAATAACAAAATAAATATAAACGCTAGAATAAATATGTGTGATTAATTTACTCACCTTCAAAAGAAATGACATAACAACAATAATTCAATACAACTATTCCATAACGGAATAAAAAGGAGTTCAACAAAAACGAAAAGAATAATAAAGTTTATTAATCTTATAAATACTTCTTAGAAATAGGCCAAGCCGTCTGCCGATAAGGCAGTTAAAGTAAAAACTGTAATTAAAGCCAATAAAAGAGTTCTGTTTGGTTCAACTGTTTTGCCAGTTGTTATTAACCCTTGTTAGCTACATGGTCATAAAAAGTTTATTTCAAGTTCAGTTCCTGTTGTTAGAAGAATTAAAAGGCAGTTTTTATCATTATGATATGGCCAATCGTTTTATCAATCAAGCAATCAATGTCATAAGATCAAGATTTTGTTACTACTGAAATGATTTGGAGCGCAATGCTCGGTAGTGATCAAACGTGGATGCTTAAAAGTTGGTAAATCCATGATAAAGAAGTAATTTATCGCTAATGCGAAAAAATTCCAACAGTTTAAAACAAAATAATTGGAATGGCACACTTTGCTATGTTGAATACGAAATGCCGAGGATGTTTTTGTCAGACGTCCACGATTGATGGTTGACCCTGGCCTATTAGCCTGTCGGGAAAGAAACACCAACTAGACGTTTTATGTCGTATTGATTTTTGACACGGTAGGTAAGCTAATAGGAATTAATTTCAACTTCGGATAACAGAAATCCCCATGGGGCCTCCGAACTATACGGGAGTTAGAGAGAGGAGATTGATGAGCTTTGAATAATAATGGATATTTTAAGAATTTACTGCCCTTTTAATCCCTCCTGGGCGGCGTGCACGTTCTCAAAACTCTTTTACAAGATTAAGGGCGCCACACGGATGGAAGAGATGATACGTGTGTGACTGTTACTTCTTCGATACCTTTGGGAATAATGAAATTTACAGCACCTAACAAAAGTTAGGACTGAAGAAGAATACAATAGAATACTATGTATAAATAAATGTTAGTTAATTTAGTTCTTATTCACATATTATAATATATACAAAATATAAGCATAAAATAATTGCAAAGTGATCACAGTCCCAGCACTTTATTCACCTCTTTAATATTAATGTCTAAAACCATATCACAGAAGAAACGTAGTATTAACAATACATACGTATTTATCATAAGGTGTTCTGCTTCTTTTTGCAGGCTCATAAGTCCTAATGTCTGAAATCAGACGACAAATGGAGTTCGCACATATGTCCTTAAATTTTGATGTGCATTTGTTACTACTTATTTGTCTTAATCTCACAGACCTCATGGAATTGTCTGATCTTCGTTGACCGAATAGAAGCGAACTTGTTCTTGACAGTTTGTACTTTATTGTAGTTAGTTTCGCACGTTGATTGCCACGCTGCGCATGAATACGTTAGAGTTCGTTTGGTCACCATGCAATATAATAGCAGTTTGTTATCCTGGCCCAAACCTGATTCCCAGCGAAGTAGAGGAAATCAATTTTTTACTGTTCGCAACTATCACATTGACATGAGTTGTGAAGTTCATTTTTCTGTCAAGTCATAAACCCGGATACCCTATTGAGTACCAAGACCGTTAATTCTCACTTCACCTTCGAGGTTAGGTCGCCTTTTGGTGAAAAACGATCGTCTTAGTTTTAGTTGGATTAATTATTATCTTCAACTTTTTAAGATATCAATCTAATTTATGCAAAGCAATATTTAACATAAATAAAGTGTCTTTATAGTATGCAAGCTGACTATGTGTTTCATTTTTCATTTCATTTGTTTAATAATAACATTGATACACAACGATAATTATGTTTTACTTTAATCCTGCTGATTTTGTACTTTGCTATAAATTGGCCGTTAAACCATTGAAATTGCTCGTTGTCTAGATATTTCCTTCCGAGATTTTTCATTAAGATTAAATAGCTGGATTTAATGAATACCCTAATAAATTTGAGGTTATTTCTATCGCCTGTATACTTAGGCAAGTCAATTTAAAACTAGCTCTACCTCTTTAATCAATATTTTTCATTTTGTTATTGTTGTTTTTTTATACTTTCAACTTTGGTAGAATTAAAACAATTGGCGAACAAAAACTGCTTGCTGTGTACTAAATCCCTTTGGGCTAATTTAAACATTCTCGTTTTCAAATCTTGAGAATTTAGAATAACCTGGGACTCTAATGAAACACTTTTATTCTTTGTAATGTTGTGAGAAAATTGCAACACACCTGAAATTTTGTTAAACTTCTCTTGGATTAATCCCAGTTGGGATTAACTGTTTAGTTTATATATTACCTCGTACAAGGTGTAACCAAAAACAAAACAGAAGTTTCTCGATATGCCAATATGTTGGTCAGCGTAAATTGTCAGTTTATTCCAATCTTTATCTTATTTTGTAGTGTTTTCGATTTGATAGGTCGACTTCGATTCTATGCCATATTACTGTTATTATGAAAGTTTCTGATATCGTGTACAACAAATAATGCAGAAATATATTTACTTGTGAACGTCAAAACTAAATTATCTACCTTTTTTCTTGTAATTGTACAAGAGAAGCCTTGTGAATTTCATTGTTATTGCTGAGGAGTGTTATTAGAAGTCAATGACAACAACGCACGAGTTTTAAACGAAGAGTCCCCTCATGGATTCATTCTTTTGGCAAATGTACAGCCGGCTGTAGACCACTCGATCCCTATCGCCGTAAGCACTTAGATGGGGCGATAGAAAGAAATTGTGTTGTTGCGCCACCTTTCTATCTTCAGCCCCATTTTACTACCTACCTGCCCTCATAAAGCAAAGCCTTTTATGAGAAGACGCCATACCAAACCAAGGAACCGGGGTAAATAAGTAACGAACAGGACAATGAAGTGAGAAAGTGGTGTTCCCACCGATTTAACCGGTCTTTACTTCCTTTTTCAACCCTCCTTCTAACAATAAATGAATAATGCAGCAGTCAAACATTGTTACCTTTAAATTTCCATTTATGAAGTTAAAGTTTTTACAGAAAAGAAACTTTAAAACAAGGCGAAATTAATCATAATTTAGTTGAATCCTAGACTACCCTTAGAAGGTCAAAAATCATCGAAAAGTTATCAAGTGAACGTCATTTTTTTCTTTACAATTTGTAATTGTAATTCCAATAATACCACAAAATTAATTTAAACAAATTTCCGGGATTACTGGCGCTCTTTACAATCAGAATTGTTTTATCTTATTGGCTTTCTATATCACATTGTCGTTATTAATCAACAGTCAAAAACAATATTTTACTAAACAAATTTTGCTTTATCCTAGCAGACTCAATTTAAAAAGTAAAATGTTATTCATAAACATAAATATTCCTGTTTCATTTCCACACTCTCATATCAACATACTGGAGAAAATCCTGTTTCAGATATCAATGGAAAAAACTATTGTGCTGTAGAGTCACGAAATTATATGATTATTCCGAGAATCAATAATCATACAATTGTGTGTGTTAAAATGTAACTAATAAGGAGAAAGAAAAAATATATTTTGTCAGTGGAGGAGGTAGATAGATAGAGAGAGAGGTAGATATATATATATATATATATATATATCNATATATAAACAGGCAGAGAGAACAAAAGGGAGTGAAAATAGGTGAATAGAAAAGAAGGAAAGAGAGAGACAGAGAGAGGGAGAGAGTATAAGAGAAAATAAGAGTATAGAAAAACAAAATAATTAGGGTGTGAAAGAGTAAGAAAGAATAAAAGCGTAGAAAGGTAGAAAAGAATGAGAGGAATAAGAGAAAATAAGAGCATAGAAAAACAAAATAATTAGGGTGAAAAAGAAAGAGTAAAAAAGAATAAAAGCGTAGAAAGGTAGAAAAGAATGAGAGAGAGAGAGAGAGAGAGAGAGAGAGAGACAGAGAGACAGAAGGGAATGAGAATAGGTGCACAGAAAATAAAAAAAGAGGGAGGTGGAAAGAGATAGTGACAAAGGGTAAGAAAAATGAGAATTGAAGCATAGAAAAAATGAAAGAGAGAAGGAGATAGATAATTCACCTCCACTTTTCATGTTCTATTGAATTCATTAATGTCCTGTTAAACATCAATCTCTACAATTTTACCGTATTTCGACACTTTTCCAAGATTATTTAATAGTTAAAGAGAGACCGACAGTAGCCATTTTTCGGTACCATTATCTCAAAATCGTTCTGGTCTATAAGAAGCAACCTTTTTTTATTTAAAGTTTTATTGTTCCTAGTGTTTAAAAAAATATTTTCCACTCCTGGGTAATTTTAAAACAATTAATCACTGTTTATTTGCCTACAATTGCTTCTGATCGAGCATGGATTTTTCCCGCCCAACTTACAAATACTTCCTTTTACAATAGCGAGTTGACTGGAGATGTTTTAGTTGTGACGGTAAAATACGAGAGTTTTCAAACAGCTTAAGGAATGGGAGTTTCACAAAATTACTTGATGTACTTCTATAGCCCGTAATCTCATGAGACAAAAAATGTTGCAGCTTAATAAAACGATATGTTTTAAACTGCATTTATTTGGTCGCTACCCTCTTAAACTGTTTTATTGATTGATCTAGTTGCTTCATTAGACCTTTTTCCTAACTATTTTTTAATTTGTAATATTTTCAAGACTACAATGAGATTTTTGAC
The DNA here is from genome assembly GCF_000648675.2 of Cimex lectularius. NCBI lineage: Eukaryota > Metazoa > Arthropoda > Insecta > Hemiptera > Cimicidae > Cimex > Cimex lectularius. The sequence goes on from NW_019392736.1 coordinate 212,760, forward strand.
AAAGAGCAATTTATTTATTCTAAGTCAATGATGTTACACCATTTGGTGTCGTTATTTTTGTTTTCAAATCAAAAAGATAAGAGTAGTTTCTGTAATTTAATTGTTTTGTCATTTTATTAGGCATGGGGAGGGACGGAAGGAAGGCCGAAAAGCAGAAGGGAAAATGCCATGGACCTGACATACATCACTGAAAGGATCCTGTCGCTATGGTTTCCTTACGACATCGGGGCGCAAGAGTACAGAATGGGCCACCAGCAAGTCGCGCACATGCTTCAGAGCAAGCATGGATCAAGTTATATGGTAAGTTTTAAGTTTATCATTCTGTAACTACACTATTTAGTGATTCGGTTCAATGAATGCCCGTCGTTAGGCACCTGATAACACGGTACATAAAGCACTTATCCATGGCTTTTCGGTACAATTAAACAAAAGAAAGTTAACAATACTGCGGAACGAACACTTGCAGAATGTAATACTATAAACTCCTCCAGCAGTTCTCCTGGAACAAAGTAAATTAGAAACTAGAGAACTTTGCCTGCTTTTGACATTAATTAAGAAGCCTCTTCCTTGCCTTGAACTAAAATTATGGTTGACCGCAAATATATTTATATATATTTTATTTCTTAATATTATTTTGTATCAGGGAACCCTACAAATGATTGAATAATAGATTAAAAATTGCTAAAAATGATCTTACATACGATCATTTCTAGTAATGCTATTTGGAAACTTGAAAGATGTACGTACACGTTTAGTTAAAGTATCAATTTATAATTAATTATTAAATTAAAAATAAAGAGAATTTAAATGCAGAATTATTAATTAATACAGCTAGATGTGAGTAGTATTATCAAATGTACCTCCAAATTAAATTATTATTTAGATTATCCCAAAAATAGGTCTTTTGACAAAAGGTGGTTTTGAAAGCGAGAGGAAAGACTTTTTAGAGACTTTTTCAACCAGGTCGATGTCAATTAGGATCCTTATTGCTTTATTGAAGGTGAAAAAACATTTTTTTAATCCAAAGCATTGTTATAAAACCACAAGTGTTAAGTACATAATATTATTATTTTTATTTTATAATTTATAAATCAAATTTATTTGTAAACAATTCTTATTTAGAAATTTAAAACAAATATTTGTATAAAATATTCTTGGAGTGATGGATCTAGGGCCAAATCCGAGAGGACAAAGCCCAAATACTAGCCCCACACCTCTCTACTGTATGCATTCCCCACTTAGACATCCAAACCTTCACCATTCTGAAAAAATCCTTAAAGAACTTGACGAACCATTACCTCAATCTCTCGTTCCAAAACCGTCCTCTCCTGAAGAAGTCAAGGAGGTCATCTTAAACCTTTCCAAAAAGAAAAGCCCCGGTTACGACCTACTCACTCACATCAACCAACTGCCTAAAAAAGCCATTATCTTCATGAGTTACCTATAAACGCGGTCCTACGCAAAACCCATATCCCTATTCTTTGGAATTTTTTTCCATCAAGATGATCCCAAAAGCTAAAAACCTAATCACCTTCCTAACCCCTACCGACCCATCTCCTTATTCCCAAAATACTGAAAAAGCTCCTATTATTGATCCGCCTGTCCATGGAAATTTCATGTAACTCAATTCCTCTATACCAATACATTTGGCTTTCGGGGTTGCTACTCGACTGACCAACAAGCACATGGCGTTATTTCCACATCTTTTGAGCTAAAACAATATTGCTCAGTTGCGTCCTTGAATATACACCAAGCCTTTGACCGGCATTCTAGATACAATAAGCTCAAGAACATCCTGCCAGCAACCTATTACCTTATCCTAAAATCCTATCTTAACGATCGTTACTTACAAGTATCCCCCAAAACGTCCATCCTATTCCAGCAGATGTCCCACAGGGCAGCGTCCTCTCTCCTCTGCTCTATTCAATTTATACCTCCGAAATACCGAACACAGTCACCCTCACCGTGGTCGATGATACCGCTATCCAGTCTCTTGATAAAGAGACAATGCTCCCTTCTATGTTTTCCATCACACCATCCATACCGACCTAAATCTAACTTTTGTTACTCATCTTGCTCAATTCCGCTACAAAAGGTTTCATTCCAAACTATCCCACCATTCGAACCCTTTCGTTAAAAACCTCTCTTCCACCACATTACCCAATAATCCTCACAGGAGTGAAAAGTCGGTGGCCCCGCGACAACCTCACTACTTGACCTGTATCAATTTCCTCAAATTCATCGATTTCCTAGGATGGAGCACATTCCACTCATCATGTTAATGTTATACCGTTTCTATCACTGGATGGTTGCTGTTAACGTTTCCATTTTATTGTTTATACATATATACTATTTGTTTTACTTCTTGCATCGAATGAATGCAGTTGTAACAAAAAGAATAATAAAATTTTTTTTATGTTTACTGCCTTTTTGATTGTATTTAAACTAAAAACCATAAGCATTTATAGCCAACGATTTATGTGTGGTACTTAGTGAGTGTATTTGTATAAACAATGTTTATAAATCCCAGGCCCTGAAGATGATTTCAATAAAGATCGAAACGTTGCCACAATAAGGAAAGTTTTTCTAAAATTACGTCACACCCGGCCGCATCTCACGATCTCCAAATAACCAACGATTTATTTTTGTCACACATTTTTTATGTATCTATAATCTACAATCTGTTTAATGTTCCACAATTGCTTAAACTGTAGTGGCTAGCCCCTTTGATAGTTCTCACCGAGCTAATGGCTGTTTTTTTTTTAAATATTATTCTATAAAATTGTGTTGTTGTTTTTCAATTTTGGAAATAAAAGACGTCATCATGATTTATATAACTTAAGAAATAAAGTAATAAAACTTGGTATACATAAAAGTATTCTGAGTTTGTGCCCTTAAAGACCTCGATAATATTTAACAGAGCTCGTTTCATTAACCTAATGAGTTTAACACAATTCTAGGTGTTCAATTTATCCGAACCAAGAGGAGGAACGAGACGAGAACACGTGAGGGTGAGAGAAGTGGGTTGGCCTCCTGACTTGGCACCACCTTTGGAGCGATTGTGTTCCGTGTGCAAGGACATCGATTCTTGGCTGAGCGAGGACTCTTCGAGAATTGCCGTTCTTCATGCAAGGTAAAACAATCAATGAATCACTACATTTATAAGCATCATTTAATAGGAATTTAATCAAAATGTATTATATGAGAACTTTGACCGGATAGCTTAGTCAATGGCCCGCATAAGGAAAATAGCTTGAAATACACGATGTTTAAGACCCCGAAGGGAGATTTCGGCGTGCATATCCGGGAAATCGCGCGTAATCGCTTGTAATATATCAAATGAGTTTAACGAGCCCGGATTTTTTTTTTTTTTTTTTTTGCCTTCTCTCTTTTGGTCTGGGATCTTTAATAATACCCCCGAGTCCAAAACGGCCTCGAAAAAATTTACGACCTCTCAGAGATGAAGAAACGTGACTGCCCATTTTGTATTTAACGCAATTTTGTCATTCTAACATGTGCTACGTTGTTTTGTTGTTCCGTCATTAAATCACTTCCCTCAAAAAGCAAAAGCAGAATTGGGGTCATTGTCACTATCTTTCATTTAATTTTTCATAAACGGCTTCCTTAAACGTATTTATAAATATCGTGTAATATTATTTTTACAACGATAACAGACAGTTTAATAATGATAAAATTAAAAATGTTTAAGGTTTAAGCAAATTGTTTCATCAGACATCATAATATATAATTTAGATCAAATAAAAAATATTATATATGAATATCATTTACAAACCGTCGTAAGTGTCTAAATTAACATTATTGGTTAAATTAAGAAGCCAATTGTTTTTTGACCAACTTCCTTTCATCGTACAGGTTTTTCAAATTCAATTCACCCTTTTGCAAATTACATTCACTCTTTCTACCATAAATTCCTATTGTATAAATATTAATACATACTGCACCTATTTCTATATTGATTTTTTTTCAGTTCACGTTTTTTCACGGTCACGGAATAAACTTCTGATGCATTTTCTTTCCGTCTTAATGTATCACCTTCTTGACAGAGTATAACAAGTATGCAGGATGTCACCTTAAATTGCTCAAAAATGAATAGGGATATTTTTAATTTGATCTTATTATGTTAATTTTAATGAAATTAACCGATATATTCTTGTTAGTTGGATAACACAAAACAGAAAGGACAAACCAAAAACAAACGATGTGTTATTTTAATGACGGATTTACTTAAGAACAGTAAACATGAAGATTACTCAAACGAACAACTTTTCTCCATTTTAACCCAGTTGTATTCTCTTTAACCGTTGGAAGACGTCATCTTGAGCCAGAAGTTCGCAATATTATTTTGAGAATGACTCACCGAAGTTACCAGCAAATGGATATCGCAGAGGCAATTGTCGTAGTGTCGCTTTTTGAGCGTAGTCTCCCGGGCTTTAGCCCCATTCCGAAAGACTGGAAGTGTCAGTAGGAAGCCTGGTAGTGGATCTCAGCGCATTACCGCAAAGGGAGGCCTGAAATATTGTATTTGCTGCACGACCAAACCCTTTCCATAATGCCCGCCAGATCCTAAATGAAGTACAAGATGTTTTGGCAAGGCTTTTATCAACACAAACGATTCGTAATCTTTTGTAGGAAGTTTGCCTCACACCGTACGCCACTTTGAGAGACCCTGCAGCAACTCAGGAGAATATGGTGCATTGCTTTCCCGTACTCGGTCGTTCTTAAAAGGACAATGAGGATCTTTAACCTCCGCACCTAGTCTTATCGGACGTTTTGATTCTCAAGATGAGAGCTGACGTCCCTCCGCATACGACAGAAGTATGTTACTGCCGCAGCATTGGTTTAGAAGCAGCTCAGCCCCGAGGGGCCAAGACAACCTCGCTCCTCGCTTGCAGAATGTAGAAGAATATATAGGATAAGAATATGGTGCAGCGAGTGCCTAGAAGAGAACACCAATTGGAATGCTATTATGTTTACTGATGACACGCGTTTCTGTCTGTATAGTGATAGCAGGCGCCGAAGATCTACCGAGAACAGGGGATGCGTACAATCCCTCACTTCGCGCTCCCTTCAGTGCAATTTGGTAATGGCTTGGGCTGTAATTTGCAATGGAGGACGAACTGGACTTGAACATTGCTGCAGGCAACCTCACCACCGAACGTTATGTCCAAAAAATTAACGAGGAGTACATCCCTCAAACCAGGGATCTCATTGGCAGGGATTTTCGATTTATGGATGCCAGATGTCATAGGGTTGTTCATCAATGTTTAGAAAACCTGGGAATTTCCCATCTTCCCTTTCCCCCTTTGCCTCCAGACCTCAATCTCATTGAGCACATGTGGGATGCGTTGCAGAGAAAGCTTTTCGATCATCATTCGCAGCCAGTTGACCTGCAACATCAATTCCTTATGAAATTAGTGACGACCTTATTAACAGTATGCCTAACGTGCACAGAGGTTTTAGCTAACATAATTGTTTAAAAAAATTATTGCGACCAGTAAACGAAATTATGGAATTAAAACCTTTTATTTTGTTATTTTTCAAAATCCCTTAATTAAATTTTCCTTCAGTAAAAACGTAATATTTCTAATAAATTTAAAATAAGAATTTATTTTTGAGCAGTTACTATTGCTGTTTGAATGAATGAGTTTTTGAAATTAAATATAACTCTTACTAATTATTTAGCATTATGTGATGTTTGTTAATGTAACATAGATGTAGAAATGCTTTGGCGATTGGTGAAATTGATTTGCAAAAGACTTAATTTAATTTGCAAAAAAAAAGGGAATTTAATAATAATAATGTGGGAAGTTTAGGGGCCGAGGTTTTCACCGGTCCTTTGCGCGTTTTTACTTCTTCTACTACTTACTTTTTCTGGTCTTTCACGCACATTTTTCAAACTGCAGCCATTTTAGCGTCTCAATTTGTTACTGTCTCTCTTCTTTTATATTAAATCTAAGTTTATATCCTAAAATGCTAGCCTCTCAGTACCTCCGGTTGTCAACTAAAGAATAAATACAAAACATACAATTTATACACATGTATATTATACATCACCACTATACACAAACATAGAAGTCCGATTCGGTCACATTCATACTTACAGAGTACTCGGGGTGGGTTTGAACCCACTTCGCTTTCACCATCAACTGGGAATTTAATTTGCGAAAGATAAACTTGATTTGTAAAAGAGTGAATTTAATTTGCAAAAACGGAAATTTAATTTGTGAAGGTGTGAAATTGATTTTCAAAAGAGGGAATTTAGTGTGCAAAAGGTGAAAATGATTAGCAAAAGAGTGAATTTAATTTGCAAATACGGAAATTAATTTGCGAAGGTGTGAAATTGATTTATAAAAAAGTTAATTTAATTTTCAAAATTATGTATTACCATAAACAAAGATTGAAATCTTCAATTAATTCATAAATCTTATTTTAATTATTTTGTAAAAACATTAACTATATAAATTGTTGAAACCAGGTAGGTATGCAACTCATAAAAAGGAGAATGTGATACAGTTCTCAATGTCAATGTTTGCCTGAGTCTGAGCACGTATAAATAATAAATACGCGTTATAATTTAGAACATTTATTTATATTGAGGCTATAAATTTTTTGAATCGCCTCCAGGGTATTCGGAGGCGGTTGTTATTTTCAGTCATAAGTGCGCAGAGGCAATATTTTTGACAGGGGTAAATGCTCCGTTGAAATTTTATTTTCCGACGCGAATCGCTTTTTTGCACAGCTTCATATCCGAAAAACCAATGCCAAAGCCCTTGTTCTGAACAATGTTCACAAAAGAATGAAAGCATATTTCATTAATGAGAATATTACTTAAGACAGGCCTAGGCCCCAGGCGGAACTGGCAATGTGCAAGTAAGTTTCTCTTAACTCAAAGCCTTCACAGCCTATTGTAATGTTCCATATTTTAAGTGACGTAATAATAAAGGGCTTACGTCGTCATTAATTCTATGAAACCTAATTATAATTATGAATAAGTTTGATATATAAATAAAATAATTATTGTATCTGTATTTATTGTATACAATTATTGCATAAAATAATCCAAATTTTGAATTAGTTGTGCAAGATATTTTTTACATTAAAGTTAGTTAATGGTCATTATCTACTTTATGAGATTCTGAACATTTGGTCGTTACCGCTTATCCTGGACAACCTCGTTGTGTTGATCGACTCAAATCAACCCCAGCAATAAAATAGATGGCAGACAGACTAAAAACGTTTCTACTTACTACAGAGCAATATGAAAACGAACTAAAAACAATAACCATGGCACACACCAACAAAATAAAACAAACGCACAAATGCCTTCAGAGACTTCCAGGACCATTTCACTAGTTTGGAATAATGGTTCAGTTTCATATGATTCAATTTTGATGGGGTGGGGAAATTCCGCTATTAAAATGACGTTAAATTTTTCACTCCAATCCTTAAATATTTATCGAGTTCCAAACATTTTTTAAGTTTGTTTTTCCAATCGCTGCCGTTAATGAATCAATTGTAAAAGATTCAAACAAATTTCCATCTACTGATAAACTATGATTGATTACAGGGGGAATCGAGAGAGGATAGGGGTGATCGTCGCCGCTTACATGCATTACAGCAGCATATGCGGCAGCCCGGAGCAAGCTCTCGACAGATTCGCCATGAAGAGATATCTAGATCACAAAATCGGCGAATTGGAATTGCCATCGAATAAAAGGTTAGTCTGTTCTTTTTTTTTTCTTTTTTTTAATACAGCTAAAGGTATAAATAATTAAACTATTCCATAAAAGCCAATCAAGAACGTATGATCTCGACCGTTTCTCTTTTCATTATCGTTTATATTATATTCTTAAACGTTTTTCAGCATGATTATAAAATGAAGCCAACTGTTACAACTTAGCAAATAAATTATTACTAATTGTTTGGCAACATGAAAAAATACAAATTCAGGTTTTTTAAGAGTGGCTAGAGATTTTAGACTTTAAATCTTTTTGCAACACATACTCTATCCACTCTAACATTGACTCAATGTCTTTTTGTTTAAATAAATTTGCAATAGCCGAAAAAGGTAATAATCTGAAGGCGTTGTGTCCGGCGGATATGGCGGGTGTGGCAGAACGTCTCAGGTGCAACAATTTTTATTGCGGAAGTTCATAAAGCTTTCAGCATGTTATCTGTCGAACTGTATTGTTGTGTAGTTCGTCTTCCCTTTGCTCAATCCAAATCCTAGGACTGTGCTCCAGGAGACCTTTCCCAATCATTGGTTGCAAGGGGGTTTCCATGCACAAAATAATGGTGTAGCCTTGATAAAGTGACGCACTCTCTAAAGCACAAGCTGCACGAGTTTCCTGGCGCGCATGATCGCCTTAAGCATCCTCATCATGCATTTGGACGATAGGGCCAAGGAAGCAGACAGCGTGCGAGGTCGCTAAGACTACAGCTGACCTCGGACGGCGGGTGCTTCATCAGGGGCACACCGGTGGCCGTGGACCGAGTACTTGCTTATGATCTCCGAATTAACTCCCGACCTCGTGGGAATCGGGTGGATCGGATTGCCGGGAGCGTACAGCCAGCGAGGAGCTATGACTACGCTGCCGGCGTCCTTCGTATGCGTGAGGAATGGTGGACTGCCTTTACCGTAGACATGGTTTTTTCTAGGGGGTGGTTAGAGATTCCACTAAAATCGAAACCGCGCCCGGAGCGCATCCGGAGATTTCGGCGCTAGCGGAGCCCCTACACCAAGGGAGATAGAGTTGTCGTCTCGATCTAGGGAGTGCGTGGGAGATTGGCCGATGCATTTCGACCACTTTTTGGGTATCCCTTTACGCGCGGCACTGGTTAAGTGCACCACGTTAACCACCCCCTCGGAAGGGGCAAGCGGGAGAAGTCAGCATGTCTGTCGATGAGTCTGTGGATTTGTGGGCTTCTACACAGAACCTCACGGAAGAAGCAGATTTTCCTTGCGCGGAGGTGAGTCGCTCCTAACTAACCTAAGTTTAGATTCTCAAAGGTGTGATAAGGTCTGACGGCTAGGTGCACACGCTAAAGAACCTCGATGTTACATGACATTGCGACCCCAGTGGGAACGTATGTTGTGTGGTTTGTCCCCTGTCTTTTGTATAGAACTAGATCTTAACGCATTTAATCCGGTACCTGCTTGGGACAGCAGACGTACTCTTCTTTTTCTTTCTTTAAATAGAAAATTACAGTGGTTTATAAAGACAAAAAATGATGAAAATCTCTTTTATCTTATTAATTGGATAACGTGCATTAAGTACAAATTGATTATTCTTTTTGTACAGTAGTTATTTCGTAAACAAAGGTCGTATAGTTCAACAACGTCAAGAAATCAAAAATCTGACATTATTTTCTCATCTGCCCAAACTGAGCCATTAATTCAATCAACTTTATATTTGACATTTTCAGTTTGTTGGGAAGCATCATAAATTGAGCAAGGAAGGAGGAAAACGGAACGAGCAGATATTTTATACAGCGAGTTGCCCCCTGGAGGCTTCCAAATGAGGGCCTACTTTCAAGTCGAGGCGGTTCTCTCTCGGGAAAACTCTTTTCCTTTCAAGAACTTGATACCTTGGCAATGTAAAACACGTCTCTACGTCCCAGTAACGAAATACCGGCTAAAATTACATTTTTGCATTGTAAATCATCTTAAAACGAATGAGATCTTTGTGTTTTTGTTTCTTTTTAAAAAAATTCACAACTGGAAATCTTGTAGGTCAGAGCATCCAATTTAGTAAATAAAATTATAATTACCGTTACAATAAAAAGAGCCGTGGTTTAGTCAAAAGATTTGTTGTGGCTTCTCATTCCAATGTCCAATGTTTGACACAAAAACTATGCTGAAAAACCGCTTGGTCAGAGAGTTTGAAGTGAAGGATGACTCAATGAGCGGAATGTGGTCTGAAAAATTCGAATGCTGCCATACAAAGTTCAAGCCGACCATCTGAAGTGATCAGGATGACTCTCGACTATTGAGGCAATAGCACTCGTCTATTTTCAAAATTGATTGGTCACAGTCAAGTGTTAATCGCCACGCCAAAAAGTAGTAAAAGAAGAAATCCCACAGAAACATTCCAGCCAGCTGAACAACGCATGAAGCCGTTCCAAACTTTGTAATTCAAGTGGAAAAATTTGAAGCAATTGTTTGAAAAGCACAATTTTTTATTTACGAACTTAATCCTAACATTATGATCTAACATGCTCTCTGTTTTTCGTTTGGAATGAACGCTGTAGCTTTATACCTTGGCTACAGCAGGAAACAATGGCTCATATTGGAGGGTTTAAGAGGCGTTGCCCTGCTTTAGCGGATGGAACAAAATTTTGTTTCAACAAGCAAACGTCCGGCCGCACAATGTCTGACCTAGAAAGCAAAAACTTTCCTAAGTGGATGTTATCGATCTCCTACCACTCACACTACAATCCTGACCTTGCTCCTTCAGACTACCACTTCTTCCTACCATTGACCTATTTCTGTGTTAAAAACGTGTCTAACATTTGAAGACGTAAAACCCGGACAAGACGATTTTCAATTATATAAACTAATGTATTGTATACACAAAATTCATTTCATTTCGAAACTAAAATATGCATTTTGATTAATCGTTTTTATATTTTTTCTCTTCTTTGCATTAGAACAGCATTCAGTATTAAATCTTTACTGACCAATTTACAAAGTGGTTACCAATTGTCGTTATTTTTTCACCAGCAAATCCGAGCAATGTAATAACTTTACCAGAAGCCTTCGTGAAGCTTTTATGGAAGAAAGTAATGGGAGAAATACCAATAAATGTCATACTGCCCTGAAACAACGCCCAGAACCGGCAAACTTTCTTTCCACCTGCGCTTAACTGCTTCTTCTGAACATTGAAAACTTAGCAGTTGTCAATGAGTTTTATTGACGAATTATGGCAATTCATAATCCCCTCCATCAACTTTGCTTTTTGTCTACAACACCGCAGAATAAAATAAAGTTGTTAATAAGTGCAGTTCGCCTATTTTTAGAATTTTGGAATGTGTTAAATAAAATGAACTTATCAATGAAAACGTATTAATGTAAAATAATATTTATGCTTCATTGAATTCAGTCTTCATTGAGTCTTATTTATCATTACAATCAAATTTATCGTTATGAAATACCCATTACAAGCAAATTTATCATTAAGAAATACATTATCTCACAAAATTGATTCTAAAATATGAGGTAACATTGAAACTAATTAAGTTTTGTTGCTATTTCATTAATCCCTTTAATTGATTCACATAACTATTCACATAAGAGAATATTGCTAATATATTTAATGAAGCAATGGCAAATCATGGGTTAAAATTAAACCTTTGAAGTACACTCTGATGGAGAGATTTAACGCACCACTCAATTTATTCAGTTTAAATTAAATCCATTATCTTTCTACATTAGTAACTGGTAGGAACTATCGTAGTCAAAATAAACGGTGAACATTGGTTTAGTTGCATCCCTTGTTTACTTTTCTACTGATTAATCCCATTTTCACAAGTATCATTATGCCCTTCCATTCTGCTACGCCTTATGATCGCTTTATTATTCTTATTCTTAAACTTTTTTCAATGCGCCAGTCAGGCGTTTGAGTAAGTATGTCAGTGTCAGAGTTATAACATTATTAGAGGAAGGATACAGCCAGCGCGAAGTCGCCAGGAGATTGAGTGTAAATCACTCTACAATAGGAAGGGTTGTTCGATGCTTCAGAGAAACAGGACTTCATGCTTGAAGCCAGGAGAGCGTCGATCCGATATCTGATCTGATAAACCAAGTCCAAAATGTTTCGTCCAGGACTGTAAGAAGAAGGCTGAATGATTCAGCATGCCAGGTTTCATTTCATACGAGAACATGTTAATTGGACATTGGAAATTAAGGACGAAAGTTACAGATGTGGTAAGAGTTGGCCTCAAATATTAAAATGGGCGTTTATATGGAGACGCTCAGAAGAAAGATACGCCCAATGCTGTATGGTTCTTTAGGTGGCATTCCACGGTGGGTCATTGATGTTCTGGTGTGGTATTTCCTTGGGCGCCCGCAAAGAATTGGGCATGGAAGATCTCTAACTTCATATAGGTACTTATAAGACATAATCGAAGAACATGTAGAACCAAAAATTTCCCCACTTCGGTGAGAGATTCTTACTAATGCAGGATAATGTCAGGCCTCATAGAGCATCGGATTGTGGATGACTACCTGAATGAGGATGGAATTGAGTGCTTGATGTGGCCAACTCGAAGTCCAGTTTTGAACCCAATCGAACAAATTTGGGACCCTCTTAAGCAACAACGATAACAGATAAACCCAGGTCTTAACACCCTAGAAGAGTTGGAAACGTCGTTCTTGACGAATGGGAAACAATTCCTCAGGATCCGAGAGGAAAACCGAATAAAAAAGTAATTTTTTGTTTTGTGTTTTAAATTTTTTTTTCTTCTTTACTCAATAATTTTTTTTTTACAATTAGGTAATAAGCATTTTATTGTTAAATGTTCAACCAAACTTATTTTTAGTGTAAAAAAGTATGAAGAAACCAAAATACGTTAAATTTTGTCCATCAGCGTACTAATGCTGGAATTGAAAACAATTGTACATTGTTTTAAGAAAGTTAGTGCCCTAAGTAATACAAGGGAAACAAGAAGTTTCCGTACTTCAGTAGTTTAACAATGGTCCGGCTTAGAAGGATCTTATGGAGAAAGCTTAATTTATTTCAAGCCCATTAGCCGCGTTTTAAGATAAGTCGAGATAGCAATCTTACTATGGTATATATTGCAAATAATATTCCCTTCATGTTACATGAGATTTCTTTTATCGAACATTGGAAAGGTTGGAAATAACTATATATCTCGTAAAATATGAAAGAAGTGAAATGTAAGATCAATTTCTCAATTTAGTATTTTTTTTAAACATCAAACAAACAAATTTTATACTAGACTCTCACGGAAGAAAAACTAATTCAATACCTCGTAGCATACTGGCAATGGTGACTTATCTTAAGAGTTCTTTAGTCATTAAGCAAACGTGTTTGTACTTTCAGTGATTTAAATATGAAGAGGAATAAATTTTTTAGGTTGTATTGTTCTTAAAACCTTGAATCAATGGCAATATCGGTCAAGTGGATTGTGTAAGCCCTATAGAAATTATAACTTATTGATAAATTCCCTTCTTGAAAAACAACATTCAATTTCAAAATGAGAATTTTTTAATTGAAATACAGCACATAAAATATTAGATGAATATTTGTCATTGAAAATTTATTAAAACAAATAGCAGGTACATTTCGATTAGCTCTTTTTCCATTTTTTTAACCATCACTGCCGAAATTGTACGTTAGGCAATAAAATTACAAATATAAACAAATTATGTACAAACTTTAATAGAAAGAGCTAGGAATTTCCTATTTTTCCTCCTTTCTCAAACAGTGAACCATAAATTCTTCTTAGTTTTTAAGAAAATAGCTCCTTATTGCTTCTTTCTACTAATGGGCCAAGTAAATTATTGTTTCTCTGTAAAAGGAACAAACATCTGATTGATTCACATTTTTAAACATTCCCTGTGAAACTTTTATTCACGAATAAAAGCAATGAAAAAAGTTTCGAGGAATTTATGATTAAAATTGCTTAACTTTAATTTAAAATGTTGCATATTATAGGGAGATATCCTTTCACCCAATATGTACCTAAACTTTAATAGTTATTATTAATGACTTAAAAATGACCTGAACGCAAATGGACTTGACATAATTTAAAAATCGGACAATAAACAAGTCTGTTTGTATTTTTATTTTTGAAACGTTTAAAAACTTACAATGCGAAGGGAAGTGTCAAGCCTGACAACTGTCATTTACATTCACGATTTTTCTTCCATTTCACCTCAAAACTGGTTCATTTGCATAAAATTTCTTAACTTCGTGTTTTTAACAGAGGTTTTACATTTTACTATATTAATAATATTCCTGATTCTTAGTAAACATTTATTTATAAACTGTGATAATAAGTTAATGCGGGATTTAAAGGTAACACTTTTATTTGCTTTTTCCGACAAATTTGGCTCAATAAATTCTCATTACAGGGAAAAACCTCCATAGAGAGTTTAGGTAACGAAGCCCGTGATTATTATTCATCGTGAAGAAAGGGTGAAAGTAAAGTATAAGAAAGAGGAAAGGGTTGGCGGCTGGTTAATATGAGTTAACTCACCCGCTTTTCTTGGGAGCTGGAAAATAACTAATTGTAAAGTTGATTTTCCCCTTGAGGGATTTAAATTCAGGAATACGCTCTGGGGGTTTTAAATCATACGAACTGCTCGTCGAGAGGGGCACCGGAAGTGAAAAAGTATATCAAGAATCCGCTCACCCCTTCGAAAATAGTTAACTCGAAGGCAGAAATAAGTTCGTTCTTACGAGAATGGAAATGATACGGTGAAGACCGCGATTGCGAAGTTTCGCAAGCTTAGCATATGTTTCATTTGTTGTTGTCGGTTTAATTTTGACTTATTGCCGCCTGGTATGATTTTCGTTCTTCCACATTTCTGATGACTTCAAAAACCTACGACCTTCATGGTTCGGCGGCCGTAACAACCAGTCATTTTGTTGAACTCGACCTTGCGATGCTGAAGACGTCCTTCAATGACTAATCGTAAAATTTTAATCTTTACCTGTATTGACATTCAGTTTAGGCCTAAGATTTGACTAATAGGTCAGTCTTTAAACGCATTTTTTACACACGGGACAAAGAACCAATAGTAATCAAGAGAGAGTGAGTTAGTTCGAGTTTACTTTGCTAATAAATAAAAAAGTTGTCATTCAATGGCTTATCAATAACTGATTTTTATAGCCTATCTTGCTAACACACGAGAATAATCAATCAGCAGACGAGCAAATTTGAGCTTTTATTGAAATAAAATTCATAATTATATTGTGGCTGATCAACGTAAGAAAGTCAAAATATTTTTTTAAACGTTTCCTGCTCCCTAAAACCGCTGAAGACATTTATTGTGATTTTTTTCGAAAATCACCAAAATGGTGACTAAAACCGCACGTAATGGCACAAATCGGTAATTAAATCAGAACAGGAAAGAAAAAATAAAACGTTTGAGGGTTTTTGTTGATATCAGCCTTATTTTTCTCGCTTATAGTGGCAAAAAGTATTAATTTTGTCCACTTAACTGAAAGAAGGTAAATTTAACTTTCAAGTGATTGTAGTAACGTTGAGTTTGGATAACGACCAGAGTTGTTATGAATTTTGTTGGACAATGGACAACATCAAGAAAAAAATGCTCCGGCAAATTCAATCCAAAATGTTTAATGTTTGTTTGCTTTAAAAATTCAAGTTTAAGGGCTTTAAAAATGTTTAAAATGAATTCGAATTATCCTTTTGTTTTGAAAAAAATTTTTTTTTGCCTATTTTACTAGAAGTTTCTTTTCAGCATTGTTTTACATATATGTATGCCTATTTCATTTATTATGTTCCTGGTTATTATTTTTCTATACTAGATATAATATATATAATAGATAAGATAAATTAGTATAGATAATATTAATATGTATTATTCTATACTGATTGATATCATGAAATACAGCACAACAAAGACAGAAAACCCAAAACTTTGAAAAACTATGTAAACTACTTAAAATGTTCTTTCCCTGATCTTAGGGCCCATTTGCAAGACGCTATATAATTGAGCTATATCCTGGCTTTTTTAAAGTGTAGTTTAGTCAACTTCGATCATTTTGGTCAACCTAACCAGGCTGGTTTGGTCTGTGAAACGCGTTTCCGTTTCTCGCTATCTTCAGTAGTGGTTCAACAAACACTAAACTAAATGACGCAAACTTTATAGTGTTGGGTTTATAGTTTGTTATAGCCCTTTTGTCGTCTAAACCACTATTTTCACAATCGTTCGAGTTGTCCAATATTTTTTAAATGTAGCGCAATAATATTTGATAGAATCTTGAATAATTGTATTTTTTCCGTAACGCATGTTCTCGTGCTGTAGTGTATCTCGGAGAAGATAATTAATCTATGGAATGGACCGAACGGTATCCTTTATCGAGAATGTCTGAAAAAAATTTTATAAAAAGGGAGGGTGTTTGAGCTGATAGATCGCTATTTCGAGGCCAAGGTCGAAACCACCCCGCACCAAGCACCCTGCGAATCTTCGGTGTTGGCAAAATCATATCAAAACCACTCTTGATCCGACACTTTTATTTAAATTCCAATCGTGCAGCTGCATTTGGCCAGATTACGTAAGAACATTTAGACTGAAACTAGATAAGGCGGGTAAGTTTTGTAGTACAAGTTTCTGATACTAGTTTAGGACTGGTTGTTGAGTAGACAGACATGTTTCGGCGCCTTTGTTGTCCACAGTGGTGCCTCACTTGGTTCGGTGTTGTCCTTTTTCATATAGTACCCAGTGAAAGTGGGGACTGTGGCCTTGTGGTGGTGACGGTCTTAACGGTTTTATTGCAAAGTATTATTCACCAAATCTGGTTTCTTTTACCAATCACCAGGCCTCCATACAAATTGGCAAGTTCGAAATCAGTGACGATTTTATATCAGAACTCCTATCAACTCATTTATTACGGGAATGTTCTGATATTCCAGGGAAACAGATGTTTTGTTCTAAGTTATCACGAATTCCACTTTTGGGCGGAAAAACTAATGATTTTTTACTGTCGGCTTTTCCAAAAATTTAAAATTTCATAAATTAATGTTTTGACTTGCTTGTGAGAAGCGGATCAATGTAAGATCACATTTTATGCCCTTTATGTTTCCATGGTAATCCTCTGTATTATTCTGCGGTTTTGTCTTGTAGTCTTTGTAATCCTTTAATTGGGTCACGGTTTTCCTCAAATTCTTCTTTCTAATTTATTTTAAGATTTGTTTTTCTCCATCTTCAAGTTTGGTCGCCAGTCTGTACGCTTTCGGTTCACTCGGTTTTCCTTTGATCTTTCTTCTGTTTAAAAGTCAGTACATCGTTACTCTCTCCTCTCTTTAAAAAATGGAGATTTTTCAGTATAATGTTCACAAATTGTTTTTCATGTCATGGATAGATCCTTGAAAAACGAAAATATCTCGTTTCCGAAACGCTTGCAACTCTTTATGTGTCAATTCGCCAGACATTTGGTTTATAAATGTAATATCGGTATTCAGCATTATCTTGTTAAGAGATCTTGGATTAAACAATGTCAGATACAGACGTGTTTTGTCAAATCCACAAAAACAAAACCAAAATATAATGAACGCAATTCCCCGTTTTGATATTTTTATCTTATGTCAAAAATAAGTCAACACTTTTTTATACACGCTCAGTATTACACATTTTTATTTTCCTTATAAAAATTATAACTTTAGGTAATAAGCATAAAATCTCTTAGTGTTAAACTATTGAAACGTTAATTGATGAATATACGTTAACCTCGTTCGGTTCAAATTCAGTGGCCCTGCATACGAACCCGGCATACTTACAAATGGGCTTTTTTTCAAAAACACCGTCAACCCAATTGTTCGAATAACCTCGTAGTTGAAATATCCTCGTTACAAAAAAAAATTTAAAAAAATAAAAACCCTAGTTTGATCTGGCTAACAAATTTCACAACCAAACCGTGTTTACGTACCCTTATTGCGCATCAACCAGAAATCTGTTCAAATAGTCAGATTTATAACTGAGTTCCGGTTATAAAAGCCATAGACTCGGGTGTACAATTACGGCGCCATTTGGTATATAAATTGCGTTTTAAGTTTAAAAAAAATTAACCGGTCTAATTTATGTCTTTATTTGCATAAAAAAACGAAAATTTTCTTTTTTATTAATTCCGTGCTAGTTAAAATTGAGTTTAAAAAAATTCGCAGGTCAATTTGCTTTCAAAATAATTGAACTTCATGTAAAAACTAGAAGTAGTTTATTATAAAATATAAAAATTATAACACTCCTAGCAGTCTATAGTTCTACATTCCATCTTAAATCCGTTTACCTCCTTTTTAAAAAAATGGGTAAACAATATTTAAATATTACAATATGTACAAAGAACAAATAACGATTATTTTAATACAACTCATTGAATTGGGAATTACTTACTCCAGCTCTAATTTCTATTTCATACTGATATTTACTTAGAAATCGTGAGATGCGGTCTGGTGTGATGTAGGTTTCAGAAAAACATTTTCTTTATCGTACCAACGTTTCGATCTTTATTGAGATCATCTTCAGGGCCTGGGATTTACAAACATTGTTTACATATGACAATTACATTTTGGATGTGGTAAAGTGAATTTATACAATGCAAAATATATTTTTTATATATTCAATCAAAGTATTTCTACTCACTCAAAGTGTTTGTCTTCTGTGTAATTGTGCCATTCTCGCGAGTCGTGTCCGAGAGTGCCAGTGAGATTTTGCTATTTTGTGTTTATATATTGATTTATATATTTATATACTGATATTTCTACAATTTAACTTAGAGACATTGACGAAAATATTCCGTTATTCGCGCGTAGAAAGTTGTTAAGATTATCAAGTCTCTAGATTATCCATAATATCCCCCGGATGACAAACTCGGGAACTGTAACGATAATACGATTAGACCCCATTCTGTTTTGAATTAGGCCCCCCTCTAAGGAATTGTTTGTTCCTCTCTTTTGGTCCCAGTCAAGAAATCTAAGTGTATCAAAACTTCCAAGTCGGGAGTTGACAGGAACACATTTGTAGTATTTTCAAAATATTTACCATTTGAAAAAATGTAGTAATGTTTAAATCCACCAAATATTCTTCAAAGATAGAAGAAAGCCTAGTCAAACTTTTAAATGAGCCAAACAGGCAGCTAATAAAATTCGCTCGTCATGCCTGGTTTTACCGTTGGGAACTGGTACAAGAATTCAATTTTTGATTTATTAGAAGAAATGTATACTTAATTAATGGTATAATAATGAGACGTCGGTGGCCGCAACGGTTAAGACGTCGACACGGCGCTCATCACTCTAAGGTAAAGGTCCCGGGTTCGAATTCAGCGGCCTGCATTCGAATCCGACATAATTACAAATGGGCTTTTTTTTTAACAACACCGGCACCCTGAGGGTTTATATGACCTCTGCTGTTGCGAACCCCCCCCCCCAAAAAAAATAATAATAATGGTATATAAATCTACCTTGTTCTGTGTTATTGTGTGATTATTTTTTTTATTTATTTTTTTGTTTTCTTTTTCTTTCTAATTATGTTATAAAACAGAGAATATTATTATATTTTATTATTCTATATCAATATGTTATCAGTAATCTCAAAGCAGGCGGATATTCCATTGCTGTAAATACTTATGTTCTTTTTTTAAGCATATATTTTGTTATTTATAATAATTGTCAAATAAAGTATTATTATTATTGTTCAAAGATCGGAATGTAAATATTTTTGTATTTATTCAATTGAATTATTTTATGCAATATGTAAAACTAGACAGATAACTATATCATGTAAACATGAAGAAGCAACCATCCAATGATGGTTAAAGTACATCAGCATGATGAGATTGATGGTCTCCATTTTAGGAAATCGAAATCAAGATGTGAGGTTAACGCGAGGCCACGGATGCTTCAGTCTCCTGCGATAATTATCAGTTAAAGGGATTCGGATAATGGGATAGTTTAGAATGGAACCTTTTGTTGTGGGTTTGCCTAAATGGGTGACAAGAGAGACATTCAGATCGGTATGAATAGCGTGATTCGAAACATAGAATTTGTAGTTGACTATTGTTATGAAAATGCTAGATTGAAGGGTTTGCATTCGGTGAAAATTGAAACGCTTAGCAGACCCGTAGAGTTTAAGTCCGTACGTTTTTTTAGTTTCGAGTTTATTTATTAGATACTTTTACATACATTTTGTAAAAAGTGAATACAAGGAGAAATGTCTAGGACATTATACATCCTTGTTGCAGAGGGCTTAAGTATATTGGCCTAGAGAAATAAGAATAGTGGTGAAAATTATTATAAAAACCACTTGCAGAAAGAATACATTAATAAATAGGGAAGTTACAATTAATTACATATATTATAAATTATAAAGTCCGTACGTCCAAATATGAGCCAGCTGGGCAAAGTAAAGTTCTTTTGTTTGCCAATACAAATTAAGATCGTCGTTCGAGCAGTCGTTAAAGTATTGGGGTTCTATGTCATTTGTCCATGTAGGGTCCGAGGTGTTGTACATGGTTTGCAACAGGGATGAGAGAGAGATTTGGATTTGTTAACCTTCGCTGTGCAGGCTGTTTTTGTAATTGCTGGAAATTCCAAATTGTTATGGAAGCAGCGACGGAGACTTTATCAACAGTATCATCGGCGAATGGGTGACTGTGTGAATATTGGGCATATAAAGTGAGTAAAACAGGCGAGCAAGGACGCCGCCCTGAGGTATACCTACTATTACTAGCATAAATCATCAATATTGAAGTTTTGTAAGGCTGATGATCACAGGTATCATCCTTGAATCAATCCCTTTATTTTTATTTATTTTATTTTTTTTTTTTGGCTGTTTAGCAACCAATAGTGTTACCTTTTGGGGACAATTTGTCAGTGAGTTAATAACCTGCCAGTGGTTTCGAATTTATTTATAAATGAATTGTGTGTGATGGCTGCTTTCCTCGTCGTTTATCTGTGTAGTATACCCGGCCAGATATCTAGTATGTCTCACGAAGTGAAGGAAAGCCAGTGATAAGTTCTCGTAAGGAATTCAGTTTACCTCGCAACTATCGAAATGTCGGCTCTTTTATTTTTACATTTACATTTACGAAAACGTAAGTATAAGATGTATCTGGTAATTGAGACGAAAGAAGCAAATCAGTAAAAGTAAAAAGATGTTAAACTATACACTTATTAATTTTGTATCATTATTGCTTATCATGTAAAATTTTGACGAGAATTTATATGTGAACACACACTTAAACGAATTTTTATTGTAAGACCATTAAATGATCCTCTATGATAGAAGAAGGATAAACAATTGTTTATACATATTTTTTCTATATGTGTTTATTGTTCCACGTTTTAAAAAGAAAAAGGACCATCACAGGAAAGTCTAGTCTCTAGAAGGGTTTGAATTCTGAATGCACATACTTCAATGAGCTTTTTTAAAACCAACACTGAAACCCGGGTAGTTATGACCGCGCAGTTGCAAATTCCATAAAAGATATAGATGTAAATGTAATTAAAACATTGCCTTACATCATATATCTAGTAAATAATAATAAATAGATAATGTTGCGTGGTAACCTGCCGGCATATCCATTGCATGTTTCATGCCGGCACATAAACTTAGACAGTTCCGTGTACCGTCCGTGTGTAAATATTCACCGGGGAAAGAAGCAATATCGCAAATAAGGAAAATATGCAAGAGGCCTTTCCCGGCTGGATGCCAATTTTTTGCCCGGCTACACTTTAAAGAGAAGTAAATTCAACCCTGTTAGTTCAACTAGATCAAAAGAAGACCTTCTTATGACAGCATATTAATGCTCAATTTACTTGTGTCAGTAAATAGATGGAATTAGTTTTGTATAGTATCCATTAATCCTGCTACCGTTTTAAAAGATTTCGTATATGTATGTATGAGTTACAATATATTCTTAAATTTATTCTAAATTACCTCCTTTTTTTCCAAGATTATCTTGATTTCATTGAATTTGATAGGCATATTTTTATGCGTTTCTCTTGTGCTTTCGTACAAAAGTACAGGCCGCTTTAACAATGTAGTTTGTCGTAATAATCAAATTGTCCTGTGTTTTAATATAGTAGTTACGAAATGATTATTTGGAGATCGTGGAGGTCTGGTGTGACGTAGGTTTCAGAAAAACATTTTCTTTATCGTGCCAACGTTTCGATCTTTATTGAGATCATCTTCAGGGCATGGGATTGATAAACATTGTTTAAATTTTGCAAATACATGTAGGATGTGAAAAAAACGAATTTATACAATGCTAGAAATTTTAGATTCAATCGAAATATTTGTACTCACTCAAATTGTTTGTATTCTTTGTAGGTGTGTCGTTGTGTGTCGTGTTGCGAGTGCCAGTGAGATATTGCTGTTTTATACGTTGGATTTTGAAGGGGTGGGGAAGGAAGTTGGGATAGAAAGACATTTTTATATGAGGAGTCGGCTTCTTTGAGGTGAAAGGAGCCGACAATGGGGAAAAATTGGTAATGGTTCGGCCTGATTATTCTTTCAGGATTACATAGACGGGGATAATTAGGGAAAGGAAAGCAAAATTGTTGAAGAATTAGACTATGTAGATATGTTTGATGTGTGGAATGTGATGATTGTTTTATATGTTATATTATATGTTTTGTGTCATGTGATGGTGATATATGTATGTCATATATTGATATGGAAGATGGCCCTGAAGATGATCTCAATAAAGATCGGAACGTTGGAACGATAAAGAAAATGTTTTTCTAAAACCTGCGTCACACCAGACCGCATCTCACGATCTCCAAATAATCATTAACTACCGGTCACTAAACACCACACGTTTCTACATAGTTATAAATGTTGAACCACATAGACAGCCTTCAACAACAAAAAAAAATACGTTGAAATAGCCCGTTTATAATAATAATATCAAAACACAAACCATTTTCACTATTTCCACAAGCTTCTAGGTTGTTTAAGTGCGCTTTTTTGTGCCTTTATCTAATTTATAAGATGAAAGGAAAATACACAGACCGTATCAACAGATTTTACAAACTTAATTGTGAAGTGTTCTGTATGTTTTTATTTGTTAAATAAAATAGACTATTTCAGCAACACACGTTTGTTGAATTGGCCTTTGTGTTTGACCTGTTTTTGTAAGAAGAATAGAAGCACAGTCTACATCAAATAATTTAGCAAATTCAAATGATATGGAAGCGACCTATGGGTTTTAGTGTTTTTAACGACTTAGCAAAAAAAATTAGAAAACAGATTGACCTTTTGATTGAATTATTGTATCAAAATGTGTGGTTTTTAGTGACCGTTAGTTAATGATTATATGGAGATAGTGAGATGCGGTCTGATGTGACGTAGGTTTTCGAAAAACATTTTCTTAATTGTGCCAACGTTTCGATCTTTATTGAGATCATCTTCAGGGCCTGGAATTTATAAACATTGTTTAAATTTTACAAATGCATGTAGGATGTAAAAAAAATGAATGTATACAATGCAAGAAATTTTAGATTCAGTCAAAGTATTTGTACTCATTGAAGTTTTTGTTTTCCGTGTAGATGTGTCATTTTGTGTCACGACACAGAAGAAAACAGACTTTGATGGAATCTAAAATTTCTTGCATTGTGTAAATTCTTTTTTATCTTTTTCTTTTTCACATCTATATGCATTTGTAAAATTTAAACAATGTTTATAAATCCCATGCCCTGAAGATAATCTCAATAAAGATCGAAACGTTTGTACGACAAAGAAAATGTTTTTCTAGAACCTACGTCACACTAGACCGCATCTCACTCTCTCCATATAATCATTGTATCAAAAAGCAATAAACTGCTACACAGCGTGTAACCAATGTTTAATATTCTGCAAGATGTGGCAAATCCAGTATTTTTCTTTTCTATCCGTAGCAGTTGTACTGGTCAGGTTTTAATGTTTGGAATAATCGTCTGCGATTATGCCAACTATTGTGCTTAGAATGGGGAGAAGAATGTGACCACAAAACGTCAACAGATTTATAATGTAACAAAGGCAACGCAATAGGCCCTTTTGGTTGTTTGTCCCCCTTCTTTTCTTAAACATACGAGAACACTCTATGAATTATCCGCCCTTTTGTTAGTCGAATTCTCCCTTCACGCAAAAAAAATTTATATACTTACGAAGTTATCAAGAAAGAGGGGACTTTTTTCTCCCCTTTTCACCTTCTTTGCCTACCGGTCTCGAAAAGACGTGGAGATAAACACAAAGGAGGCCAACGCGTGACAAATGAGTACCACCGGTCTTCTTCACGAGTGAGACAAATGGTCTCGAGACCCCCTTCCGGGGCATCTATCCCTTCACGGACGAACAAACAGTTACGGGTTATGAATCAAACACCACTTAACTTAATCGCCACGGTTATTGCACTCGAGTACATCCACTCAGATGGAACCATTCCCTTGGATATTTTTGAGAAGGGGTGAATCGAGAGATTATCTTGAGCTCGACCAACTAACTGTCTATTTGGTAAAGTACTTTGCTTTGAGAACAGCCATTATACAAGTTATCCGACCAGTTAAACTTCACGGGATGATATTATACCTCATTTACAGTATCCAATCTCATTACTAGTATTTTACATTTAGTACTCTATTCTTAAACTGTTCTAAAAAAGATCTTGCGTGATCCTCGTTAATTTTCATTTAATTACAAATTAAACAAAGATTTATTTACATTTTTTGTACATATTTTGCTTTAAAATTTTCCAGCTCGTTATTGGACATAAAAATTCAATTTTAGCATTATTTCAATGATCTTGCGTAATCATTTAAATTAGTTTTTCAAACCCCTAAAGGTGTATAATTTAATTATAGCAGTGATTAATTTTAATTTTATTATAAGCGCATTTCATGTAAAATGATAAAGACAAAAATTTTAATAGGTGTAAAAATCGTCGAATTAACCAACTGGTCTGGGAAGGCCTTGGGGGCTTTGTGGGAGGGCCTTGCTAATTTATGCTAATTTGAGGGTGTACGGTTATTCAATCATTCACTTCAGAACTCCCGGGATAGTGGCGAAATGTAGCCTTAAATTTTTCCCTAATTAGACATGGTCCTGTGGAAAAAAATTATGGCAAGTTACATCCTCTGGAAAGTGAAAATCCCGGGATGTAAATCTGATAAAAACTCATGTATAATGTTACAGAACATTTGTTACATGAATTAACAGTTGCAAAATTTGAAAAATAAATTCAAAAAACGCTATCAGAAAACGCTGAACGGACGAAAACGATTATTTTTGATAATGGTACTAAGATGCCTGATGAGCATGAAGGTGTTTCAAAAGAATAACGTGATGTGTTTAAATCTTAAAATATGTAATATGTAATTCAAAAATGTCAGTAGAAATCCAACAATGTAAATGAAATCTTTAGTTTGGCCGATTTGATCGGTAACGACCAAACTAATGTTCACCACCCCGCAGACTCAAAGAGAAAAATGGTAATGTACAAATGTTCTATTGAAAAAGAACTTCAGACTATCTTTGTGACGGCATTATATTAAGAGAAAGTTAAAATTAAAAAAATGCCTTGTTGTACAACATATTTGTTATATCAACAGTTACTTTCTTCAATTAATAGCCTGAAAAGACTCAATTTAACTTTCACTGAGGTTACGGCAACCCAAATCATCGTACCAACAAAGAAAACAGGCTTTTTAACCCTTTAGATTGTTGTATATTTTTTTATTTATCACTGATTAAGGTTTTTGGTTTCAGATATGTCAACTATTTCTCCGGGCTGCTGTCAGGTTGTATTCGGATAAATTCAGCGCCGTTGTACCTGACTCATGTCACAGTATTGGGAGCGCCATCATTCGAACCCGGTACCTGTGGATGCAGGGCTTTCATTAAAGTCTACGAAGGCCTCATACCTGTGTACACGTCCGGGGTACACACGGTATCACCGGAAACTAGGCAGTTCACAGTTACTGTAAGCGGCGGTGCGGACCGCAGAGGGTTGCAACTTAGAGGTGACATCCTTCTAAAATGCTACCATAGGTAAGTTTGATTTTTTTTAAATTATGAAATCTATATATCTCATGGCAATACAAGCGTTTTGGCTAGGTAGACTTTGTCTATAATGTTGGTGGTCGCACCATGATTTACGACATATATTTTTTGGAAAATGCGACCCAATAATAGTGTGTCAATTTCGTAATATTTTTAATAAATAGTTCATACATTCAGACAAATTGGAAAGGTCTTTAACAGCTTACGCATCTGCCGTGTGATCAACAAATTATTTAAATTTACAAAAAGTTAATAGTTATTGGTAGCAAGGTTATATAACAAAAGAACGTAATTAACTTGGTCTTTGATTTGAATTTTTAAGAGAATAGCAAACGTTTTGGGGGCGAACAATTGTTTTTTCCTTTGTATATGTTCATTTCTACTCAAATTATTTCAATTGTTATACATATTTCATTCCAGAAGAGTCTGTACTTTCTGGTTAAGGATCAAATATTAAAATTTTATCGCATTTTGTTTTATTTATTTCATTCTATATTATTTATATTTTATTTTAGCAATTTTTCAATGTCATTTAGTTGTTCAAAGGGATTCTTAAGTGGGCAAATTTTCGGTACAATTTTTTCAAAATCTATGTGCCCTATTATAACCATTTTTTGTACAATATACTACAAATTCGTAGCTCGGATTTTTTTATGCAAAAAATTTTTTTTCGACTAAAATTTAAAAAATCTTTTCAATATAATGCCAGGTTTTGGAGAAAAGTGTACGGAAAGTTGCGAAAATTTAACTTTTCAGGAAAAGCTATTTTCTAATCGTTGTTACCCAATTTACTTCATAAATACATAACAAAACAATTCCTCTTGCATTAGGATGATGTTTTAGTTGGGCAGAAAATAATACAAAATAATTCTTCAAACAACACAAGGTATGGCGAATACGTATTTAAGGCAAGATACACCAGAACACGTGATTCGCAATATTCAAAAAATTATTTGTACCACTTCCAAAGTTTGAAATTATTCTGAAGTTTCATGCAGAGCACACATAAAACGCATTTTTGATCCAAAAAACTATCGACCCTTAAAACTTACTGTAAACTAGGGTTAGTAGGTTAACTATTCATTTCTCCGCCTATACACTTCCAATAATATTTTTTTTACAAGTGTATCGCTTCAATGGAAAACGTCAAGGTGAACAAGTATGAGTTTGTATTTGTATATTTTCTATTACAATTTAATTCTGATAAAGATTATGATTAAAGGTCAAATCATATTTCTAAACGCGTTGTTTTTCGTCCTAATTTTAGGAGAATTGGCATTGAAGACAAATAAAATGGCAATGCGCCAAAATAGTTTACGATTATCACACAGAAACGAATTTAAAATATATAAAAATGTGAATTTTAGTCTTGAGAAAAAATAAAGGATAATGTTAAATCTTAAAAAGCTGTTAAACTCCGAGTATCCCTTTGTTCAGGCAGTTCGTGAGCATTTGTACTCATCCGGATCACATTACCTTGGAAACGTTGTAACATTAGTCGCTTTTGAAAAAATAACTCCATTTATTTTCCTTAAGTTAAGAAACTTACACCAAGAACAAGAAAGTCGTTTATCACGAACCAAGCATTTTTCTTTAATGGGTGCAGCTATCTTCATTCCTATACGTTTTCAACATCTTTCCTAGATTGGACCTCGAGTTGTATATTTTTAACCTACGATTATGTCATACTTTATATATCTGTCAAAAAATTCAGATTTTTTTGACACAGTCATTAATTTTAAGTTATCCGTACTTTACGGTGCAAAAAATACATATTTGGATTAATTATCCGGCTCGTTTTTTTTTATATTTATAAAAATATAGTTATATTAACACTGCAAAACCATATGATTTCTTTTTTTTTTAAGATTTCAAAAAGTATAGAACACCGGATAACAACTTGCCATTTAAGTTTGGCCCACCGTCAAACCTTACGTTGATTGTTCCCAGTTCAATGTTTTTCGCCTTTTTCCAGACCAGCTGTTTTGAAAATGTTTTAAAGGTGTACAAACAGAACAATTAGGTTTTAATAAGATTTTTAATCTAAATGAACAGAGAAGCGTTGAAAATCATTGGAGTCAGTGCTTTCGCTGTAGGAGCGATGCTTCTCATCGGTGGAGCTATGACTTATATGGACATGCGAAGAGTAGAGCGCTTAAAACAGAAGCAAAAGGCAAATCAGGCAAATATCCATGAGAATTAAATGCTTAGGTGAGTAAGAGTGGAATTCAAAAGCAACATAAATTTTATGTCTTTAATTATCAAAATGAAGGTAGATAAAAAAAATTAAACTGCCTGAGTCTTGGAGTTTGATTTTCCCTTACGTAAAATTGTCTGTCATTTATTGCATTTTGTTAAAAAAATTTGAATTAAAATTGCCAAAAATGGCTTGAAGTTTAAACAAGAAATTTTATGATATAAGGGAAGTCG
This sequence comes from Cimex lectularius, assembly GCF_000648675.2. Taxonomy (NCBI): domain Eukaryota; kingdom Metazoa; phylum Arthropoda; class Insecta; order Hemiptera; family Cimicidae; genus Cimex; species Cimex lectularius. The sequence goes on from NW_019392736.1 coordinate 240,955, forward strand.
ATGGATTCCGCTCTTAACCATATTGATGTATTATTGAATGTAGGCGGACTGCGACATATTTTCTGAATATCTGAATTTCAAAATCTTCTGAAAATAGTTTTCTGCCAATAAACAATTCCAAAGTTTTATTTTAGCGCAATGAGGAGTTTATCTATTATTTATTTTATGTTTTCAGCTATACTTGGAAGAGATTGTACAACTCAATAACTAACTTTGTCTGTTCTGTTTAATTCATTTTTCAGGCATTACTGCAACGATGAAAACAGCACGAGATGCAGTTCGCCTTTAGACAGTAGCGTCGCAAGTGGAGAACCACCAATTCAAAGGGAGTTGATATTCTCTTGTCAATTTCATACCTGTGCGGTCACCGACCATACTCTGAGTTTTACGAGGCAGGAACTCGACGGAGCTTGCAACGGTGAGATTTATTTTTATTAGAATCAGCTCCACTGGCGGATCTTTTGGGTTGTTTCTCATTTACGACCTCTTAAATTTTCAACAAGACACGTGCCCTTACTGTACCCTGAAGACGAGTCCAGACATTGGAAAATCCCCTTTCCAGTTTTTTCAATTATGCGGGTGAAGAAAACTATGAAATTATAAAGCAATTTTGATAGTTTTCAACATAAAATCCAGTCCTAAAAAATTCAAGTCAATGAACGAAGCTTTGTCATTTTAACTTTTACAAAATATCCCTTGTCAAAAAATTAATTGACCACGTTTTACAAATATATCTATGTCCTTATTCTATTCAAATCAGGGATCCGTATCAACGATAGGTGCCCGAGTGAGGTTGCCTATCGTTGCACCGATCCCATGAATAATTCAGTATATCAAAGAGAATAACAGAACAGGCGTGATCACGTGTAACAAGAGGCTGACAGGTCGCCATTACCTTTTTATTCCCTACCATTACATTATTTATCCGTTTTATTTAATACATACTCGAGACGGTCACGTCACTTTCTTGAGAGGTAGTCTTCACTGAGGCTTTCACGGTCGTGATTTGCGTAACGTTCAACTTTAAATTACCACGTTTTGTTTGCTTTCGGGATTATATCGCTAGTAATTAAGGTTGTACATCTTAATTTCTATGTTATTTATATACGTAATTCCAGTCTATTTAGTTTTAACAGTCTAATCGTTTTAGGTATTTAATGCTTAAAAGCTGGTTCGTGAAAAAGCCAATGTAATCATTTCAAGACGGAGTTCCAAAATGAAAAAAGCCTATATCTCTACAAGAACCATTTATGATATACTCGAGATAAATAAATTATGTTTCAAAATAAAATGCCTTATCAATACAGTAGTATAAATAAATTCTGTGTAGATTTACAATACAAAAATAACATAATAAATAATGATTATTTATAATAAATTAAATTAAAGAAAATACTTTTTTTTAAGTGTGAAAGACATATGGAATAATTAAAGAATATAAAACAATGCATGAGACGATTTAATGATTAAATTGAAATTACAAAATTAGTATTGAATTCCCCTATCAGAAAATTTCTATATTCGGAACTATTAATGAGAAAATTACATAAAGCCAACCAGTTTTCCCAATTTATATTTCTCCCACACATTCATTGAAAGGCTCCTTTTCCGATATCTTCTGAATTCTAACAATAAAAGGCATGTTGCCATAAATTAAATAATTTTTTTTTTATTATATAAGGAACCCAATTTTTTCCCTTCTGTACGGCAAAATTTACCGTTTAAATTTCTGCATTTGAAAAGTAACCTCTTATAAAATATACTTCATCTATCATCTTTTAAATGTAGGCTGCTATTTGCACTAAATTTAAGTCCTCTAAAACTGTAGGTAGTGGGTTTTTGCTTTGTTTTTAAAAGTTTCTTTTTGGATTGTAGCCTGACTAGAATAGCCTTTTCTTTGAAGCTCAAGGTGTTGAAAATTGTCTCTGATATGCCAAATCCATTTGACTTGTTTCTTAACTCGTTACACCAAAGAATTTTTTTTCTGATAGTTTCAATCAGTAATATTTTCAGATAGCGTTCTTTGGGCATATCGTTTATATCCCTCAATTAATTTAGATGGCATTTTGGTAGATAAATAAAAAAGGTATTGCGTCCTGTTTCAAAGTGTAGGAAATAGTTGGGGACGGAATTAGGATATAGAAAAGTTTTCGAATTAAAAACCTGTGGGTTCGCTAAATTTCCTCATACTCTTTACCTCTCCACAATTACAACCATACCAATGAATACTCCCGACAACTACTATAATATNTATATAGGTATTTCGTCAGCAATAGAACAACTTGCTTTGCTAAAAGATTTTTCCAAGGGGAGTTTATACCAGTCTTAGTTTTTTTCTGTAAAGTCTTCATTTAGGGACAAGTTTAAGCCCCAGATATTTATTTATACGTATTGACACTTTATATCTGATCGCCGGAAAAAAAAATTTTTTTTATTGATAATGAGATCCCATCTTTTGCAATATTCACTCAGCCGATTGATTATGGCGACACCACCAAATCATCCGCATTGTAAAAAACATTTAATTTGTACACCTCTCACCAGATACCGCTTCAAAGATTATAAATAATGCCATTAATGAAAAGGCTGAATAGTAGTGGACTAAGCATACATCCCTGCCCCACCCCGAGCCCACATGTAAATTATCAGAGCGAGAACTGTTAGTCCATACAACTTGTAAATATTTTTAATTGCTGCTATAAAAGCTGTCGATATTCCAGTTAAACTTTATAGAAATATGTGGTATTGAGTGACCGATCTCCAAATAATCGTTAATTTATAGAACAAAAGTTCCCTATCTACATCGTCAAACGCCCCTTTTAAGTCTACAAAAAAAGGAGTACAACTTGCCGCGTTTTCGGCTCATTTGTAACTTTGCTAACGACGCAAACGGTTAAATATGCTGTCGTAAGTTGAGTATCCCTTCCTGAAATCAGCATGAGCCTCTATTAGTATGTTATTTTTTACTACCCATTCCGTCAACTGTTTCTTTGAAATGCTGGCATAAATTTTTCCTTCGTATTAATAAATGCTATGGGTCTATAATTACCAGAGGTATCAGGGTCATCTTTCTTGAATAAAGGTCGACTCCGAGAAATTATCAGTGATGTACCCTTATGAAATTTTTGTTATGTGCACAATACAAAATAACTACTGAATTATTTCTTACAGTCTTACAAACGGGTGTATCAGTCGTAAATAAACAATTAAAGCACTCATCTACCTGGCGCCATAATTATAATTACCAATAATCCGCGTGGGTTACAAAATAATATATCTAAACTAGAGGAATACTGCGAGACATGGAGTCTCGGGTGAACCTGCAGAACTCGAAGGTAGCTGTTTTAAGCAAATGAGATTAAATAGGATACGTTTCCGTTAAGTAAATAAATTGCAGGTAATACTAAAAAAATTTGCGACTATTTCTTTAAATAAAATCAATCTGGGTGTTGCTCATTAAAGCGCGATTTCTCCTGATGCAAATTTCTGCCAGCAAATACAAACTTAAAGAAATTAATGTTTGGAAAACAAAACGTTAATAAAAATGTATTTATTGAATTTTGAGGCTTTTGAATCCTAAAAAGATTGAAATATTTCAATACCTAGTGTACACTTATCTTAAAAACCATCACACTAAAGTTAATACGTTTTTCGACACACTGTGCAAACATTTTGTACATTACAAGAAAAATTGGAGATGATTCTGCTGCTAGGAAAAGTCGTCCAAAATTTGCACCAGGCTGAATCGCTCTTAATTGAGCTATTGCTTCCAATTTATTCTTTCAATCGACGTTATTTGAGGAAATTGTGACGAAATTCTTTTTTTTTACGGTACCAGTTCGTTTAAGTCGTTATATATTTATTTGTAAAAGAATATATTTTTATTATTAGTATTACTCAAAAAGTGAAAAACAGAAAATAAGAGGACAAAAGGGCATAAGCTTAGGGCTTATTGAGTCGAAAAGTTAGGTTGTCATTTGTTCCACTCTCTCTTTCCAGCCGCTTTGATCGGCTAAAGAGAAAACCCAAAGAGGAATAAAATAAATAAATACTGAATATTGATCCACGCTCAACTCTTCTCTCTATGTCACAATCGCCCGAATCCTAGGATAAAAGTAGTGTCGAATACCACTCAAAATTTCCTTTGTATTTTCTCAAATCTATATTTTTCCAAAGAGAGCGCAGGTGGTAAGGATTGTGTACTTTGTAAAATGACGGTGCCAATCGTATTTTGCCTCACTTCTAACCCCATTAGGATGATTTTAATGGTCCGATGTGAAAGAATGGGTGTAATAATTGGCCCAGTTATTCATTTGGAAAGTTTCCAGATCAGTATCGCTTTTAGAGTTCTCGGTAGTAGTATAGTACCACAAGTGTTTTGTTTCTAAAAATGTAGGATGTTGATGTAGTGACATGAACATTCAATATTTTAAAGGTCTTTACTTACATTTCTTGGCTGACTCGCTATCCAGTAAAAACCAAAAACAACTGCGTATCTCATTTTGGTTTATCAGCAACATTCATGTTTTTATTCAATTGTATTGAACAAAGATAGACATATTTAAACAGCAACAACGACATCCTTCAATTATTTAACACTACGTATTTTACCTTAATTATACATCAAGAAATTATAAGAAACTATTTTATGATATTTTACAACTTTCCCTCGGTTTTTATTTGAATAGTTAATTGACAACTGGGACGTAATATCCTTTTACGTTTTTGCCTAGAAAGTTGTTTATAAGCCAAAACCATTAATTTGGCACATATTGTTCCCGCATATGCTCACAGCATTTATTTTCAAAGCGCCAAGGTGCAAATATCGATGATGTTTAAACACTGGACTAAATACGACAAATAAGACTTTCTAGAGCGAACGTCATTGTCAAAATTAACTTTGTACTTTTACTACTTATAGAAATAATTAAATTATTAATTACACCACCTTACTTAGCACGTTCCCTACATTAAGCACTATACCAAATCAGCATATCTCTCAAATAAGTTATTTTAATGTATGTGCATGAACACCTATGTGGGAATATGTGTAATGTCGCCCACTTTGCTGAGGACGTGGTAGCCCCTGCTAATTACTCCTGCTGTACAGATCCCAGAATAATCTGCAATACTTTATCGATAAGGTCGATGGGTATTAACTTGGAGACTAAAGTTATCCAACTATATCTCGCCTAGTTCGATACACTACCGTACAAAACTACCTGATGATTGCCCGATCAGAATAAATTATACCTCTTTCTGAGGAAACGACATAGATTCTGCTGTTTAAAAGATTCAGACCCATCCTTCTCAAACATCTTATAAGCCGGGTGATACCCTTGAACATATAGAAACAATTGTACCTAAGACTCAAACGTCTAGTTTAGCACACCTGTCAGTGCGATGGTCATCTGCGGCTAACCCCCAAATCAAAAAAGTACACTCAGTGCAAAATAGATCCTGCGGCTTAGGACTCTATTGTACATCAGAACTCTAGTCTCTAGTCTCTAGTCTGCAGTCACCGAGGTCAGAAGACACAAATCTCCTCCAACCGACATCACCAACGAATGAGTAACGAAACCAATAAATACACATAAAATACAAATATGAAAATCCATTAGCGCCTAGAAACGAGAGAAGATTAAAAAGAAAGAACTTACGACCTGGCAAACAGCTGATTCTCTTTTCTACTTCCCTACTCCAATATTATTTATTGTTATCAAAAATTATGTAATTATTAATATTAATTATTATCTAATATAGTTTGAAAGTTAATTCATAAAACTATTTACTTAGTCATTTATTTTTGTGGATTGTTATTCCGAGTCATCAGTTTTAACAGTAGATTTTCTACAGACATCAAAACAATTTCCCTAAATAGCATACAGAATACTTGTATTCGCATAGCTACCGGTGCCTTTCGATCCAGTCCAGGTGATAGCTTAAGCGTAGAAGCAGGAGAACCCCCTCTCAAACATCGGCGCACATTCCTGGATCTAAAGTTCTTTGCAAAAATCATATCTAATAAATCGCACCCACTCAGAGATCTATTTCCCTTGGATAATATATTATCAAATGAAGTTCTCCTTACTCAGAAGCGAAAACACTATTCTGTGCGAGTATCACTAGCTCTGCAATCTTTGGGCATACAGGTCCCAAAAATACAACTTTCATCTCGCCACTCCCTCCCTGGACGTTACAAACCCAAACTTTTGTCTCAAACTCTCGAAATTCTTGAAGGTGAACACCCATCCTTACACTTATAAGCAAGAGTTCCTTAAAATCAAAAACCATTTCAAAAATGCAACCTTCGCTTACACGGATGGATCCAAGAGCACAGAAGGAGTTGGTGCCGGATTCGTGTCAGGCAGGCGGTAGGAAACATTCTTTCGCACTCTCACCCACTATGTAGTGTAGAACTTCTATAGTGTAGAACTCCTAGCGATCAACAAAAATGTCTAAATATAACAGCTTTGACAAGAAATTGTACCGATTCTCTTTCGGCAGTATATGCTTTAAAAGATATTTTCAGCCTGAACCCCCTCGTACATGAAATTCATTCTGCCATAAAGGACTTTTACAGCAAAAATTTACAAGTCACTGTCATGTAGATACCAGGACACTGCGGGATAACCGGAAATGTTGAGGCAGACAAAGCGGCAAGACGTGCCCAGAGAGAAGGTCATAAAATAAGTGAGGTGCCGCAATAGGACTTCGTTACGCATGTGAAGGTCAAAACAAAAGAAAAATGGCAACTAGAATGGTTCAATATTAGAGAAAACAAACTAAGAGCCGTTAAAGCAGACATAGGACTATGAACCACCTCAGCTATACTGTCTAGAAAAGAAGAATGTGTACTTGCGAGACTCAGGATAGGGCATACACGAATTACACAGGGGTATTTATACCCAGACCTGGGGGCGGTGTGGATGTAACACAGCCCATGCACATCGTCAATAGCAGGTACTGCAGGAAGGATACAGTAAAAGTATAAATGTTGAATATCTAATCCTAGAGAATGCTGCCCGTATGCCGCCTGTATTACTACTGTAAAAAACAGTAGATTTTCGCACTTTAACCTCATTCAGAATTATGGTATATAGTACATAAGTATAAATGCTATAAAGATCTTTCGTTTGTCTTCTTTCTTAAAGTTTATATTGTTTATCTTCGTAATGGATAAATATTTCTTGTGAGATTCCTCTTGGGAAATGCCAAGAGACGATCCTACAATATGATCGCTCCCCATCAATTTCGTCAGCCTTCAGAAGACCGAATTGAAGATTACATTTCAAAACATTCTTCATTCATATAATATTAATAACTTTAAACATTATTTCATTCTATTGTCTCTTTTTCAGATCTGAGGTTTCCTCTAGACGGTGCTGTGGAGCTTCACTTTTCCGGCAGGTCGGAAACACCGAGGATCACACCCGCACCGACCCCAGCCGTCCCGGTAGATAACAGCCAGGACCCTGTTACCAGGTGGGATTCTTACGAACACCTAGATCATCCACCTCCTCTCAGCCCTGATTCGGACATCACGGAAGAAGCTAATGGTAAATACAACAGCCACCAAATAGGTTAGTCAGCCTTTTATTTCATTTTTACACCAGTAATTCTATTATCGTTTACTGCACTAAGCTGACAGGTTTTGCTGACAAAATACTTCTAAAGACAAAAGGATCTAAAAGAAATCAATTAGAGATTCAGTTCAAGTAATCTAACCTTAATCATTCTTAAGATATTTCTAAGTATTTGTTATTTTTATACAAATTTTGGAAAACCACCCTATCCACTGCGACCTTGCCGATCTTATAGCGGATTGAGCCATACCATGAAAAAGACTCTCGGTTAAGAATTTTAACACCACACAGTATTTGCTAATTTCTTTAGACGTATCGAGTCCTTCTTTAGCATGTGATAAATCTTTTTTTTTCTTCTAGTACTTAGGTCATTACGATCTTTTACTCTGCCTATCCTCTTAGTTTGGTGTGTCGTACTCGTTTCGGCAGTTTGTCATCTTCAACGCTTACTCAAACACCAATGGCGAAATCTCATAATTTGGTATTTTTTGTTCATATAGTTTAATAAGTAAATAAGTAAATCTCTGTTCTTATACCCGTTTATTCTACATCCAGACCAATTTAAAGCTAAAGGTACACCATGCCAATGTTTCGTAGCGAGATGTCTATTTTCACCTTCAAAAATGTAGTATGCTGGCTATGTGCTCCATAACCTTAAACCCAAAACGCATTTACAATTGTTTTCCATGTTCATCGTTTTTCTTCATTGTTGGTAAAGCCCAGATGATGGCACTATAAGGTGCCGAAAGCTCGGAGAACGCAGAAATTAATCTTCTTTTTTCACCTGTCTAATGTCCTCCACGAAGATTGGAATCCTACTTACATTTCATTTACACCATTCAAACCTATACCAATCAAAAAGAAAAAGGACCCACTGGAAAAAAAAACTACATATAATCCACCTGTTAGGGCCACTGGTTGGTCGCAAGCAAGAAAATTACGTATGAAAAAAGGAATAAGTAAAATTAAGTAAAGGAAGTTAAAATTAAATTATAATTTACCTATCTGCAGGGCGAGAAGCATATGACCGTTCCAGACTATCCTTTTGTGGCCTAAACTCCCTGTTGAAGCCCAAAATCCGCCCTTAAATCTGGCCAGATAGAGTTCGTGATTTGAATTTCACAATAAAATACCTTTGGGCTCAGTCCGAACCTCGCTGGGCGTCTCTGGAATTGGATAGATGTAGTTGACTCGTCCCATGAAGACTTACTCGTCTCCAAGACACACGCTAAAATAAAATAAAATAATAACGAAAATAATAACTTCTACCACACTAATAAAACACGGTAAAGAATTTAAACTTAATATCGGATGCAGAGAAACGGATCGTTCGGCGGCTTTCTCTAGATTGGGATTGAATATGAAAGGAAACGAAAAGGATTAAAGGAATTAAAAACAAAGGAGTTTAAAGGCGTTTGAAAAAAATGAAGGGCAATTGAACGGTAAATTTTAAGAAATGGCCTAAACACCACCAACGAAACAGACGCACAAACATAGCACCGACACTTAACTGGTATTTAAACACACACACACACACACACACACACACACAAAATTATTTTTAAAAAACTTTTTTTTTTGTAAAATAAAATTACAAATTAATTTATGAAACGAGAACTCATATCATAAATTATTCAGAAATCGTGAGATGCGGTCTGGTGTGATGTAGGTTTCAGAAAAATATTTTCTTTATCGTGCCAACGTTTCGATCTTTATTGAGAACATCTTCAGGGCTTCAAGTGTTTGTCTTCTGTGTAATTGTGCCATTCTTGCGTGTCGTGTTGAGAGTGCCCACACATATCATAAATTAGAACGTGACAACTGTTGCTTAACTACTCAGAATTTTAAAAAATGTAATTCATGGGTCTACTGCGACTTTAAAGAACTGACTGTATGTATGATAGTTATAGTAAGTGGATGAATATGAAACTTGGATGAATAGCCCTAAGTTAAAAAAATGGCAGGTATCAAACTAGATATTGCCGGGATTACCCAACATCCGGAAGCCAAAAATCCAATAAAAATAGGATGAAAAGGAAACAGCAGCATCGGATCGGCAAAGAAGCTACTACGTATGAAGAGAATATCTTAAATATAATGAGCATAATTTTACAGCCTCGTACATCTAAATCAACTATCTTGTTTCAATGTGACGTAACAAGGGCTGTATATATTTTTCAACTGTTGTTTATCCTGTTTACAATTTAACACTGAACTGAAGAATTCTAATCAATATTATATTGAGAAGCTAATAACTGTGTGTAGTTTTATTTATGACAGTCAGAAATCAGCTGGGTCAATCTATGAAAGCAAATTATCATGCAGGACCGGTATTCGGTCACTTATTGGATCTGTCTTCACTCTTGGATTTGCTGATAAATAATATGTATTTATTTGATAATTAATGTATATTTATAGTTAAAATAAATGTCTCTTTTTATTTTATTTTTGTTTGTAAAAATCAATATTGTGTATTACGTATTTGATGATTAGATTACGCTTTCGTGTAGATGACAGATGAAGCTCAACTATCGCTGTCTATAATAAAACTATCTGAAATAGAACGTGAGTTATTTAGGGTTTATCATTTATTTCCTATACGTACTGTATGTGTTTCTCTCTTTTCTTGTTCTTCTCAAAAGATATTTTTCTATTTGGCTTTTGCATTATTTACACAATTCATTTTTCATCTTCGTTTTAACTATTTTTATAAGGGATGGAATGTTATCTAGTCGCTTTGAAAGCAAATCACAAATCGATATGCTTCTTAGGAAAACTGGGTGTGTAATTTAGTTTATAACTTAGAGGATATCTATTTCCATCCGATATTTTATGAGGGAATGGCGAAAAATAGGCTAAGTGGAAAGCATCCAGATTGTGTCATTCACGAACGTTTTTCCATTCATTCGTCAGATCCTGGTACCGGACTTCAACGATTAGGAGAGCATTATTTAGATTAAGGAAAAAGCTCCAGATTCATTAAATCCCAAGCCGAACCGAATGCAATTACCTCCAGACGACCAATTTCCTGTTTTTTCCTTCATTTAAAGATAAACGGCCGGGGAATGAATTTTAGCCGGGAATTAAACCTAACCGGTTATAATTCGAATCACCCGTAATGAACGGGAGCTCTTAGGGGTCACAGGAAATTAATAAACACGGCTAATTCGGTCGATTTGTGAAACTCCTTCGGAAACGAGCCCGGTGCCGGCACGGAAGGCGACTAAGTACGCAAAAAATAATGGAACTTATAGAGAAGGAGGAATGCAACAATTTATTCTAATTAACGATCGCGTGGCGCCTTTTCAAATTAACCCTTACAACGAAAAATGGCCGATAAAAATCAAGAATTCGTGTTGTTGGGTCCAGTTCTCAAGTATACATATTTTTTTAATTCGAAAGTTCACACTTACAGTAACCCATCTTCAAGATTCAATAATAATAACAATAAACATCCATAGAATCCGTAGAAACTTTACTTTAGAAAATAAATCCATCTCTTAATTATTGCACAAAATAACCAGATTGCCAAAGCCAAAATAAGAGCTAAGATTATTTTTTTATTCAGTCAGTGAAGAACATTGATCTGGTTCCAAATTGTAAGCTTTTCTCTTGGGGTCTGTCGGATGATGAACCTGTAGTTTGGTCCTTTTTTTGATCACTTTAATATACCTAGCCTGGGGTCAGGCTTAGCACTTATGATATCGAGGATACAAAACGCGACTGACCGACCATAACTGCGATGGTGCGCCGATCGGAAACTACCAAACTATAGAAGCAAATCAGCTTTGGGATTTTGTAAGTAGTAGTCAAATTATAGATTTGTTACAAAATTCAACCGTGTCAGACTATAGAACAAACTGTACAAAAAGGTTCATAAATAATCAAAATTTTATTTTTTTAACAGTCTGTTTTCTCTAGGCCTTGTAATTATAAATATCTAAGTCGATATATATAGTGTTAATCTGAATAGTGATTTTTTTAATCCAATAGGTTGGCTATTTTTTTTAAATTGTCGAACATAAGTCGAATTAAATGATATTGAAGGCGACAAATGCTAAATCCGCCTTCTTGAAAATTTCTCCAGGATACAAAGTAAGGAGACAAGTTCCTCGATCAACAAACAAGCTTTCACTGAAGAGGGCGTTAGAAGCCTGTGAAGAGGTGACAGGCGAACCAATATGACTGGTGTTGATCATGCCAAATATGGAAATTCGTGAAATCCCATCCACGAAACAATTTCATAAAAAAAGAGATTTTTTGTGTATGAGTTGTGTAAAATTTGAACATTTTCATTGTTAGAATGATAGTTTATGTGTCTCTTGTCATCCAGCCGATCTTCCTGTCTGAATACTCTCAGGCTATATGGATTTTAAGATCGTATAATATATAAGACTTTTTCAATGTTGATTTTTCTTTTAAGAAAATTGGACATCGCTTGGTAGAAGTGGTAGTGTAAAAGAGAAAGATCATTACTGAGGCGTGGAGCTCTAGAAATAAGCTCGATTTCAGCCATTTCGGATTTTTTTTAATTAACTTTATTGCTCTAAAAAAATTAAAATTTTGTTAACGACAATTACTTGTGATAATAAGATGATCTTGCCGATAAAGCAGCCTGATTTAAATTGAACATAAGGTTCAGCCCTGTCCTCATGAAATTAAGTATATTGCATTTAGAATTCCACTTTTATAACATAACAACGTTTAGTATTAAAACAAATGATTTTGAATTAAAACAAAATAAAATAATCAACAATTGGTAACAGCAAAAGAGAAAAAAAAATTAATGTCCTTGTGTGGGTTCGTTCCTTACTTATCAGGGAGCACCGGTTATCAGAGGGCCAACGTGTTTAGCAAATTTATTACTAGGTACCATACCACGTTTGTTGCTGGAATTGGAGGGTTGCGATAAATTTTTCATATGTATGATATGATTTGCGCAGATTTTTGACGACTTATCGCACCATGGGCTTGTACCATTCATAAAACCCTTTGTAAATTGTTTAACTTCCTCTCAATTTAATCCGATTGTTAACATAGCAACATCGTCTTGCATGAATATGTATAGGAAGGTTTAAGAGCTTCATTATGGAACACCTGAATTTATAGAGAAGGAAGAAGATGACAGAAAAGGTTCGACACAGGAGTCTGGGAGTCTGTGGTGGGTCAGGTAAAACTTTTTTAATTTTGAAAGTAGTCAAGGGATCGAGAGTTTGTCAAACGCTTTTTCTCCCAGATGGTTGTTGACTGGTTTTTATTTGGTTGGTTGGTTGATTGGTTTTGTTCATACGTTTCCAGTAATGATTCCACCATATGGTGAAGATGTTGGGGCTCTGAAGCCAAATTTTCGGTCCGATATGCTTGGAAACTATGATAAAATTAGGGTTAGAAGAAATCTTTCAAATATTTTTCGGACTAGTTTTCCTTTGTTTGTTAGAATATGGCGGGTTTTGACTTGTGGACAAATGTGGACACAAAACAAAAAATCTTCCTAATTCCAAAGCCCCTGAAATAGAAACTTAAGGACCTACAGCATACGCAATTGACAATTAGCTCGTTCTGCTGACACAAAGTTAACTCTTTATAACCCGTTCCAATTTTAATTGTGACATTTCTTGATAAAATTTGCGTGATGATGCATTTACAGTTTGGTCATTTTCCACCATCCTATTCTCCCTACATTGGCTGTTTTGGAATGTCATAGTCTTCACTGGTGGTTTAGTTTTCTTTTAAAACTCTTATATTACATCATTTAGATTATGCCAAAAATGTCCATTTTTAATGATAGATTGGAAATATTTTGATGAATCGGAAATTATATGGACTTTAGGATAGACCGGCCTGTTTCCAGAGAAGTTCAATTTACTCCATGTACTTCTTTACGCATTTTTACCTTTTCTAACTTATAAATGTGGCAATTGACAGTTAACTATGGCAAACCTAGTTTGAAAGTTGTATTTGCTATTTGAAGGTTGAAAAAGTGGGAATTATGATTACAAAATAACCTAATAAAAATAATTAATAAATAACAATAACATTTGAAACGAGATTGAAAAACGAATTCAACATACGTTTAGAAAAGGTGAAAACTCGTTAAATAGAATTACTTCGCTGCTATCTAACTTCATTTAAGCTCTTTTCCATAGTTAACGTGAGTGACAGTTAAATCATAAAGTTCTGTTCTAAGTCAAACACTATCTGAACATATCTGTTTAATTTTCCGCTACGTATCTGTAGCCGTGGGAGATAACGGTTGTTCCAAACACCCCGCAAGTTAGTTTGTCTTCGTGTTAATTTTTTTTGATAGATGGAAATTAAGTTTGCCCCGTTCGCGGGATCCTCCCCATCCTGACCCTTGGCAGCCGGTTAACACCGTGGGTCGTGGCGCTGGATGGTTTCCAAATTCCGACGCTTCCACAATGAGTGTCCCACCTAGATTCACTCTCCCTCCTTCTTCGCCAAAGAGGTACGCTGGCCAAAACACAATTTGGCAAATTTATGCCCCTTGTTATTGTACTCTTTTGGGAGCCCGATCCATTCAGTAATTATTTAAGATGATAAAACAACGCATATTTTATAACAGGCTTAATTGTTCTTTACAAGAGTTTGTACCACAAAATATGTTTGCGAGCAAACTTCCTCATGGCTAACTGAAAAAAACCGGCATAATATTGACGCTACTTTTCAGAAACATCCCTCATATTAAAACTGCGTTGGCTTGTTTGTTTCATCTCTCGACATTTAATCGACTATCCAGAAATAGTGGAATTTTAATCGCAAATTATGATAATAAAACCGGAACTAAATGTTTTTATTTGAGTTGCTAGTAAACAGTTTTCATCTTGGAACTTATCGTTGGAATCAGTTTGCTTTTCCTTCATATCACAAGTTTGGGACTCGTTTTATTTGTTCTGAAGAGACAGTCCTAAAAAGATACCACTACAACTACCAAGTTCTTTAAGTGAGATCCAGTAAAATATTTCCTTTTTTCTATCGTTTCTGCCACCGTTCGATCGTTTCTAAAACACGCACTTTTCATCCTGTAACAATAAACCTCTAACAACTATATGTACATAGTTTAGCTTATTTATACTTCTTTTCCTGGTCTTTCACGTGTATTTTTCAACCTGCAGCCATTTGAGCATCTCAGTCTGTTACTGGCTCTCGGCTTTTTTACAAAAACTAAGTCGATATTCCTTTATTTCTTTGTACTTCAGATTATCAACTACAGAATATACTCAAAACATACAATACACATGTATACATCATCGCCCTATTCCATTCTTGCTAATAACTTACTTTTACTCTCCAAACTCCCTTATTCCTTGCTTCTATTCGATATGCTTTAAGCACCCACGTGCCATCGATATCACTGAACTTATAAAAACATTTATCATTATCATCACATAAGATGCAACGTATGAAGATCTAGAAAATTTAGTGCTGTTCATGATTATTAAGCTGTTTTTTTATATACATGGTGTCCTTTTTAGATGACCCGGCTGAATTTCTCTTGAACCAATGACGCTATAAAAAAAAACACATTTTAATATTTTTTAATCTAGTTTCAAATTTTTACCTTTTTTTCTGGAGAAAAATTATACAGGGTACCTCAGGCCCAGTTCAATTTCAAATACGTTGCTATACATCCTGACATATCATCATCGGATTTTAAATTAATCAAAAAATGGCAAAAAGACAATGGCAAAATTTTGAAAAAAACGCAGTTTGTTTGTTTCGTTGTTAATTCCAAAAATTTCTGGGAGTACAAATCGATAACAGTACCACTACTGTCATTAATAACAGTCGTACATACCAACTTGCTGTTGATCGGAAAAATGTGCTCTTCGGTTCATTTTGAATGGAATACTGAATGTAAAGAATAGGTACTATTTATTGTAAAATGCATTTACTTTCAGGAATTAAGATTTGCTCTCAGTTTGTCAAACAATAAAAGAATGTGAACAATAAAGGCAATTAATGGTTACTTTAGTGAAGAAGGAAATCATTGGAATTAACAACGAAACAAACGAAATACGTTTTTTCAAACTTTTTGCAATAACTTTGCCATTTTTTGACCAATTGAAAATCCGATTTCACCATTGTTTTCATCCTTTAAACTTTTATATCAGAATGTATAAGGGCGTATTTTGAAATTGAACTGGGCTTGAGGTACCATGTATAATTTTTCTACATGAAAAGGTAAAAATTTGAAGCTAAACTAAAAAATATTAAAACCTTTTTTTCATTTTATTTATTTATTTATTTTTCAATAGTGTCATTGGTTCAAGAAAAATTCAGCCGGGCCCTCTGAAAAGGACACTGTACACAAAACAGAGAAAAGCAGGTTTTTACACCATGACAGATATAAGAATCAATTGAAAATAACATTGAAACGATATTTTGTAACTAGATAAATATAATTAAAACAATACAATTGGTATTGTACATCATACAGTCAATATTTTTAAAGCGTCTCATGTGGAAAAAAACTGTCTTACTAATTACTGTAGAAATTGTGATAAATTAGATATATTCAATTTTTTGTAATGTTGGTTTAATTTTGCTGTTACATTCCTATCACACTTTTAATGTATAGTAATAATCATGTAGAATAATGTAACTACTTTTCAATAGGTTTTAAAGCTGAACTGAATCACGAATGTCAGTAAAATTTCTGAATAGAGAGAGATATTAAGCGGATGAAAATCATACATACCGACAAATAATATTATAGGACCATTCTTGTTGTTTGCTTTTTTTCTTTCGATTATGGCGTAAAACTTTCTTCGTAATGCGAGTAGAGGAGTAAGAGTTTAGTAACCAAAGGGTTGCTACCCATGTATAATAGCAGCACCAAACTTGGTTCACACGTGCTCATTATTAAGTTATTATAAATGTCTGTAGCCTTTGTGCCAAAGAGCCCGTATAACATTGCCTAATATTCCGGGGCAACAAATATAATACAAAAGTGGAATTTAGGTCCAATTGTCTATTTCTGTGATGGGAGAAACGTTTACATTCATTATGCGAATTTAAGTGCATGCGAGTTTCGTTTTATTGTAATTGTAATAATTCGATTTACCAAGTAGTGTACGTTCGTCAACTGTTGAGAAAAATTGGATAAACACTGGACCGAAATGAGTTCTAAACCTCTGAGACAGCCAAAAACGCCCAAGTCATTTATGCCCTCCTAAGTTAGGATGTCGGCTATAATATTTCCCCAATATAAAGATATGTCTTATTTTTCTCATTCGGAAAAACGAATTATATGATTTTCGTTGAATACCTATCTACTTATGCCCTAGGGACACAGAATTACGGACTTTTTGTGTAACGTGCATTTGGGTTTGCTCAATTTGAAATAAGTGGTGGTCATAATATATAATCACTAATTGACCCCATACACTTACTGACTGGGATTGTGCCCACTGGCACGTCTCACAATTTATAATTTTATCTCTCACTGGTTTTTATTCCTGTATATGCGGGACAGATATGATCTTTAAATACTTTTGTAGTTTTGTTTCGACTAAAAGGATAAATAAATATATGTTAGTGTCAGAATCAGGGATATTATTTCAGAACCCTATCTGTTCAGGACAGAATTGTTATCTGGTGCTTTGCCTCATACAAAAATATAAATACTATCCGTTTTTTGTTTTTTTAACAACTGAATGAATGTCCAATTGTATCAAGGAACTTAATAGCTTGCAGTTAAATCTTAATAGTTGATAATCCTGTTTCCTTCATAGCAACAGTTAAATAGCATGATGTACGTCGGACGTCTTTCAAAATATTTAATTGCCGACATTAAAACGCGTTTTGTTTTGCGAGTAATTTTCTCGTTTTACGAACAGTGCTTGTCACGAGCTGAGGCACACATGCTTCTAAAAACCCTTTTTCATTCTAATGTAAATAAAAGTGCTGTTTTTTTCGCACTAAGGTCAACAATGGTACAGCTTTCTGATACGAGAATTTCTTATCTTAGTTTTAATTTGTTGTTGATAATATGTGCTGTCCTTTCATTGATATGTTGACATTTTGTCATCGCACGCTGATAACAACATGTCAAAATAAAAAACAGTTTTTTCTAATAAATAGAGAGTTTGAGAATATATTCTCTTCTTCGACTGTGTTCGAGTTTTGGAGATTTTTCGATCGACAATTTTTTTTGTCTTTTACACAACGGTAAAGCCTTCCAATAACAATCTACAATCTATAAATTTTGAGAGTCCTCGAGTTTAAAAGCTGATAAATCGAATCCGCGTTAAAAATTAATGGAATAAAGCCATAGTGCTCCTGAGCTGTTCGGAAGAAAAACATGGTGACTATAGGCAAACGTGTTAGCTTTGCTTCGATTGGCGGCTCGTACAGTAAGTAAAACGACACTATTATATATTAATGAAATATAAATATACATTGTATTATCACAAAAATTTAATGTTTTTGAAAAGTAATGAATATTATTATTCCTTTTTTGGGATTATAAATTCCAAAAATTGGCAATAAGAAGATAATTAGTAAAAATAATTTTGTACAAGGGTTTAAAAACGACGACCTCTATATTTCACCAAAATTAATTGCGAATTAGTTAAAACCATGAGTGAGTAGTCAGATATTAATAAATCTTTGTAATAATTAATTGCATTTCACTGCTAAAATAGAAAATAATTTTGTAAATATAAAACAAATTATATTCATAATTATACGTATCGAGTCTACGGTTTTGGCATTGTTTTCCAAATAACTCACGCTGTTTATTTTTATAATCAATTTCATTTATTCGTTTAGTTTGATACATGTTACATTTGTTTGTGCAGAAGTTACAATGTGTTAACATATTCAACATCTTTAAATATTTCACTGGCCATAACTTTTTTTAAAAAACTTGTAGTTTTCTTTTTGTTATGTAAAGATCGTAGAACAAATTTTCAACCAGTTTTTTGGACAAATTTATATATTTTGACGTAGTCCGTCTCTTCTTTACCGTAGAAAATTTGTTTAATCATGTAGATGAGCCTCTACAACTCTTTTAATAAAAACAGTATACACAATCATAAAATTAATATAATAAAACTTTTTAAACTATATTAATATTTTAAATATGGTATTCTATTGTATTCAAGGATATTATATTTCATTCGATTTATTTTAGGTTTTTTTTTATGTAGAATAATAAAGTAATATATGAAATATGAAGATCGTATTACGTGAGATTAAATATACAAAAAATTACAAAAACCAGAGGGCGCTTTCAATAAAATAGACCAAAACAAAATTTTTGCTGAAACAAACCAACAGTTATTAGTTTTACACTGTTAAAAAATTGATGAATTTTCCCGGGGCATTTTCTTTTCTCTCCGATGTCTAGTGTTCCTCTTAAAATTCTGTTACACCTTTGAATTTTATTCAAATTCGTTTTTACAACCGTTAGAAAGCTTAGTATTTTGTGTGTGTTTTTTTTTCTTCATTTCTTTTCTTTCAGCCTATGTTGTTACGATGTTTAATTTTATGTCATTTAAGTGAGATGAATGAAAATCACTTTTCTTATTATGGTTTTTATCACTCTGGATATGAAAATTATATATATATATATATATATATATATTGCGCAAAAAATTACAAAACCCAAAGTACGTTTTCACGAAGGTAAGCCGAAAAACCCCAACAATACGGATGCCTTTTAAGCACCCTTCAAAAACCTTAAATAAGAATTTTCATCCTACTTTTAAAAAAATCTTGATGGATTTTCCTGGTTTTTTTTATTTTTTATTTTTTTATTTTTTTTTTTATTTATTTTTTTTTTGACAATGCCCGGTAACAGTAAACCGTTAGAAAGTTGAATTTCTCTTCTTTCACTCTACGCAGTTACAATAATATAGATAAAAAATACAATTTGTTTATACTGTTACAATATAATGATAAAAATAAATTATTTAACTCAAATTCCAATTTACTATCAAAATTTACTTAATAATTTATTTCATTATATCACTTTATCAGGGGAATTCTATTTTACCATTTTTCTTATCATTTGACTGATCGTAGGTGGGCCTGTTTTGCCTGAATATTTTAGTCTCTGTTTTTAATGAATTTATATTCAGTTTCCTTTCCATTTATTGTGATATTCTTATACAGAATATCACCACTTGAAGTTTGTTTTTCTCTTTTGTTACATATGGCGTGTGAGCAGTGCCATATCATCACCATCCTACTAATTATACAAATTAAATATTTTATCATTGAACTAATTTCAGTTTCTTTATCTGTGTTGCATTGCATGATCTAAGGGACGCTGAATAATTATTGAATAAATCACACATGTACCGAATATGACTGAACAACATCGATTTGTCATTATTCTGACGTTTAAATAAATAATACCAATTAGGAGCATCAATAGAAAGGTCTCGTTGCAAAAAATAATTGGCCAATGTTCCCCTAAAACTCGGGTAAGATGGAATATGAATGTATGTAAAACGTAGTGTATATATTATACTATTTAGGCCTTGGCCTCACATTCTCTTTAGACATTTTCAAGTAATCGACTGGGGTTATCGCATCATCTTTTTTATTCTTAAATCTTTAATTTTGTTTCGTATACTTGCAAAAGCGTCTTACGATTCATATTACAAAAGCCTTCTAATGTTATCTCGACACGATTTCATCGTTTCAGATTTATTTTATCACTCCTTCGTATCATTCTGCGCCTAGCAATTACTTTTACTACATTTCGCTTTTATTAACTGGGTTAGTATTTATATTTCTTCTCCGTGTAACACGAAGAAAAAAAGCTATACTCGAATATGTTCTCTAACAGGCAAATAGATTTTGGCCTAATAAATAATGTTGAGTATAATATTACAAGTGTGATAACAATTTTTGTACACTATTTTACAATTTCATGTCTATGGATTTTGTAGTTATTAACAGTTACCAATCCAACATTTTACAAAATTCCAAATTTCAACATTTTTGTTTTTTCATGCCGAATTTTTTATCAATTCTGCAATGTAAATAGGTTTCCTTACAGCAAATTTAACGTTCTTTCAGGTATGACAAACCAGATTTTTCTACAGTCGGTAATTCTGAAGTTTATAAGCAATTTATTGAACCTAAGTGGAAAAATTAAAAAACACCCAAAACCTGAAATTACTTCTTTACCGTTGACATTTTGACAGGGGTTTATTGGGAAGTTTTTTGTTACATATGGTGTGTAGAAACGCCTTGAATTTTCTTCACTTATCGCCATAAAACATAAATAATAGTTTTTACATTATTTTTGTGACTTCCTGTAGTCAAGGATATTTCTAATATCTTAACAAAGAGCGGTGCCAAATAAAGCCTAATTGCTTGCAAATCATGTTTAAAAAAGTACATATTCAAATGGTACCTGAACCAAATCGGGTTGGAATGGATTTGTCCGTGTACTGGTACGAATGAAGATTTTATTTCGCTGAATAAAAATAGATGCGATAAGTTAAAAGACCCCGACGGGGGTGTAAGAATGTTAAATGGGGTCACGCGATGTTTTTCGTATGTATGAGATGACGGGCGATTTAAAATTCTGGGCTCGAGGCGTTGTAACTTTTTCTAAAAGTTTGATATTATTAAGTAATTCGCGAATTAAACGAGTTTTCTGTTATTATTTTTATATAAAACCTCTTTTACAAATAAGTTCAATATGAACTATTATAAATATAATAGAACAACACTTTTATACATAAAACTGTGCTTTTTAGAAACAAAGTATTTTAAGTTTCGGTAATTAATCTCAATTTGCATTATCTCAAAAGAATAAACGGTTAAGCTCAGATCTATTATCTACAAATTTTAAATATTTCAAGCATCGAGTCTTGTTGTGATAAATCTTCAGCTGAGTGGAAAATATGGAATTAGTGATTTTTAATTTTAAAAAAGTTTAGACATCAAAATGAAATGGATCGGCCAAAAAGCTACGACTAATCAAGGAGCACGATCGATTGTTAGCCCGCGGGGAATTGAGATAATCCTCACCCAATTTAGAATAAGCCATGACACACGGACACTTTCTATTGAGGCCGCATTGGTCGCCATGAATAGAAAGCTCGATCTGTTCCACTTGATTGACAATTGTCATTCCTTGGCTCCATATAGAGTGCGTGTAGGAATGCCACCCGATATGAAAACAGTGCCTGAACACGGCAGCAAGAATTTGGTTCCCTGTTCCGATTTTTCCGAATCAAACTCGACTATTCTCCCCTACTTGGGTGAATAATAGTATGTAAATGGTAAACAATGTTTTTAAGAATGAGGGTCTGTAACATGGTTTAATTTGAAGAAAAGCTTTGCTATTGCAATTAAAAAGTTGATAACTTACAAAAGGGTAAAGCATAAAAGTAAGCCTAAAGACAAATTATATAACATTATCCCCGTACAGAAATAACCCCCCAAGAAAACGATTCGGTGTTTCCAGGTCATGGCGTCTCCTTTGATAGGGTGTTAATTGTAATTTGTATCCATTTTCCGCCCAGCTGAGAGCTGAAAATATAATTACCCTAGATGACAAAGCTCTAATAAATTAAAACAAGGTTCAAGGTGGTATTATAGAATTAAGGATAAAGCCGAAGACCAACAGTGTAAAAGGGTGAGAGTATAAAGCCGAACAATGGATAGCCAACAATTACAATTTATAACCTGGAGGCCGGCTGGGTAGGGCCTTGCTTTAATTTATAGCCCGATAATTCGGCCGTTTTTTTCTTTCTCTCTCTCTCTCTCTCTCTCTCTCTCTCTCTCTCTCTCTCTGCTGGCTGAGCTTTTCATGTAAGGTTTTGGTTGAAATGAAAAAGCTTGTGTTACGAGGAGGATTGAACCCACGACCTTTCGCATCTTCCCCCTTTTGCCATTTTTCAAATGCTGTATATATATATATATAAAGTGGAAGGTTTATGGGCCGACAAACAGCTGAGGTCATCGCCGGCCCTCCGCGTGTATTCCTTCTCTTTCCTGTCTTTCTCGCGTATTTTGTATTGAACTGCAGCCATTTGAGCATCTCGATCTGGTTACTGACTCTCTGCTTTTCCTTGTACATTACGTCGTTATTTTAAAAAGCTAGCCTCTTGTTAATACCTCAGGTTGTCAATTTAAGAATAGATACACAACATACAATACATAACATATATATCGCCATAAACATAAAAGTCTGGTCACATTCATTCCCCCAGAGTACTCGATATTCCTTGGGGCGGGGCCGAACCCACTCCATTCTTGCTAATAACTTACTTTTATTCTCCAGACGTCACACACTCACCCCAGAGTACTCGATATTCCTCGGGCGGGGTAAATAACCCCTTACTTTCACGCTAATAAATTATTCATCCTAATATATTAACATAAACACCACACAATCACGAAATGTCGTACAATCTATTCGAATCTCGGCGACATATGAAGTGGCCAGGGGGAGCTGTTAGTGAGTTATACTTCGCTTTAATTATTAAATCCATTGTATTTAGTGGTCTGATTGACCAAATTACTTCTGGGGTTCGAATCCCGCTGGTGACACTAGCTTTTTCATTTCAACCAAAATCTTACATAAAAAGGTTAATAATTAATTGAACGAAGTAATTTGGTCAATCAGACCACTAAATATAATGGATTAAAATGAAAAAATCCCAACAGTTTTTAATCGACTCTGGAGGCAACTAAATCACTCAGTAGATTAATGTTTTCAATTTGAAATTGATATGTTTAGGGTGTGAATCATACAAAGATTTGGTGTGGGTGTCAATTTATCATTGATACTAAAATGCATTATGCGAGAGTAACACGGTACACACATACTCTTGTCATTGATAAATAACCTAAGATACTTTGAGCTGTGCATTAAGGTAAATGGCTCTAAAGTATGTCATTTCATACATATTATCTTTTGAATGTAAATTGATTTACAAGTATTTTTATTATTAATATGTAATGTTTAATGTCAGTAATATTTATTGTGTATTTTAAGTAACAACTAATGGTTATACTTTGAATCGAAGTCACGATAGCTCAAGTGGTAGAGCAGCGGCGTTTTAGCCGAAGGTCGTGGGTTCGAATCCCGCTCGTGACACTGGCTTTTTTATTTCAACCAAAACCTTACATAAAGATTAATTAATTGAAAGAAGCTATTTAATGGTCAATCGTACCATGAAATCTAATGGACTTTGTATTAGTATAATTTTTTGATCAGCATCATAACTAGCAGGTGTATTATGTTTAAATCCTCTTATAACTGTATTTTGTATAAAGGTTTCGTAATTTAAATGTCCAAACTGAAAATATTTCGTGCGAAAAGAATTGATCAGATCGCTAATTGATATTCACGTCCAGTCCCACACTTTAGATAAGCTTTAACGGACTTACGAATCTGTCATAATTGGACGTTGAGCCGAATGGCTATCAGGCCTCGGGCTAAGGTAAATTAGAAAAATTGAAGGCTTTCGAAAAATATCCAATGAAAGTTTGATTAATCAACTCGTCTCTTCCAGTATTTTGCATAAATTATGTGTAAACACAAATTCACAACTCGTTTACACAATTTAAAATAAAATAAGTGTATCAATTTCTATAGTTGTCTATAAACTACCTTTTGGGTGGTTTCGTACTACGGTAATTTCATATTTATTCTATCACTAATTAACTAATACAGTATTCAATCATCGTATAAAATAATATAAACATTAACGTCCAATATTGAAATAAAGGGTGAAAAGACAAGTCCTTCTCCTTTCCTAGGTGATTAATTTATCGATTTCTATCGCGATAAATCAGACAAAGAGAAAAGTAAATCTATCTCTTTTTTCATCAGAGGAACGTGAAAAACCGGCCGGTATTAGAAATAATAGCCTCCCTGTCTTACTTTGAACCATTCTTGGAAAAGGGAAGAATGTAAAACAGATGTTTGCTTCAATAGTGAGGTGACAGTGGAACCCCTTGGTCAAATCGCCGTGGCTAATTGCACAGTACCTGCACTAATAGAATTTTAACAACCCTTTATTTTCAACCCTGTTTCAAGAGCTTTGCACACTATCAAACATTTAAACGTGAGAAATTCAAAGAAAGACACTACAGAGTTCAAATTTATAAAAAAAAATTAATCGCGTTTCCCTGCGAACTTTTCATTTTTGAACAATCGCCCTTGGGCATGGAAACGTGTTGAAATAATTTCTCATTGTCTATATTGACCGGTGTTTTTTTAACTATATGCCCAAAGCACATTAAAATTTCATTTGCGAATACAAATTACAACAGAAATTTTCTAAGAAAATATCCTGATTTGTGCTCTTCTAAGACTTTTCTACGATTAAAAGGACATCATTTTGGTTCACGAAATACGAATATAACACATACAAACTAATAAAAATTAAATTAAATCAGGATTCGTTCCACGACAAACAGATTATCATCTGATGTTC
Source organism: Cimex lectularius (assembly GCF_000648675.2). Classification (NCBI taxonomy): domain Eukaryota; kingdom Metazoa; phylum Arthropoda; class Insecta; order Hemiptera; family Cimicidae; genus Cimex; species Cimex lectularius. The sequence continues at coordinate 265,982 of NW_019392736.1, forward strand.
TAACAAAAAGCTACCGTCTTAGACTGGTGATCAAAATATCCTGATAAGAATCACATAATTTAATTCAAAAGATAGACAGCATGTCGATTTTTCTGATCTTTGCTCAAACTTTGAATTATGGGTGATTTTGAAAAACAATGAGAAAATGGGTTATTTTTTGAAGTTTTTATCAACACTAAGCAGTGAGGATACAGGTGTAGAAAATTCCAAGTTTGTGCCAGATCGCAACATTGATGCTGAATAGAGGAGACTTTTTCCAAAATCTTGGCTTTTTTTAATCTACCTATTTTAAACAACGGTAAAAAATTTGCAATGAATCTCCTTTAGTTTTGGGTCAACCAACTTACATACTAATAGCAAGACTTATCACTACGTCCGGGTTAGTGTCGGCTGTATACAGCTTTACTGGTTTAGTGAACATTTTTTGGAAGTGAAATTCTTCGTTAACTACGAAAGCCGGAATTTTTTTTTTCTTCACCAAATTACATTACTGGGTAAAATGGACAAACACACCAAATGCAATGAAATTTCCTCAACATCTCAATCCGAAAACAAAAATGTACCTCGCAGGCAAGAATCAGAGAAAATAACATGTCTTATTTGAACGAGCTGAGCCATTCTCCTTCGATTTAGAAAAACCACCCCAAAAAATAATGTCATAACTGAACTAAAAACCAGCCGACTCTGTCATGAACGAGCTGGGATATCGGAACATGGTTTAAGTGTTAGTAACTATTAGTTAGTAAGTATTAACCCGAAAACGATATAGCCTAATCAGAAAGGGGATACTAAATCCTAGGGAAATTAGCAATGAGGGACTCCGGAAACTGCTCATGTGTGTGAAAATAAAGGAGGGTCGGTAACACAATAGACTTTCTAGGTCCTAGTAGAAGAGACCCTAGAAAGAAAGAAGAGAGAGAATAACCCTAGAAAAAATATATAAAACTTGTCTTAATTACAGTAGCACAACTTATATTTGTTATGTAAAATTCATCTTTCTTTTATATTTTTAAATCAAACGACGTGAAAAACATATAGAAACTAATACAACATAAGACAACTTTGAGAGAAATTTATTCAAAAATTAGCCTCTTGGCCCGACCTGCTTATATCCTTGATAGTGTTATCTGAATATTTCATTTTCCAGTCAGTGTGGCACATTTCAAAGGGACAGAGTGCTAGATGTCTTGTGCCTTTTTACTCAAAACTGAAGAACTGATCGTTACCAAGGAGCGTTTTTCAACTACGAGGTTGTATGAATACCTGGGGAACCGGAGATTTTTTTTAAAGCCCATTTGTAAATATGTTGGGTCCGAATGCAGGGCCGCTTGATTCGAACCCGGGACCTTTACCTTATAGCGATGAGCGCCGTGTTAGCACCTAAACCGTTACATCCACCAAACGTGTTACCAATTTTAAATACTGGTTCATTCAGTTTGACTGTTTTTCACTAAAACTGTTTTTTTGTTAAACTAAGATGTTTGTGTGCATATATTACAATAATAGTTCATTATTGTTTTTGTGTTTTTTTTTCAAATAGATTGAATTTTTTCAAATTTTCATTTATCAAACGTAGACGTACATGGGTAGTTTAAGGATTTGCAAACATCTTCGCAAGGACTTAATGTTTTTCTCTGGCTTCCATGTGAAATTTTACAATTTATTTGACAGCAATATAGAAAATTTGAACCATCAACTACATTATTAGTGTATGGCGAAAGAAAGAAAATGGCAAATATCGCCGTGATGTGTAGGAAAAGTTAGAAGATTGAACATTGTGGAACTGGGGCAATAGGATGTAAACGACAGTTCGCGACCAAAAACCTCTCAGAACTAACTAATGGGAAGTAGTTTGCAGTTGGCACTCCCGAATAATTTCCGACGAGTTAACGTCAGTTCCGCAGGATCAAAGGAAAGGATATTACAACACATGACGGATCGTAGATTGAACGAATTTTGAAATTTGTCCGCTGTATTCAATAAGATATAACGGCTGGCGTTATCAACATTTTCCCCGGTGTGGACAAATCTTTACACCATTTTTTAAGATGTCATGACCATCTCGTTCATGAATAATTTGTAGACTTAAAACAACACTTTTGCATTACTACTTACCGAAAATGTAAATATGAAGTGTTCAAATCTTTAAAATTTATTGGCTCTTTCTGTTAATTCACACAGTTGAATTTTATGGTAAAACAAATAAAGCGACAGTCTCAAGTTGATTTTGACATCATGACTATGTATACCATGACACTTTAAGCGTGACTCAGAGAAATTTCGTTGATAATTTTTTTCGTCGTAAAAAATAGTTTATCCACATATGTTTGTTTTATATATGCACTCTTGTTTATGTAGAAAAAAGTCACGAAATTTTGTAAAAGTGAAGGTGTCCCCCATCGGGAGTAAGAAGCAAGTCGGGTGCTTTCACCTTAGCCTGACCAGTTGTCCCATTAGTCAGCTACTGTCAATTATACGAATGATCGGGAATTTAGTCGTTTCATTCGAGGTAATAGACAGAGGCGGACAAGGTGCCAAGATTCGCAACGGTTGTGATTTCTTTTAATTTGTAATTTAAAATCAGTTTATAAAAACTTTTAATGACATTGAGAAGTCTCACTGCAGAACCATATTATCCAATGCTAGGGAATAAATCTAAATTAATCAATTTTATTACAAAATCTGTTTAAAATTATTAAATCGTTTAGTAATTTTGTTTTAATGGTATTGCAAGGCTTAAAAAATAATTAGATCAAGAAGGGACTTATTTTATAAGAAAGTTACTTGTATTAAGCAGTCATTAATTACTTCGACCGTCCTCCAACAAACAAATCGCCTTTTCTCAAGACCTAAGAAATAACTTTCACGAAGAATACAACCCCTACATAAAACACTTTGAAAAATAACAAACATTAATACTTTTAAGAAATATTGTAGGATTGGCGACTAGTTGAAATACCGCAACTTCCATCGCCCCCAAATATCGGTCTGCTTGCTCTCGATGTGTTTCACACAGGGAGGAAACGCCTGTGTGAAATATATCAATTTCACCATATTTACTCGTCAGGCTAAACAGAAATTGATCGTTATATACGATTTTTATTATGTACCATTCAGAAAAATGCCCAAGTAATGTCGTTTGTAGACCTCCCCGATCCTTTCCGGTACAAAGTGACGCTCTAAACCTTCACAGCCGACAAATTGGAATGTAGATTGACCACCTGCATAATGTTACTACTGAATGTCAATTGGAATGCAAATTTCTAGAAATTCCTATTTTTCCGATAACACTCTAGTATGATGTTGACAGTCAAGTGACATTTAATCACCGTAATAATGTATAAAAATTACAAATAGATCCATATTATAATTTTTAATCCAATATTACAATTTTTTCGGGTTAACTGAAGTTAGATGTAGATGAATTAGTCGGGGGTAATAACCTCCGGTCTGTACCTACAGCACACCAGTGAGTCCTATTTCATCAAGGAACTTGATCAGTAGGCTCGGTTTCAGTGGTTGAATTTCTTCTACAGTCGCATTGTACGTCCCTAAAAAATTCCTCCTGCTGGCAAGTGTAGCACCTCAATTTGTTAATAGGTGAGTTTGTGTCTGCTCTGTTTCTTTGCAGAATCTGCATGTGCTGTCTTGGGTTATGCCAATGTTCTTTAAATGTCCGTTTAGTTTGCAGTGTCCTCTTAAGAATCCTGTTAGGCTTCGCAGTTTTTCCTACTTACATTTACTTACATATACATTCTGTCACTTCTTTCCTTCTGAAATTTGTTAGGAGGTTCTTGGATTGTTTGTGTCCAATGTGTGAATTCCATTGCACTAGGATACAATCTTCTCCATCTTACACCATACAGCCCCGATCTCGCTCCATATGAATACCATTTAATAGCTTACTTTATATACTCAAAAACATAAAATCGGACGTATTATGTTGCTTATTTCAAATTATGTGTATGTATTTTTAACATTATATTAATTGCAACGTACTTATTTTAATGTGAACCCAATATTAAATGAGATGAGAAATTTACAAATTGTAATAAAAAATGTTTAGTTATGACTTTAATTAACATGCGTTATTAATTAAAACCAGGTAATCGTTAGTTAGATGCATTCTATCACTTAATGGATTTTCCAGTGTTTTTGTGAACTGTTCGAAAATAACTTCACCAAAACACCGGAAAATCTGATCTCATAAAAATTCAAGCTGGTTGTCTGTGATATTGTGACTCAGTCTCACTGTCGTGTCAATTAGATTGAATTACTGGCACAAAGATAAGCCGAAGTGATTAAAAACAAAGGCGTATATTTCGAGAAATAGCGTCAAGTATTGCTAATATTTGCTTTTATTTGTATTTAACCGTAACAACATTAATCGAGTAAACAGCGAGACAGCGAATCGTCAAAGATTACCTTGTGAATTATTTACGATCCACAAAATGAATTTATTTATGAAGCAGCAAGCCCAAGTATCGAGTACTGTTATCACAGTTATTGTGATATTGATTCTCACCTTCATAAAGAAGTTTTTTTTATAATTAAGTTTAACATGGAATTCTGGATATGGTAAAATTTATCCAGGACTCACCTTGACTCGTACCAAAAGTTCAGCATTTCTTTCTCTCGTTTATGCCAAAAAAGAACTAGATGTTTTGTCATATAATCGTTTATAGTGTTTATGCTGGAGGATGTTGGTCCAATTTTTGAATTTTACTTTGGCATGTTGTGCCTACTTTCATGTTCTAGACTCTGAAAAAGAAAGAGCAAAACGTTCCGAAACGAAATTTGTAAAGAATAAAAGCTGACAAAACATCTACGTAGTTCTTTGAATAATCCTACACCATCGCTAATATTTGGAAATATAGATAGAGATAACATTTATTGTTTATTATTTATTTTTTTATTTATAAGCTATTTTTTAATTAATTTATTATTTAACGCAAAAGATGGAGAAAATTTGAACGTAGTTCTTTTTGTCTGAATAATTCCACCCTACACCATCGCAAATATTTGGAAATTTAGTTAGAGATAACTTTTTTTAAATTTATAAGCTATTTTTTAATTAATTTATTATTTAATGCAAAAGATGGATAAAATTTACTCTTTCAAAAAAATTGTCGTAATATCTTTTTTCCAAAGATAGTTCCGGCGCTCATCACTGTAAGGTAAATGTCCCGGGTTCGAATCCAGCGGCCCTGCATTCGAACCCGACATACTAACAAATGTTTTTTTTCCCAAAAAAACACCGGCAAGATATGTCCTCTGCAGTTGCGAACCCTCGTTTAAAAAAATTGTAATAATGCGAAAACCCTTTTCATTCACCCTTATCCTCTATTTCTACGAGATGAAAGTTGCCGTTCCAAATAAATTTTGAATATCGGTTGAAATAGCAAATTACCGAAATTATCAATCGCTAATAAAAGTAAATTCTTTGAGAATTTTTTTGACTCTACCACGACGTTAAGGTCAGTTCAAGATGAAGAAAAACATGAAATACCAAACTATTAGTGATGTTAATGAACGCTCAACAGACTTTACTACTTTGCACGACGAGATTCCCGAAATTCACATTGTCACGTTCAAGAAAGGTCCTGTAATTCCCGTCGGCTTGTTAACGTGAACTGAGGCAATTTAAGAACGCAAGCAATCAGTCACTGTCGGTCAAGTTATTATACTCTGATGCGCACCGCACCTCTCATGACTCTATGCCTCTTGATCCTCACTTGTCACAATTCCAATTGTAATTCCAAATCGGAATGAGTTTAGAGTTTCAGATCGAAAGCGTTCCGCTCCCATAACGAGAGGATCCAGAGTTAAAATCTGCTTGGCGCATTCCCAATCTCGCGATAAGACTCAGTAAAACAATATGGAAGTAAACAAAATTCTTGAGACGTGTTTATCATTGCTGTTTCGCCAGAATTGATATATATAACTTGTTCATTCATTTTTAATTACTGCGCCGTTGAAATTGCTTGAAATGCTCCCCGAAGAGGTCTTGTGATCCATTGTTTCTACTTGTATTGTGTTGCGCTTCAGCTGAGAAAATTGAAAATACGATTTAATTTCCTTATTTGCATACCGCTGTAAGTCGTAGAGAAAGACTTTACAATTAAGCCGAACAGACTCCACAAATCATCGTTTAGCACACAGCTCCTACTGTTTAAATCTCTGAATACATTTCCAATCTGAACTGTCGACAAGAAATAAGGACGATTTAATAGATCCAATTGAAATTTTAACATCTTACTGTGCCTTAACTATGGAATGTTCGGTTAATTTATTGTTGACGGTTTTGTTTTCGTCGTATTTTATTTCAACGGAGGCGTGCTAACACATTAATGTAGCTTTACTGTGAACCAAGTTTGCATATTTCGTCCCTTTGTAATACTGGAACAAAGCTGATGAATTCATGACAAAGATATTGCCCATTTCAAGTGTACATCTTGAAACAACTTCTTAATTGTAAGGCTATAAAAATACTACTGGTTTCCTTGTAAGCCTATTCTAGCCCGTTTCGCCTCGAGAGAATGTTTGTTTGTTATCGTTTGTCTTTTTTTCTTTTTTTTTAGTTCCTGTGAAATTTAAACAAGCCTTAAAAATCCTTTAATCGATTGTAACGATATAAAGATTTAAATAGTACTGCAAAGGTCACCAAGTAATCAGGTTATAATGCGACGCCCTCTATGTAGAGCGAGACTAGGCCTTGTTAAGGCGAACAAATGACTAGCTCAAATTAAACCGTTTTCTAAGTTAAAACCATCTAGTTAATTTAAAGTTTTAAAAATATTTTTATGTTTAACTGTAGAGAGAATTGGGTGAAAATGGTTTGGAGTTGTGCTACACTTTACATCAAACACCCGTTAAAAGGTTTAGTGTCTAGATGTCAAGCAAAGGGCCACGATAAAAAATCTTTTTAGATCTTCAAAGATAGCAATGTTTGAAAAGGTGGAAAATATTGTCAGACCGATTGTAAGTTTATCTCAATCTCGTTCAAGTGTTCCTTTCAAGATAATGGCCACATAAATTTCTGTAAATTCAGTCTTACAATTGAAGTCGAATAATAACATAACAACCCATGATCTAGAATTGGGAGTGTTTTCGCCATTGTTCCAAGCAAGCAGACCGCATGATATCTCGACCCGGTTATTACAATAGACGGGCGTAGGCCGCGAAACGTCAACCAGTCGAACATTCGGCCATAAATCAAAGATTCCGAGATTGGCCGAGATAGGAAGGTGTGTTTCCTTTGCCATCAGTAACGGTTGAAGATGGCCTGCAACAATCGATGTCAGCGTAGAGCCAGTAATAAAATTTGTTAGCAGTTGCAGATAAGGTGATCGAGGTGAATTCCGGGCGGAAACCGGTCGACCTTGATGCAGAGAGCAAGAGGTTTCTTCTTCAAATTCAAAACCACTTCTGCTGCTGATCTGCATATTCTAAAAACATATAATAACACTAGAGGCTAATTCACTAGAATGAAACTGTAAAATTATATCGACAATTATATTTTGGCTAGAAAAAACACAATTAAATCACTTCACGCCCCTTGTGCAATATTTAGCCTTGTTTATTCTACATAATTTTAAAAAAAACACATTCTCCCTGCTTGCCGGATTATGGATTAAGCCAATAGCGTGTTCAATAGGCGTTCGGATTTAGAGATAATTTGTCATTAGAATTGATCCATTGATTATTCTAGCCACCTTCTCAACAGGAAATGTCGATGTTTTAATAAATTATAGTACTCTGTTAATCTACTGACCGATTAAAGTTGTCTGGAGTATCTTCTAGATTGACTGATTATACAGAAGTATGAAAGAAAACGTACTTTTGTCATTTCTTCGTGAGAATGCGATTATTTTGTTTTTTCCTGTTATTAATATAACAATATTTGCATTTACTTTATTTACTATAGTTTCAACGTATCTCTGTCATTTTTACGTTAGACCCTTACGTGAAAAAAATATTACTTTTATCTCTACCGATTTTTAAGATGCAGGGTGTGATAAAAAATTTGGATGGGTCTTGCACGCGTCTGATCAGTTTAGAACCTTTCTACTTTCAGTCCAATCTAATTCTAACCCTGGTTGAATTAGTTACAAGATTTGTTTATAATATCTTTGGAAAAAAATAATAATAAGTTTATTATTAGAAATAGCATTTTAAATATTTTTGTCATCAAAATTCAGTTGTACTGTATTTGTTGTTCTGTAAACCTATATTTAGTCGGTTTTTCGTTTAATTCATTAAGTTTTAAAGAACTACTATTTTCTTCCTCACTATTTCAGATCATAGAGATTTTTTTATTTAGTTTCGATTTTTATTAACTGCACAATAAATTCAAAATAAACAATTAGGATTCAAATGATAATATTGTTTTATATCTTAGTTTTTTATGGTTTTCTAGCACTTTTTTTTAACAACAATTAAACAAATGTGACAATCTAACAAAGAAAAAAGCATGTCGCAATATGTTTCGGAGATCACCAATCTCCTCCATCAGTCAACCTACTTTTGTTTTGGTAAACACCTTGTACATTCAATTCTCCGTCCTCAATATCCTAAAAACCAACAGTTTAACTGTTACAGACAACTTTTTATCTATTCATTTCACAAAAACTATTTATTTTAAACAACTTTTATACTTTTTGACAATATTCAAGAATACTCAATCAAATTTTAATAAGTTATACAGTTGTTAAACGAAATAAAATGCTAGAAAACCAAACAAAAATTATTTAAATAAATACTGTAACACAACATAAATCAAAAACAGTTTATTGGTAACATTTCGTATAAGTTTAATCATATTTTATCTTGGGATATATATATTCAGTCCAACAAAGCCACACAGTTTCAAATTCAATTCAAAACATACAGTATGTAATAAGAACCATATTGACTATGGTCATCAATATACCTAATTAAATTTTTATTATTATCAGTCTTTAATATTATTATTTTATATTTAACAAAGATCAGGGATAAGGCCGATTAGGAAGAAAACAGTTCCTTCAGCCGACCTTTGGAGAAATATATCCACTTCATCAAGCTCGGCGAAGGAACTAAGAGTTTTCTTTCCAATTGGTCTTATCCTCGATCTTCCTAATATAAAATGAAAGATTAATTGTATTATTAATAAGGTGTTTATCGGTTTTGGTTCCTATAGAAAGGTCAGATATTTAAAAGAATGTCCGAGGTAGAAAATAAACTATTATACATACGTTTAAAAATTCTTGGTTTAATTTATCTTTGGTTATAGCAGATTTGTACAATTGTAATTCTTCAAAGCTTAATTTGTTATTGTGTTTAAGTAAGCAGAGACGTAAACAATGTGTTCAAAGAAATAAGTCGTTTAAAGAGATAAGCGATTCCAAAGCTTTTGTCGCAGCTTTCCCTTAACTATCTTCTTTCCCTAGTGCTTTTAGACGTGAGTATAGGCCTATTGATGAAAATCTATCGCACCGACACTTTTATCTTAAAGGGTGTAGTCTCATCCAACGTTGGTGGACGAGTGGGGAGGTATGGTGGGGACATAGTAGTGGGAGCACCCTTAGGCTTAAGTCCAAACCTGTCAGTTCTTAGTGTCCCGCGGTTTGCGTCAGTCGGCTGGAACAAAAACATTTTGTTGAAAAGAAAAAATCAGACTTGGTTTTATTTTTTTCTTCGTTTCTTGTGTTGCCACAGATGCTGAGGTGACTCACACGTACGGGCCCCTCGACGGCTCTCTCTACGCAACGGTCGCCAAAAAGGAGGAGGTGATCGCCAGCCCTCATACAGTGTCAATGGACAGTGGCATCTCATCCGCCGGTAACGGACTAGCCTCACAGGGACCCTGCTTAGACCAACATCGAGAATTGGACAAGCTGCTTTCGGAAATGCTCATGACAGTCAGAGACATTGAGGAAGTCCCGTACCACGCGAGGACGGACAGCCGTCCCTTCAGCTACGGCCTCGCGAGCCCGCGTCTCGTCAGGAAGCTCAGTAACGACAGACCTTCGCCCGTTTTCCACGAGGGGTAAGTAACATCATTTCAACTTTTCCTTACAAAATAACAGAACAGCTTTTTTTCCCCGGATTCATGAATTATTAATTTTCTCGAGCTTTAATTATAACCGCTCTCCACAAGGTGGAATTCATATTAACACGTGATTTGTGAGGCCGCCAAACGCAGACTTGTTATTTTTACATGTTTTCATTACGTTTTACTTGTAGCCAACAGATCGGAATAACAGTCATTAATGCCCTGTTAAAAATGAAGAACGGTGACAGTGCAAGTTTCTTCTCAAAACAAATTGCATTTTAATTATACTGAAGTATCCACAATGCACGTAGATGCATCTCGTTATATTTCGTCACTTAAAATGGATTACATAGTGGGTTTTTGTACCGATTCTACTTTTTTCTTTTTTTCCTAAGTTAGGAAATTTCTTTTACCGCCGTGGGATTCAAATGAGCTCCTGCTTTGTGAGCTGTGTCAGCACTTTTAAAACGACAAAAGTCGTCCTTTTTGTTTTTTAACGAGTCCTGTTTTTCACTTATGTCCGTAAACGCTGGTACGCAAGAACTTTGACGTGGTACACTCTGCGGTTGTCCACAATTAAAACATTTTATTTTTTTCTATTTTAACCGCTCTAGAGAATGGGAAACGTTTAAATTAAACACGACTTCTACCATTTTGTCTGCTTAAAAATACATAAACTTGTAGAGGAAAGAGGCAGAACAATAAGATTTTGTATTTTTAATTACAATTAATTAAGGTTTTTAGTTGAGATAAAAAAGTCAATGGCACGAGCGGGATTCGAACCCACGATCTTCGGCTAGATACGCCGCTGCTCTACCACTTGAACTATCGTGACCTCCATCCACTTGGACACTAACTTCCCATCTCAACCCCACCTTTTGAATTTTCCCTCCTTTTTGCCATTTTTCAATTGACTTTTTTATCTCAACTAAAAACCTTAATTAAATGTAATATATTAATTGGTCAAGCGGACCACGAAATTGGTGATTTTATATTTTTAATATTAATCTGTAGCCCATATAGGTGTACAATAATAAGCGAAAAATCTTAACTTCTGTCGTGTTAATTTTTTATTGTTATTTTATTTTAAGAGAGGTTTTAAAAATTGTTTTGAATCTTTCTTAATCTACCTTCAAATACATATATCTTTTAAATTACTAAATGGATTGTTAATTTTATTTTATGTGTATGTTTCATGTCGTTATATTTCATGTGCTCTTCTCTGTTAGTTATTTTTGACTATTGAATACAGCAGTTTTGCAGTTTTGTAAATAATAAAATACACAAAATACTTCTTAGAATCGACAGATGTCTTAATTATTTTAAAGACATAAAATATAATTTAAATAATTAAATCACTGCTAAAATTTAAGCATCGGTGCAAGAAATTTTCGTTTTTCATAGCCTGGAGACATTTAAGAAGTGTGAACTTTTTGTGAAACGCCTCTGCTGACAAAACGTCCAAGTGGTATTCATTATGGAAACGAAAAGATGATATCCTTTTAAAGCTGATAGGGAAATCGCCAAACCGGATTTGGAGGATATGCCTAAAGAGTTTTAAGTCGAATTATAAACCTGTCAAATATTTCATGCTTTGGCCAGCACACTTTCGTGGGTAACATTTCTTTCGAAAAAATAATTCCTTATGGAATTATTTTCATAATCTACTTATGATTTATTGTGCCCTATGGGGAATAAGATAAATAAAGATTCTTATTTGTTACTTAATCCGATTTACGTTTGATATAAAAACGAATGTTATAACAGTATCAGTATATAGATAAATATAAACGCTCTAAGTTGTCTTGAAGTGGAAAAAATGGACTAAGTATAGATGTTACTAATTCTGATCCAGGACCCTCCTACGTGCAATGGCGACTTCCTAAGTTCGAAACCGTATCTGTGTCAACTTGCACTAATAACTGTCTTTAGGAAGAGTGAAAACGCCGAGGGAAAAGTGATCATGTCTATTACATAAATTCATATTGCGGTTTTTAGCGTCCACTCTGCAACTGGTGAACACGCTGGAAAAAATACGATGACTCCTCGTGGGCATGATCTTTAAAAAGCAATAAGGACACTGAGATCGCCCTAATTCCAAATAGGACCGTTGATATTTAAGGCGATCGATCGTTTTAAGGTCTTTACCCTCATTATGAAAACACGCGTAAGGCCCGAACCTTTTTTGTTGTGTTTAAGATTCGTCAAACATATAGATTATAGATGAAAAAATTGGCTTATTAAAAAATTTAGGTAGTAATCATGTTTCATTAGTAGTAGGAATAGAATTTTTGCCTACTATGTACGTTATCGTACAATTTGCATTTTATGTACAACTACCCACAAAAATTTCTAGCTCCAGGTTAGCCTACATCCGCCTCCCCGTCGTGTTTTGCAATACTATATATACACTGAGCCTTCTACCTACAAACGAGACCTTCAACAGAGACCAGCTCTGTGAGAGGACATGCACGCAAATAAAAATATCCCACACAGGCGCGCATATATGCACACACAACCACAAGCGTACGCATTCTTTTAAGCTTATCCCTATCTATATAAGCTAGCTTTGAATACTTTGCAAAAATCGGTTTCTCATTAATCCCTTTACACATTTCACGTGTACAGTCAACTTTTTAAACAAAGTAATCTTATAGTGTTTTGGTCGGTTTTTTCATATTTCCACTAATATTCAAATTAATTACTTTTTTATTATATATGTGCTTCTACTACTTGAGTGTTAGTAGTCTGTAAAATAACTGTAAATTGTCTAAAAAATGAGTCATATACTGAACCCTTTCTTTCTAACAGCAAGTTCACTGGCATAAACCAATAAAATTTAAACATAGAAAGACTTTGAAGAATTTCAAAAATCACTACGCTGTGGCAAAACTTTTTACGGATTGGCGAATTTAAGAAAAATTAATTAATCTAATCAAAATTCGGATGGTATGGTACGATCGGTACATTCTTTTTTCGATGAGTATGGTAGATAAAACCCTTCAAAAGTTGTGTATCGTGGAAAAGCTATTATCGGCTTAAAAAGTGCATAGGTAGCGGAGAATTTTCTTGGCAAGTCTGTTTTTCCGGAAAAAGTAACAATTGTAGCTACTATAAGGAGGAGTTGGAGGAGTTAGAATTCTTTTATTTTTTAATTTTATTTACGTTTATAACCCAATTTTTTTCTCATACTTAATCACTCTGTATAGCCCAATTTTTTCCTAAAAAATCTCCTTTGACTTACATCTTTCCAATGTTAACATTGAATAAAAAAAACTTCCAAATTTTTTTGAAGCTAGAATACATGACAATTTATGATTAAGGAAAAAACCTTAACATTACCAACATAAGTTACCAAATATAATTATTTATAAACAATACAATGAACTTCAAAAAAATGGAAAATAATTTTTAGATAACTCAGAATAAAATTAACTAAACGAGTTGTTTTTTACGTGGAATTTCATAATTTATGAATAAGGAAAATATTGTACCTTGGCATACATAGGTGAGGCTGAGGATGAGGAGGCGCGGTCTCGGAAACGTTTCAAATAAATTATTTTTAAAAAAACATGGTTATTAAAGTTCAACAAAGCCTACTTCTTACTGAATCAAAAACAAACCAAGGAAAAATATTTTAAAAAGTAAATACATTCTTTCCTGTATAGCATTCTCTCGAGTAGGGTGGTGGAGTACTCTATATTTCACCAACCACATTCTACACATTCACGCCAATCAATACATTCAACTTCAATGTACACAAAATGTATATAAAACGTAAATAAAAATATCTGTCAGTACTATACTGAGAGGCAAAAAGGTGGCCACTTTTAATATTTTTAATTAACTGTTAGACGTCCATCGATGATCTTACAACAATATTTGGCCCGTTTTAACCGTTAAACGACGTGCGAGAAGGCTAGCCACTGGCCCAGAACTTCTGACAAGCCACAGAACAGCTCGGTTAAGTTTTACAAGAAATCACATCAATTGGTCTGAACAAGGTCGGACTAAAATCGTGTTTTTGGATGAGTTAAGGTTTTCTCGAAGAAAACCAATTCTGACTACCGAGAGAGGGTTTGGATAAGAAAGGAGAGTGATAATATTTTCACTCCGGAGAAGCTACGGAGGTGGTTGTTACGGTTTGGGCAGGCATTTGTATGGAAGGTCGTACTAACCTGATCTTCATCGAGGGGTCCCTATCAGCTGGGCGATACATTGGAGACATGTACGATACATTTTTGTTAAAATTGTTTTACTTTTTTTATTTCATTCATCACGATAGCTCAAGTGGTTAGAGAAGCGGTGTATTGAGCCGAAAGTCGTGGGTTCGAATCCCGCTCGTGACACTAACTTTTTCATGTTATCTAAGGTTTTAGACAAAAAAGATAATTAATTGAAATTGATAAAGCTGATTGATATTCCACGGCGTTTTTTAGGATTAAAAACATAATTATTTATGGGCAAAGAAAAGAATTACATTGACATTGATCTACAACAAAATAAATTTTCTCTTATCGTCTCCTTTGGCAAATATATTAAGTTGTTTTTATAAGAATATATTTTTGGATAGATATTAATTTATGTGATAAGAAAATGTTCCTTGACATCTTTAGGTCTGTTATAAATGTGAATAAAATTGTAACTATCTGTTTAGATTGATTATAATTTTAAAAAAATTTGTCCTCTGATAAATAATAATTTATGTAAAAAGGATAAGATTAACTTAATATTCTTTGTTGAGTTACCAAATGTTATGAATAAGCAAAAAAGTGGATTACGGGATAAGTACGAATGTTTGAATGTGTAATAAATAATAGTTTATGAGTAAGGAATACAATTATCTTGACATACTTCTGTAGTTATCAAACTATGAATTTACACATGTAATATCCTAAATATTCTTAAGGATAACGTAATAAATCCGACCACTATTGTATTTTTTAATTGGCTATTGCAGATTTATTTTACGGTGGCTAAGAATAAAAAGTAATTTGCTTAAGATATAAACTGTACTTTAAAATTCTTCAGTGATTTACTAGATATTATTATTTCACACAGAAATTACAGCATAAAATCATAACTATTTTCCCAGGTAACTTTAGGAATGTAAATCGCTACAACTAGATTTTATTTTGTTTAATGAACGTTGTCATAGATAAAAAATAACTAGAAATAATATCTGTCTAGACTAAATATAGTTTATCTTGATCATTTTAAGAAGTTGTAGTAGTTGTAGGTGGGAAAAATTGATTACATGGAGCGTTCTTCGTCAAAGAGATTGATTATAAACAACTTCTTTATTGGTTAGCCAATTATAGAATTTGACGATAAGGATTTTTTTTGGCTTTTTTCATTTGTTTAACAGTCGTGAAATGACCTTTCGCCGTACTCCAGTCGCCCTTCGCCACGACCCTTAAATGGAGGAGACGATTGTGTTAGGATACGACCCACTTTCTAATCTTTTGCAGAAATACTCCTCGGCGGAACTGGAAAAGTCTTCCGATAATTATTTATTTAAGCGTTCGTTATTTCATAGAGAGAAAAAAAGGACCGTCGACCTCCGACAGGGCCTCAACCTTTCACCTTAAACTTTTAAACGCCCTTCGTGATAGTCGTCAGCCTGGCTGAATTTACATGCGCCCCAGTTCGGCCAACAGGTAAACTGCCATTGTCCTAGACACGTCCTAGAGACCTAGAGAGGTTTATTTACAATTTAACCCCACCTCATTTGATATTTATCTTTCTAATAAATTCCATTTAAACGGAGAAAGTCTTCTTATAATTAGTTAACTTAACATATGTTTCTTGTAAAGATCCTCTTTCTACTACTAATGGATTTAACATTTTTTTAAAGACACTTTATTCCCTATGAAGCATTCACTTAATTATATTCCAGGTGTTTTTTTTATGAAAGTTTAATTAAACGAAAGCAAAGATTTCTATTGATTTTGTCCCTAGACCTTTCGTCTATCCATCCATTAGTCGTCAGGACCAAAGATAAGTTGAAAAGTATAATTAGGAAAAAAGAGAAATTTTATGTGGATTTCCAGCAAGGCTTCAAAGTGTGGGAGGTTTTACGTAATATCTGTCAACCCACGAATATCAAAGACCGTTTTGGTTCTTGGTGCTTAACGAGCGGTTATTGCATTTGTGAAATACCAGATGCCGTATTGGAAGAACGAAGTGGGGAAAAAAGAGTTTCTTCGGCTCCTGTAATGTAGGTTAGGCACGTCATCTGGGTGGATTAAGTCCTCTTAAGCCCCGTAGGGAAATAGGAGGACGTTCCCTTCCGGCGTCCCGCCGTCTCAGGGCGAACCGGAGGCGGTAGTGCAGACTTCGTCCTTTATACTTATTCCCTCGACGGCGTTTGGACCATCTGAGGGTACCAGGTGGCCGAACAAGTACGACCCACTTATTACGTTGCTATGGGCACCTCGTAAACATTCTAGTCTTCCGTTTTGCAAAAATCTCAACGGTATATGAAATTATAATCTTATAAAACACTAAACATTAGTAAAATAAGTCTTTTCATTAAGAAAGTAAATTCTGTAACTAATCTTCTATAATCGTCAAAACAAAAAGAAAAAACGTGCTTCTGACTAAAGACATAGAATGAAAACATTGAAATACGAAAACATTCGTTATTGAAACAAGAAATAGAATGGAAATATTTTTCATATAAGTTATTCTCATGGCACTCTTAATTTTTATTTTCAATAAATTCCAAGATAAGTGATTCATAATTATTATGGATTTATTTAAAATTTCAATAGGACATTCTTTTGCTTTTAGTCAATAGTTATACAAGAAAATTTCTAAGAAGTAAGTATTGTCAAGTTGATTTTCAAAAACAGTGTATTACTGGAGTACATGCCATATCTAAAATTACCATTTTCATTCGATTATTAACACCACGTCTTAATGGACTTTGGACTTGTGTCGAATTTGATCTGTTTGTCAGAGTCACTCGTTGTGCTTGAGGGGTGAACTGACCTCTCTTAGGCTCCAGCTCGTCACATGTGTTATAAAAGGCTCCAGACCCCCCCTTGTTTGTCCCCTAATAGTATGCCCTTTCATTATGGACAAGTGATCTTTTGCGGTTGATACTTGAGGAACTTTAACCTGTGTGATTTATCTATTTTTTCTCCGTTGCTCTCCTTCAAAATACTACCGAGATATACTAACTTTCATACATATTCTACTTAATGTAATTGATTTTTTTAAAGAAAAAAAGAAAATAAAGTAGCTGAGCCAAATTAGCTTTCAAACGTTGTTTCAACTATAGTCCCAGGATAAGTACTATCCAGTATTTTCCCAATGAACCAAAAAAAGCGTGTCCTCATATTAAAAATAGCTTGTAAAATATCAGTGCGGTTATAACAGAATAATTGGAAATCAAATTTTAAGATAGTCTGCAAAATGAATTTGAAAAAAGTGTGCTTCAGGCAATGAACTTTTTTTTAAAAAGATCAATGTGCTACTTATTGATTGCAATTCATATATTTTTGAAAATTTATGTACATACACTCTTGAGAGTTGGTATTTTAATAAGGAATCAAATTCTAAAGTGATTGACAGAAAGTCAAACTTAAAAAAATGGGTTGCAGATAATAGTAAGAATATAAACAATGGAGCTTGTAAGAGCAATTATCGCATCCATCCAGTTTAAAATAAATAAGCCAAGAACATAAAAATGTATTTCAGATAGATATGGATACAAAGCTGTTATGAATTTTTTATTATAATAATAAAAGTAATGGTGAAATTATTGTCAAAAAAATCCATTTAACTTAGATTTTTCAAAATAATGTTGAATAAAGCATATGATAATTAGATAATTATATGAATAATGATTATGAATATAAAATCAAAAGGTAACAAAAAACGAATTAAAAAGGGTCTTTTAAAAGTTGTTTTACGAGGGTAAAGGGAGAAATCTCTGTAATATGGATAGGGAAAAAGAAAGAAATTTGCGATAGTATTAAAAAATCAAATTTAAGAAAATTGATAAATTAAATTTAAATAGGAAATGAAAAATCAAAAGTTAATTTATTTGGGATGATGTCTGCACACTAACCAAGATAAACGTAGAAGAAAAAGAAAAAGGATATGTTTTTACTTTTTTAAGTGTTTTTATACT
Organism: Cimex lectularius; assembly: GCF_000648675.2. Classification (NCBI taxonomy): domain Eukaryota; kingdom Metazoa; phylum Arthropoda; class Insecta; order Hemiptera; family Cimicidae; genus Cimex; species Cimex lectularius. The sequence continues at coordinate 284,161 of NW_019392736.1, forward strand.
TAGAGAAAAATTGTGTTTGTAATTAAAAAAAGACTTGAAAAAAAGTGTTACAAAGTGTATGCTTAGAAAAATTAATCGAAAAAATAGAGTTTGAATTCCGGCACAGCCATTCTAATTTGAAATAATAATATTATTATTACATATTACGTAAAAGGTATGGTGTCTAACCCACCATACTTTACCGATGGTACGGAATAGATCATGCGAAGTTGACAGCGGACATTTACTTTTGGCCCGTGTGTGTGAGGCATGTAGAGAAAGGTTTTTCGATGTGTCTCACATAATTGAAGGGACTCCATATAAAAAGCGTGTAGCATCTTGAAATAGCATTATCTACCCGGTATGAGAATTGTGTTTGAGGTTATCGTATTTAGGACTCACGTACTGAATTTTGTAGAAAGCAATACGGTTTTATTGTGTAGAATACTGATAGACATCTCGTCTTATGTTTTTTTTTTCTTTTTTTTATATTGGGAGTAATTGTATTCATTAGAGTGAATGTGTTGACAGGGCCGGTTACGGAATATTGAGGTTCCCATAGGCTTTCAATTAGATTAGTTAGATATATCAATCACTCTAATTGAGTGAACGATTTTCAGACCAAATTTCGGGTTTACCACGTAGCAGACTTGGAAATATCTCACAAGATAAATTCATGATTTAAAATCAAAATTTAGGAAATAAATTTTTATAGCTATTTTTTGACTGATTAGAACTCTTTTGTTTCATTAGATTTTCTTTTAAAAACAATGAACATGTGCTAATAGATTTACTAGCTGGTTGACTAATTGTTGTACTGCGGTGCAAAATGGCTTTGAACTTTGACAATTGTTTGAAACTTTAATGAAAAAAATGTATCCGCATTACGTGTAGAACTAGTATTGATCAGATTATTTCTTATTCATTATGTCACACATTTTACCAAACTTTTTTGTTTAAATAATTAATAAGCACTGTTAAAAGAACATACCGTGGCGACAGTTTTGGAATGGTAATTGAATGGGGGAAAAATGGGCAATTTAACAGGCTCATTTTTCAAGCTGAGCTTTTTGGTCCTCTGTTCCCCTTTGAATCAGACCTGGAAAAGAAATAAAAGGCCCACATAATAAACTGAGAGAGGACCGAGTAATAGAAGATTTGTCTTCATCAATTTCAAGTCAGCGGCGGCCTTGGGGAGAGCAAATCGGCTCGTGTGGTTCTAATTGAAAAACTCGACGTTGAAGAATTCATAGGGGACACTGGGTAGCTTCCCTCAGTGGGCGGCTGGAAGATAAAAAAAATAAAGGAATTCAGCCTGCCCACCGATATCCTTTCGGGAAAGCGACAATGCCGAGTGTGGGTTCGAAGTATCCGGGGACTTGATGGAGGGACGCCTTCACCTGCACGCCTCACTTCAAGTCCCCCTCAATGACACGGCAAGGTCGTGGCACACTTGTGGGTGACGCATGCAATTGGCGAAGACTAAACTGATTCAATGTCTCAATTTAATTTATTTTCTATTGGAAATATTAAAATCAAATAAAGAAAACTTTAAAAAAAAACATAAAACTTTAAAATCCAGCCGTACTACCCCTAGAAACTACCCCTTTTTGAATTACCGTACTTTTCTTCCATATATTGGCTCTCAGTAATTTAAGTTAGTTTGTTTGCTCTAACGGTAATGGTGGTCAATGAATGACTGTAAGGGTATTAATTTGTTTGTGATAGTAACAGACAATAAACAAACCTAACAAACAAGCATAAATATCCATGTAGTAAGTTTTATTAAGATTATTTTTGACCTAAATATGCTTTCCTCATTGAGTCAGGGTTAATAGTTATTTAAAATATAAAATTAATTGTTGAAATTAAGGTTTTATTAATTATTAAAAAATATTGTAATTAAAACATTAAAAAATAGTTGAAACTATAAAATAATGTAAAAGTTAAAAGACAATATTGTTAACAAAATTATGACAAAACGATATTATAATTAAGAATGTTATTAAAATTAAAGAAATGAAACTAAAATAATTCACGAACACACTAGACCAACGTATGGTCTCAAAAACAAAGCAAATTCAGTTTTTACTACCAAGCTTTCGACATATTTTAAGGTCATCACCGATGCTTTAAAGCTCGACACAGAATTAAGATATGCTACTTTTCGTGAATCGCGACAGTACGTTCCTGCCAATTCAAAAGTGTGCCAAGCAGCTAAAAGTCCACCGTCATTTTTCCTGTACGCACACACCCGATTACTTCAAAAAAACTACATAATCCGATTTTTATAATTTTTTGACTTGTATCACTTTTCTTTGCATATACGATATGTCAGGCACTTAATAGTGACCAATATATTGCGAAGACAGGGATGTAGGAACACAGCTGGAACATTGTTTACAAGTAATGATTTTTTGAGATTGAACTATTTATGATTATTCGCATCTGTTTTGGTTTGTTTCGTTTTATTTCTAGACGTAAAGTGAGAAAAAGAGAGAAATTTTTTTAGTTCTTTTCGGAGATTTAAGATATAAAAACACCTACTGTCGTATTTTTATTATTCCACAATAAAACGAGGAAATGTACATATAGGTTGCCACTTTTATGGCGTTAACAGAAATGCATAAATTCATGATCATATATTTTTAAGAGTTGAATTTCTGATACAAACATCGTTTTTTGCCTTTTTCTTCATCCCATAATAAATTTACAAACATTAAATATGAATTCTCACTAGTTATCTTAACCGGTTTTCATTATATATTATTTTTTATGAAAAGAAGGTTGAGATGAAAATAAGAAGGAAAACTTAAATAATTGTCGGTTGAGATAAGGAGTTGGTGTCTCGGGGACCGAAGTACGATAGTTAAAAGTGGTGGAGCACCGGGGTACGGATGTCGTGGGTTCAGTCTCGCTCGTGACACTAGGTTTTCATCTCAACCTTCTTTGCATACAAAATGTCCGCCAGTGCAGCATCCCAGGACCCTCTCCATGTAATACGCTATTTTGTTGATGACACGGCCTTCTGCCATCTAATCCTGATCCTTCCCTAGCTAGTACACCCACCCCAATGAAACCTTCCGTCTATTTCACTGGAAAACCCATTCCAACCTTAGATATAGTGCGCTACCTGAGACTGCATTGACAAAAGACTTACGTGGAACCCCATACACGACTTAAGGCAGGGAACTAACCGTCGTTACAACCTACTCCTTAAATTACTTTACCATACATATGACATACACCATACTAACGATCTCAAAATTTACAAGACCCTCTTGAGACCGGTATGGACCTAAGACATTGAAGTTTGGGTTTCAGAGATAAAATCTAATCCCTTCAAAATCCACGCCATCCAATCAAAAATGCTAAGCAAAATATAAACTGTTCCGATAAATATTAAATCAAAATTAAATCCCCATATAAAAACTTCCACAAAAATTTAAACCTTCGCCCTAATCCATTTGTGCAGCACCTTTCTTGTCCTAACGTTGAAAATCCAACACGTCCTTTAAAGTGTTTGTGGCCAAGAAAGGTTGGCTCTAGCTTTAGCTCAAGTGGTTAGAGCAGCGGCGTATTGAGCCGAAGGTCGTGGGTTCGAATCCGTGACACTAACTTTTTCATTTCAACCACGACTTTCCATAAAAAAATAATTAATTGAAAGAATTATTATTTACATTGAAGTCACTCGCTTGTATAAACTTAATTGATGTTATCATCCTTTTTATTTCTTCATGATTGACAATATCTGGTCCAGAGAGGTGAAAACAATTTCCAATTTATTGTAAATCCGTAATAGTACTGTGTCGTGCAACAGGTATAATTCCGAACTCACCGAGATTGATTGCCCTAGGAGAGTGTTTTTAACATGAATTTATATCAAGCCTTTAAATTTACTAACACAAGGTCGCAAACAATTAAAAAATGCCACCAACGGACTTGCTCATCGCTAATTGTGAACCACTTAGCAATTCATTACGACCGTAATTACGCGTTTTGTCTCGTCCGATTCATTTTCGCCTTCGAGGCAATTGTCGTGGGTAATTTCACAATAATTCCAAGTGCCGAAGTCATCCTTAATAGGTTCTCGGGTTGGTAATAAACGTGTATACTTTAATCACACAAAAAAGAAAACGTTCGGGACGAGGATAAGTAGGAATTGCTTCAAAACGTGCTTATTTGAAGAGATAACTTTACTTATTGTTTTTACACACTGTTCTTGAAATATTATAATGAAAAAACAAAACCTTTCGGTATTAGACAAAATGTGTGGTGATTAGTGACCGTTAATCGATATTTATTTAGAGATCGTGAGATGCAGTCTGGTGTGATGTAGGTTTCAGAAAAACATTTTCTTTATCGTGCCAACGTTTCGATCTTTATTGAGATCATCTTCTTTTTCTAAAACCTACATCACACCAGACCGCATCTCTCGATTTCTAAATAATTATACAAAATATAAAATTTTTGTTGACAAAAGTGAACCTCTGGTCTAATTGCCAAGAAAAATTATACCGGTTCCTTTTTTTATATTAAGATATTACCTTTTTCATATTAAAACAATTAAGATTATGTTTTACTTAATAATAATAAATTTATAAAAAATTTTCCATGATATATCAATGTAAGGAATGATAAATTATTAAATCGTGTCTTGTATTCTAAGATTGTGACCAGCAGTCAGCGTGTCGAATATCAAAAAACAGCGAGAGTAGGCGGACCAGGATCAAACCTCTGCGTTTTCTCCGCCCAGACGATATTATAATATACATATCAAAAAGTAGGCGATTACATCAGATTGTTATAGGACACCAACTGGGACCTCTTAAACAACAATTATATTAATATTTACATATTTATTACAATCCAACTGGTTTATAATGTTAAAAAAAATACATTTTTTAGTTAATGTGGTATTCACATAATTAAACACATAGTAATTATCAACCGGTCTATATTTCGTTAGTTAAATAGTAGTCTGATATAAAACAAAGTAATGCATTTGAAAACTTTGGTGAAATAATAGAAAGTTTTGGTTAATTAATTAATTTAATGATTAACCCGTAATTAAGGCAATCTATGCTTTCAAATTAGTTTACATAGGGTGATAAACTTAAGCTTTTATAATGAATAGAAAACAATGTGTATTCCGCAAAAGTTCAGCTTAGAAAGTAATATGAAACCGTCCTTGAAAATGCGATAAGTCCCTCTTTTGTAAACCAATAAACCCAAGCATTTTGAAAAGCATTTAGATAGAAAAAAAAGTAGAAACAGACGGTTTAGATAAACTGTTCTACTAGTTTGTTTTTCTATTGTTTAAACAAAAAATAATGGCACGTCTCAATAATATGTTTTTAAATATATTTCTAAAATGTAGTTTTGTCTGTTACGCAGATATCATTGGTTATTCGAGTGAGTAAACTTAATTATTATAAATCCACCACTTACAATTAGTAGGCAAAACGACAATTGTGATTATTTATTAAGCATTAAATTACACAGAATGTATAAAAGTGGCGCTTTAAATGCACTTGATGCACGAATAGAAAACACTTAGAACAGCATGAACTCATTTAAGTTCGTAGCTATGCTTTTATAACATACTTTTTTTGAAATTGTAGTTTTTATTTGCGCAAATGTATAAACAGTCTAAAAATAATTAAGCAGAGCTGCAGACTTTCGATATGCTTTTTAATAAGCTATGTTTTTGCTGGAAGTTTTGTTTCGTCGCCTTTAGTTTGAGATTTTTGTTTATATAGGGGGTGTAAAGGTTAGTATTTATGTAAAAGATTGATTTTTCCTTGATTCCTGGTCAAATTGTGAAATTTAGTAATTTTGTAATGAAAAAAGGAGCCTACTTGACTTATTCTACCGTCCTCTGGACCAGCTAGGCGGAATGGACGCCTACTTATCACACCAACATTTTTTTTTTGCTAAATAAAGTTATCATTAGCTGACTTTTCAACATTTCTCAGATAGTGGACGATAAGGAGGCGACGAATTATAAAGACGAACACGGTTTCCAGCTCCCAGACCAAGCTAAAAATACAACTGGCGACGCCAAGCTAAAATTAACGGTCGGAAAAAGACATAGGTCCGCTCCGCTAAAAGCCGTAACGAGACGGTTCGAGAAAAAATTATACATATTTATTTATATTAGTAATATTTACATTATTTAGCTAAACGATTTTCCTTCAGAACGTCAGACTGTCTGAAATGAATTTTCAACTTTGCCCGTTTTAAAAAAATTTAATGAACTTTTCATAAACAAGATTGAACTTCATTGGCTGATAATGAAAGGTCTGTCTGAGGTTAAATTAAGTCGAAAAATCGAGGTTTTTCCCTTTGTAGGCGTCAATCTGCTGATCTTTGTACCTTTTTGCCCGCACGTTGTTTAGATAATTATCTCATGAATATTCTTTTATTAGGCTCACACCTTTTGCTTCCGCCGATATCGCAGTTATTTTCCGTGGGCGTTCTTTTCTCTTCGTTATTCCCCTGGTAAGACGAAAAAAAAAACAAGGGTCTAATTATGACCTTGTTATGTATTTTGAATTATTTTCACAGCAAACTTTACACTCCTTTCTAAAATAAACTGGAATAGAAAGTAATGCAAATTTACAGAGAAATCACTGTCCCCCGAGAGCTGTTTAGGATGAAAAGGTCCTTCTGATGAGTCTGCTCTCTCAGATTAATTCCTTTGATAAGGATGTTTAAAAAAAAAAAGTTCGCAGCGATTAAAGCTCGCGGTAATCTTTCATCGCCGCGTATCAATGCCGACTTTGTCCAAAAGAGTAAGCTCGTCAGGCTTCCCTTCCCACATAACATCTCCACACTTTTTAACATTTACTTTGCAAATTGGAATAAACAAATTATTTATTTAATTTTTAAATTTTTTTGCAATATTTTTGAAAGCATAATTCCTACAAATATTAAGCAGTAATTTTTCTTAGTAAAAGATATTTTTTATCAACAATTTTATCTCTTCCTTTCACTTTTACATTTTTGAAAGAAAAAACTCAATTTTTTATATATTTTTATATATCTTCTTTATTCACTTATTCATTTTCCTTATGTTACAGGTATGTATGACACAACTGCCTAATTATAACAAACATTACATTTTCGTAAGTACTACCTATTAGAAGATTACAATATACAATATAATTTCCAAACAACAGAAATTGATTCAGTCATCCCTTTCAGTTTTGTCGAGGTGGAGAGTACGAGGTACAGGCCCAGAGATAAAACTCGTCGGTGCAGGTTTTCATGGCGGTTTTTCTCCTGTTTTGTTTCTACCTTCAACTTTAACGACGTTCAAACTCCTCGAACGTCCACCGATCTCTTTTATTGGAAAATGGCTCGAATTACGACCCTATTAATCATGCCCACACGGGCAGATAGCATCGGTCATGCTTTCTGGCCTATGACTCGTTTTCCTCTGCCTGCCTTCTCATACACCTACACACGGGCCACACGCGATTCGCGATGAATATCTTAAGACGTGACTTTTAAAAACGGGCCCTGTGTGATTCCTGTGTAGATCCGTGTTCGTTTATTGGTACTGGCTGATCGAAATGGCCGATGTTGCCTTGCGATACCACTCCAAACTTTGTTATTTCAGTCTTGTTTCCCTTCTTTTATCTTTCTTGTAATAAATACATCACTGTAACTGTATAAAATTCGAACAGATACCTCGTTCTCCATAACTAAAAGGAAAGTAGTCTAAGATCAATTAAATAGATCATACTTCTCGCAATTCACTGTCCTGAGATTGGTATTTCCTCCAGCCTTTAATTTATCAATAGAGCAAATATGGCTGCTTTAGAGCTTGAGCCTATCGAGAAATACTTCGAGTCTGTTTCAGTAGATGGTAAACTACAAACCTCTGTGAACTAAGCCCGTGAGATTTAAACGTCAGATTTGTGCACAAAAACGAAATAAACCTCTACCTGTGTGAAATGCGATATCTCTGTTTTCACATGGGATCGTCAAACTCAGCTAAAGAAGGAATGGGAGGTCGCAACTTTCATTGCCTTTTAAGATATTGGCCATCTGTTGGACTTTCGTTAAATTGGTAACAAATTTGCTAAGAACTAAACATAAAACCAGTAAAACGATTCAAAAATAGGAAATGTTCAAGTTGCTATTTTAAACAATATCAGCAAGCAACTGAAAATAGCAGCAATGCTTTCCACCTCCAACTTTTTAATAAATAAAGCTTTTCTTCATCTAAATATTAGCTAGGATTAATTTCCTAATCTTATACGTTCTATAATTTGGAAAATTATTTTCTTCAAATCATTACTTTTGTACAAATGAAACTTTAGCGTTAAACACTTATGTATTTGATAACTGAATTTGACGTTGTGTGGGGTTTTTTGGAATCCTGGCACAGTTGTCATTCATACTTGTTAATATTTTTTATCTAATCAGTACTGGTAAGGTTTCGTTTTGAATTTCTTTCGTAAATATTTTTTGACTCATTTTCAGTCTAATTGCAAAATAACATTTTTTTTATTCTTCTTCCTCCCGGATCTGCAGATTTCGTTCCTATTGTTTCTTTAATGACAGTGTCCTGTCAACAGTTTTACATGATTCCCTGGGCGTAATTTTATTGTTCAATCTGTGTTTTATTGCTTTCTTTATCCAGTCGTTTATAATTCATTTAAAGCTTGGTTTGTTAATGCCGTAGTTCATAGTTTTAAAATATAATTTGACTTGTATAGATAAACTTTACACGAAAACAGTATTGAAACGGAATTGTTTCCTATATGCTTGTGTGACCTATGTTGTGGTTTGGCTATTGTAACGGGAAAATGTACACGTTGGTCGTACCTCCTTTAATAATAATTGTAATTACTGGGCTATTCGATAAACGTCCATTCCCAAAGCTCGTTAGTGACAAACCTACGCGGCCACAGGCTACTAAAGCTCTCAACTTAATATAAGTACCCATAAAGTTAATAGCGTTTTCACAGATCTTAGGCAAAATGTGTGTTTTTCTTGAATGTACTTGATATATTAACCATTAAATTACATAGAGTTAAATAAAAAAGAATGCATAAGATACTGGGTAGATGAAAACAACACAGACTTGCGCTGATCGATCACTTCAATCGGCCCAAGTTACATCATTTTTTATTTTATTTCATTTTTGTTTCGTTATTTCATAAAAAAATACGTTTCAATTTATTGGCATTTAAGCGTTATTTAGCTTATCGTAATTATGCTTCTTAATTTATGATATTTTGTTCTTAAATTGAGTCCATTTTTAAAAGGGGATAAATGGTTGAAAATCGACATTCGGAAAAAAAGCTTTGTTAATTATACAATTTGCTAGGGAGCGGGGCCACACAAACGAGCACTAAACTCAATATGCAATCCATCACTCTTAAGGTCACCGAGGTTAAGGACTAATGCATTACTTTAAAAAAATCTATAATTACTTTACAGTTTGTAATTAAAAATCCATTTCCATATTAAGTTACATAAAAAAATCTTGTTTTGTTATTTAGTTGTAGTTAACCTTGTTATTCTTCTAATTTTCTATATGCTATATGATCAATTTGTCCTATCACTCTTTCTCTCTCTCTCTCTCTCTCTCTCTCTCTCTCTCTCCCTCTCACACACACACACACACACACACACACACACACACACACACACACACCTCCATCCCTCATATACATACACTTTTTTTAATCGTATCTTTAAGCGGTTTTTATATAAGAACCGTCATCTTGCTTGAATTATCAAACCGATTACAATTTTTCTCTATAATATGTTAATGGCTTTTTTTTATACAGTACAAAGCTAGAATAATAGATAACTTAATTTACAATAATTCGCTCTTCAGTTTGTCAATTGCAAATTTAAATACTTAAGAGGTTCCTTTTTCAGCTCTGAAAAATTTTCAATGGCAGTAAATTTGTCTTCTACGGTTGTGAATACATTGGCCGCATGCAAATCTGATGTTAAAGATAAAGACAAAAAATTGGCTTAAATGTCCAAAAGCATTCTACTCACTACTGTACATATCAAATATGTGGGACTCACACATGCTGAAGTTAGAGGCTAGTTATTCCTGTAAAATGTTTCTACCCCACCTTCCAATTCAACGCCTTGCGGGCAAAACTGGATAAGTCAAATTTTGGCAAAATTAGATAAATGCATATTCCAGTAAGTCTGTAGACCTGGCAGACTGTATAATTGATGGATAGTGCAACCATTCCCTTTTAAACGCAATATGCCTTTTTAGATATATCAAAAAGTTCCGTCGGTATTGCAATATTTCTAATGTCTATTTGTAAACTCAAAACAACTTATTTCTGAAATAAAATAAGTTTATTTATCTATGTTCTAATACATATTTGACTGGATGGAACAAAAAGACGTTTTATTTTGTTTTTTACCTACTTGTATTAGCATTTGTTTCGATGGCAACAAGTGAATTAGAGCAGTTATCACCTGTAAAATAGTGGTCGTACCATAGCACTGCCAACAAAAAGACACATATTAACAAATTAAGTTAAGCTCATCTAAGGATATCAGGAAATCATCGCTGGAAAGTATTTGTTTTGGGCAGTACTGAAGTTACCTTCTCCAAGGAAAACGTATGACCTCTATGTAGAACGCCATAGACCCCCCCTAGTCCATCCTTTAATTTTATTAAATTCATTAGATTTCGTGGTCCGCTTGGCCAAATAACACCTTTCAATAACTAATCTTTATGTAAGGTACTGGTTGGGATAAAAAAAAGCCAGTGTCACGAGCGGGATTCGAAAAATGGCAAAAAGGAGGGAAAATTCGAAAGCTTGGGCTGGGAGGGGATGTTGGTGTAAGAGTGGATCGAAGTCACGATAGTTCAAGTGGTAGAGCAGCGGCGTATTTAGCCGTAGGTCGTGAGTTCGAATCCCGTTCGTGACATTGGCTTTTTTTTTATCTCAACCAATACCTTACAAAAAGATTAATTACTTTAATTTGATATCCAATTATCTCTCTTCTTAGAATGATATTTATCGCGATATACTTTACAGAACGAAGCTAGACATTTAAATTTTTGGAAAAAAAATTGCCTAAGGTATTTTTAACTATTTACATTTTCTAAGGAATGAGATGCTTAATTTATTAAAAGCTCTAATTCAATATCAATTAACAAACAATTATTGCTTAAGGTGTTTTCCTCTTCTGACTGTGCCTCATAAATGAGAAAAAGTGGTTGAAATCATTGTGAAAACGATATATTTAAGTTGAAGAGGGTCGGAAGGAGGTCAATTGATTCCGATCCTCTTCAGCTTAATTATACATTGTAGGTCGATCAAGATAAACGTTATAAAAAATTATATATAATTTTTTTAAATTTGTGAATATGTATCAGAGTATGTTTTGTCAGTAAAAAGCATGGATTTCTCTGAAATCGCCGACCCGATCGGGTACGGACTACGGTTATTCCAGGCTTATCTTAAGTGTGGGGCAAATGAATATTTTCAGCAATTCCCCCAAGTATCGTAATGTTCGTGAAACGACATTTAACCGATATCTGTTAATAAAACGTGAAACGGAGATAAGGGCCGAACTAAAAACCCGTTTTACAACCGGAAGTAGTAACTCACGTCTGCAGACCTCTAAAGATAGCTTCTTCACCCCTTGTGCACCAACAGAGTCGATAGATAATACCGTTATATAATGAATCGCATTGCCAACACATTGTTATCTTGGTGTTCCTTAGCCATAGGTGTGCATAAAAATTTATCAATCATTTATGGAAGAAACGTACCTGGGGGAAAATTCAAATGACGCAAATCTTTGCTCTCTGAAATCCAGTCCAAAGAAATTAATTAAGTGTATATTATGTCAACAAACAAATATAATTCAATCCTGATCATTGTTCCCTATTTGTAACTCGTAAGGATTTTCCCCCTGTTGCATCCTATTGTCTATTGAATCCTATCATTAATTGATCGTTAATTCGATGATTGTTAACGGTTTTCCAGGAAGATACTTGTTTCCCCAAAGAAATAAACAATTCTTCTTACCAGTGTAGTATCTAGGTCTGTATTGCACAAGTGTGGCTTTATATTTGTAATGTGGCTATAATTTATGCCACAAAATGGATTTTGGCCTTTGTGTTTTTAGCTTTTAGCCTTTTAGCTAGTATGTCTGCTACATCCCGTCAGGACTTGTGATCCACCTTAGCGTTAGGCTATGTGTTTCCTACACGATTTCGGTTTTTAGAGTAGCACAGGTCATACAACATTTTTATCTAATTTCAATAATTGAGTAATGTAACTTTTTGATACCCACGTTAAAATGTACAGAAAGAAAATTTGTGTACATCTGATATTTCTAATCAGAATTGTTTTAAACAATTTTTTTCCAGAAAAGTGTTTTTTTAGAACATTTACGTAAGCCCAATCTTTACTACAAATTTGTTATATTTTAAATAAAAACCTTCGCCAAAGTATACATACCTCAGTGGCCAACCAAGACTTACTTAAGTCTTACATGCCAATTATCCCAATATTTCGCACGATTCATTCAATCAAATTGTCACAGTACTAGAGGTTATATAGGTTTTTATATTAGGTATTTATATAAAAATACCAACGCGTGAAGCCCTTTCTTTGAAATAAAAGCCGGTGTTTTATGCTTAGTAATCCCCTTTACCTTGAATGTTTGGCCACGCAAAAATTGATCCAGGGACCAAATAAGTAACCCGAAGGGTGAGGTCGTGGCTGTATGCTTGATTATGGAGAGGTTTGAATTCCATTTCGTGAATTCGTGAAGTGGTCTGACAATGTTTAGCCTTGTTTAGTCTTTCTTTCAGAATATGTGCCGTCCTAAGGCTTAGCTACATTCCGAATTTATCGTCTGATCAGTTGGTAGCAATCAACACAAAGCCACTTGAAAATACACTAAACCCTGATTTTGTTAAGTCTAATTTCTAAGCACGGAAAAATTGTTTGTTATGATATAAACTTGACGACCGTTTAAATGCATAAATGTGTGTTGCAAGAGACCATTTGCTCGATTTGAAAACGTTCCACATTTCAGGTGACTGCTTGGCCAACGTATTCCAAGGATGCTTTTGATAGCCAATGCTTCGCAAGTCACAGCAATTTGAAAAATCTCTAGTTAAATTGATGCTTGTTCAATGTTTCTTACAAAACAAATCAAAAAATTAAGAACGTTCTGATAATTTAAGAACCATTTCTTCCTATTTAAGCAAGATTTGGGCAGTTGTGTTTTAACATGGAGTACGGCAAAATAATTTTAAAATAATTTATGAACCCGCTAGTTATCTATATATCAGTGTCTCCCAAACCTTTTCTAAAACAATCTCCTCAAATTTCCTGAATTTCATGATTTAGATCACTCATTTATAAATAATTATTGGAAATACTTCCCATTTCCCTTGTTGAATACGAAAGTATGTTTTTCATTGCATTGGCTCAAAGAATAAATTTGCCCTCGTGAATGACAGGAATCACTACTATGTAGGTACAAAAGTAAATTACTTTTTAACACAATTAAATTGTATTAAATTAAACTAATTCTTGTAGTAAAAAATGGCTTTATAACCAAAAACTGGTTTGGGCTAATTGGATTGATTTATTGCCGAAGCATGCCTATTTTCTAATGCATTCAGTCGAATTGAGAAGTGAAAAGTAATAAATAAATACTCCCAAACAGTGTTATATCTATTTTAAAAATGGTTTTACATTAAAAAGGAAAATCGTCCACCAAAGATTCTCTGAGAGTCTTATTTAAAAAAAAAAGTTTTCATGGTGCTAATTTACCTCGCCGCCTAATTTTCCACCAGACTTGACTAAATTATTTGGACTGCTCATCAGAAATAACAACGGAAAGTTTTTCACCCATCGGCAAACGTACGTTACATTAACAATGAATCCAAAATGAAATGGAAAAACAATGAACCAACAACTGAAAAGTTTCAATGGCCAGAGGATTTTAGGGAGCTTTACATGATGTTGCAAAAATAAAATAACCATACTCATAAAATAATAATTCATACTCTGGCCCCTTAACCGTTATTCATCACAACACAACAATACAAATTTGAACCTGTATCGAACCATATGTGGGCGAAATGATTTTTTTTTAATAAATATAGTAAACTGGAAATAAACGAATATATAAAATTATTAAGTAAAAGTAATGTAAAAAATTGCATAAATTTTAATAACAACAAGAACCCGCAAAACTGGGCTGTTTTCTTCGCTTCAGCAGACAAGCGGTGTTCTATTTCACCTTACAGCATTTTTTTAATTTTTTTATTAACTGTGTAACACCTTGGTTTAGTGGAATTTTTTGTTTTATTCATCATGACAGATGAACTATTTCTTTTCAGTTGCCCACTAGACGAATTACCTTTATTTTATCACATAAATAGTTCAATGGAAATATACAGGATAAACACAACATTATGTATGGGGGTTGCATGTTGTTGAACTAACAGATTTGGCGAAGAAGTGTATCTATCCGGAGTAGGCCTATTTAGCAAGAAACTTTTATAAAAGTTATATGATAAAAAATTACGGATATTGTATGTAACCATTCGTCTTTGCTAATAGAAAAAAGAAAGTACGACATGATGGATTATCGAAAAGATACTTCCTTTCTTACAAAGGGGAAACAGGGCGTCAAGTTTGGAAAAATACCCAAGAAGATTAAGATAAACCTATAAATTCCCTTGTGCATAAAAAACAGTTTACAATATTGAAACTTACATGATTTTGTTACTTAAAATACATTTACACAACTTTCTGGTAACATTTTAATTTTAAGGGCTAATAAACTTACTCGCGTCTTAATTTCATCTCTTCTTCCGTTAGAAATGTATGCTTTTCCCAAAAAATGTGAAGTTTGGGGTGTAAGTAGGGAGAGGCGAGATGTTGGCAATGCTTATCAATCGCAAACAATAAGCTGTAATGTTGTATTCTGGAAATATTTAAATTTTAAGGGCTAATAAACTTAATCGTGTTTTAATTTCATCTCTTCTTCCGTTAGAAATATATGCTTTTCCGAAAAAATGTAAAGTTTGGGGTGTAAGTAGGGAGAAGCGAGATGTTGGCAATGCTTATCAATCGCGAACAATAAGCTGTAATGTTGTCTTCTGGCAGCATTAGTCAATTTTAGTTTAAAGTTTACTTAGTTAACTAGGTTTTACTCGAAAAAATGTATTATGGTTTTTATCTAAGGATGTACACTTTTTTCAATCATTTAAATTTTCTTATCATTGTTTTGGTTTAAAAAAAATCATTTTAATTTTAAATTCTTTTGTTTTTCAAATCCCTTATTTTCTAAAAATGTTCGTTTGACGAAAAAGTATGGGTTATGAGCATGATGAACAACGACGGGTCTCACATCCGATTTCTGCCAGTAACAATCGCAAATTATATTTATTACTAATTATTTAGATCGATCAAAGCAGAGTTTTTAGTTTTTAAACTTCTTTACATTCTAAGTAGTGAAAAGTAAGTGCCCAAACCGTGAGCACCAAGCATGATTTTTGATCTAAAATCCAAAAGAAGATTGTTTTGAAAGAATTGGGGCAAACTCTATAGTTTTTAAAACATACTAAAGCCACACGTCCCTCAAGGCGTGATTCTGGGCCCTATATTGTTTTGCATTTTTTTAAATGCGCTACCTAATCATAAATTTTTCCAAGAATAATGTATGGAATATGACTACATCATCTTAGAAAGTAACTTTCGATATACATGCAATAGCTTGCAGAATTGAAATAAAGACTTTTTAGTCTTAAGGTCTTACGCCTGTGTTTCCAGTAGGCTTATTTGGATTAGGCACATATGGGCCTACTTATTGAAGTTGTGAAGGCTTAAAACATTAGTGACTTTAACCCTTTCAGTCTGAAAGTAAGCAAACCGACTCATCAAAAGACTTTCCATAGGGTTTTATGGGAGAACAATGTTTGTTTAGTCAAAAGAATGCATTTAGTATTAGATATGTTAATTTTTAACTTCCGGGGGACAGTTAAATCAGCGTATAATGTGTCGAAATGTATGTTTAGGTAGCGCAGTTAAAAAAATGCAAAACAATGTAGGGCCCAGAATCAACCCTTGAGGGACGAGTGACTTTAGTATACTTTAAAAACTAGAGTTTCCCCCAATTCTTTAAAAACAATAGTCTTTTGGCTTTTAGAACAAATATTTGCAAACAGCTAATGTTTGGCTAGGGCTTCTGACTAATCATGTTGATATAATCCTTAAGTCTTCTTAACACAGGGGAGTTTTCTGAATAAAAATATTTATATTTTTCTGATTTGAAAAATATAAATTATTTTTGCATTATTTAATATAAGTGTATAAAATGTAAAAACGCAAGAGTAGGTACATATTTGAATGAAGGATTAGTGAATGTAAAATATGTATGAATAATATTTGTCTTACTTTCTTCAATGTAGGAAGTTTGTGTGGTTTGTTGATAATAAGAAAATTGGATTATTGAAAATTCGTATCAAGATTTTACAATGCCTTAATTTTTTTACATTTGTAGCATTTCCGTTTCGGCGCAAGTTCGTACCGCAATATTGAAAATTACGAGGCCACTTATTTTGTCCTTTAGAAACCTCGAGCTTTGTTCTTTAGAAACATTTTTCAAAAGAAGTCCTTGAGCTACGGTTACCGCCATAGAGCTCGTTTCTCATCTCGCATTTAATTGGCCAGCAGAGCGTCGAAGATTCGGTTTCACGCAGTGGAACTTCCATGCCTTTGTTTTTGAACAAATAACGAAGCATGGACTTCATAATGCCGACAATCGGCCTTCTTCGCACGTGGGATTTGTCACGTCAGGACAGGCGTGCCTCTCGTCCTCATGACACGGCCATTTTCGTCACCGGGAATGTCCAGACTGTCCATATTCGAAACGACCTACATCCTCGTTCCCTTTCGACCTTGCGGTACACCCTTCGGCAGGCCGTTCCCCCTTAAAGCCGGGAATCAGGAACTCGAGCGGATTACCGTTTGTAACTCACGTTGCTGACATGTCAAATCGTTTAAAGGCTCATTCTTCAAAAAAAAAGTTTGAAATTTTTTAATACCTTGGCTTATATAAATCATTTCAATAGAGATTAAACAGCTTTGATAGCAACTTTGATTTCATGTACTCAATAACAACTACATCCTGCCAAAAGAAACTGTGCAATATTTTTTTTAATTTAATTTGGTGAACAACCAAAAAAAATAAAAAATTATCGTTTATCCTTTCGCATTTAATTGGCCAATAGACCTTTGAAGATTCGGTTTAAGGGAGAACTTTCAAGCCTTTGATCATAATGACACTTTTTTAAACAAAAAATAAAATTGTACAAATAACACGGTTCATCAACTGGTCATGATTAGAAGTCCGTCAGTACGACACAATATGATGTGAAATATGATGTACAATAATAATTACTAATGTGTGGTGATTAGTGAACGTTAATCGATAATTATTCAGAAATCGTGAGATGCGGTCTGGTGTGATGTAAGTTTCAGAAAAACATTTTCTTTATCGTGCCAACGTTTCGATCTTTATTAAGATCATCTTCAGGGCTCAAAGTGTTTGTCTTCTGTGTAATTGTGCCATTCTTGCGTGTCGTGTTGAGAGTGCACTCAATTACACTAATAATTACTAACATATGTAAAGATGAAAATGATTTTATATAAATAGTTAAGATTAAGAGAAATTATACTGATTAACCAGTACATACTATCTTTAAGGAGATCCATAAGATAATATACCTTATTATATATAGCTTTTTTCCGTCCAATTAACCCTTTTTAATTTCAAATTTGCATCAAATTACCCATTTTAGTTTCAGATTGGCATTTTTTACTTTCAATTTCAAATTAACCGGGTTCTTGTTTCCTCAGAACTTAACTCTTGCTTTAAAACAACAAAAACCTAGAGGATGTTATGAAATGTAAGAACGCAAAGTAAAATTCCTGCATTTGTAAAAAATATAAATATCAAATAATTGAGTTCTTAGAGGACCATATGAAAATTAATTACTAGTATTAAAATTACAAATTATATACTATTAAATAAACAATAAAGAGTTCATCTTTTAATATGAGATATATTTCAGTTTTGTTAAGAATTTGTTTAACCATTATATTAAAGAAATTTAATATATTATAATTAATTTTCATATGTACTGTTATGTAAGAGCCCAATTATTTGATATTTTAAAAAAATATCAAATTAAGAGAAGAATCTTTTATTTTTATATTTAATTTCATATCATTTTTAATTGTAAATAATTTTCATAAGAGCCCAATTATTTCCGAACTTTGGAAGAATTAACATGAACATCAGAAATATTCAACTAATTTTATCACTCACTTAGACTTCAATAAATTGTAAAAATTCGTAACAATATCAGATACAAAAATAAATTAAACTAAAAATGAAAAACAATAATAATAAATTAAATTAAAAATCTAATTCTGTCACCTTATCAACATAAAACGACCCATTATGTAAAAAATATTAAATATCTTAAATACCTGTTTATATGGTACAATTGTGACACATTATACTTAAGCTTTCAATTAAATAGTTTACGCTAAAAAAAAAATTTAATTATCTTATTATTATAAGCTTTTATTCTTATAAAAATATTGTAACATATTTTGAGAAGGGGTCTGTAATCAGGGGGCAGATGGGAATTTAACTCCCTCAGTGCGGGGTGTACTGTGTTGAGGGAGAAAAAGGACGAAGTGCCCAATTATTTTACATTTAAAAAAATCCCAAATTAAAAGAAGAAGAATTTCTTTTATATTTCATTTTTTAAATTTTTTATTTAAATTTTAATTCATTTTCATATGTTCTTCTAAGAGCTAAATTGTTTATATTAAAAAAATTTCAGATAAACAGGAATTTTACTGTATAAGCTAATATTTCATATCACATCCAAAACCGTAGGTTTTTTAATTATTTAAAGTAAGTGTTAATTTGAAATTAAAAATGGTTAACTCAAAGCTAAAAAAAGGTTCATTTGAAAATAAAAACAGTTAATTTAGTGCGAAAAACGGTCAAATTCAAATTAAATAGGGTTAATGTGACGGAAAAGGTATATAACATATATCGATTTATTCACAAGTGAGCTGGTGTAATATAAGGAGACTTTTTGTTACCACGTAATTGAGGATTCGCATTTTTAGACACAATATCCGCAGTGTGGAATGGTCCTACATTTTCTTATAATGGTTTTGCGAGTCTTTATGTTTGTCATGTGTCCCGTGATTTTTTGTGTGATTTTTTTGCGGCCGAGGAACCTTTGACGTGGGGTTAGATCACTAACTTTATCGTACGTCTTGCGGACAGCCACAAACTTCCTCAGCAGTGTGCGATGGTTAGCTATGCAATTAAGTCGACGCCCATCTAATTATAGTTTCAATCCTTCACTGTCTTTCCTTTTAGAGTTCAGATACGACAGGTATTTCAAGCAAAATTTTAATCAATTCAATCCATTCAAATTTACTGCTTTCAGAAACTCCTCATATTTAATTTATAATTATAACAATACTGCGTAAGGGTATTATTGGATACAATACATTTCTGGATATAATAGCTCTTAAAGGGCGCAGTATATTACACACCCCCGATTAATTAGGATATTATTTATTCCTCCCACGTTTTAAAAACAATAACATTTTCCCTCAAACATCTACTAACAAACCAGCGTTTTATTTTTATTTTGTGAGTCGGAAAGTTCTTCTGGGTGGTCGAATAGGCTTTGAAGTGTTCGTGGTGCAATGAACCGTGGTCGGACTCCTTTTCTAACAAAGAAGAGGACCAAGAAGGTTTTCCGTTTCTGAGATTCGTATGCTGGGCGTTCGAATAACAAAGGACGGGATAAAAAAAAGAATTCATACGCTTTGATTTCTTTCTTTACGTGCTTAAAGTACCTTAAAGGACAATTTTTTTAATATAAAATGATTGCTTATCATAATTTTATTATTTCTAACTGTCTTATCTCTATGAGCAGGATAAATCTTAACTTACATAGTGCATTAGATCTTTACATGGTCAATTTTCTCTTTAAAAAAATAAAAATAATTTACGGTACCCTGTCCTATTCCAAAACATATTTAAAAGCCATTTCAGACATGTTTGAAATATTTTATTTATTGATTTTCTCCCTTCTTAACCGAATGGATTAAAATTGAAAATAATACTGTAAAAGCCAGATCTATTTTGGTTTGATGTAAGCTAATGAAAACGACACCTTATACCTTCTATTATTTGAAAAAGTACAAAGCGAGATATAGAGTGGAACGTTTGAAGCCCATATTTATAGTTGTAAACTGCGGGACATAAGGAAAGACGGAGGGGCCAGAACATCTTACACCTTAACCTTAGTTTAATTATTAATTTCTGGCAACTAGGACTGGACTCATTCCAAGCCGGCTGCACTATTTTTAGTAGTTGTAGCGCGAAATTTTCGTACATAGGTCAAGGTGGAGGCTATTAATTACAACCTCGCTGGTCTTAATTTTTTTCCTCTTCTTCGATTTTCATAATTGAATTACTACATCCGTTTTTTTTAAGAAGGCCGCTTAATCTTAATCCCGTTCTATCGTGTATTAAATTTCAAAGTATAAAATAATCATATTTTGACAGGGATATAATCGATTATATGAAAAAAATGAATGAATAGTCAAGTTTTAAAAACAATAGCGAGAATTGTTAGGTTTTCAATAGTTTATTTATTTTCCTAGTCACAAAGTTTTTTTGCATGAAAGCATTTTTATATCCTTAGATAAAAGTTGTTTATAATTGAAACCTTTTTATGTTTTTTTAACATTTTATTAATATAATTTATTTTATTGTCCACATTGGCTTATTTCTACAGTGTATCTCTACAGCTTTGCATTGTTTTTGCTTTTTTTAATTGAAACATCAGTTGAATAAATTTGTGCAGTGTTCGTGAAAAACAGTTTTACTTAATTTTTTTTAATGTTTCGTCATATGCCTTGATCTGGTTTCGAATGCTGAATTGCTCTAGAGTGTAAGGAACCACTTGGCCCAAATTTGAGTCTTCTAATGCCACTTTAAGCCATCTTACAAAGTCAGGATTATCCGGCTAAGATTAAGATTTCGTAAATGTCTGAGAAACATGATTACAAACTCCAAATGATGGCCGATTTAAAAAAAAACTCATTGCAAACCACAAAAGATTACTTGTTTTTAATATTATTAATATTAAGCAGTTTCCAAGGGCGAATGGCGCCGCGAGATGTTTGCCAAGATTTGCGTTTCTTGGAACTACGAAGGTGTTCCTCACTTGGACCTTGTTCTAAATGTTACTCTCTGCTAAATGCTTACAATATCACAAAAGTTTCTGAAGTGTTAAAAGCAAAATGGCTGCCGGAGAAACGCGACTATGTGCTTGTTCGACACAGACAGCATCAGGCCTCTCCTTACTTATAACTCTGACGTCGTATACACGTTTTGCCTTCCCAGATCACTGGTACTTTTCTTTGAACGGATAACACATGTAAAACTACGAGTTTACAAAGTTATAATGCGAGGTTTGGCATAATTTACATTTTGAGAAAATAAATTCTTTTCTACGACTATTTAAAAAAATTTCATGAACGTTTCGTAAAAAGAAACTATGAACTGCATTTTTCGGTTCGGTTTATGCTTTAGTATAATATAGAAATATGCATATAAACAAAAATCACTTACTCAATTAATTATACACAAAAATACACTTCATCTACCATTCTTCGTTGATTGTAGATTTGATGCTATAAAAACGTCCGAACTCCCAACGTTCAATCTTTGGTTTTGACAGTCTGATTGAAATGAATGAATAATCAAAGCCAATGCATGTTTTTTATGTTCAAAATGGACAGAAAAATAAATTATTCAATTTAAATCAATTGTATTTAAAAAGTCCATTAAATATTGCAGAACGAGAAAAGCGATTGTTTTTCTCCTTAAGTTCTCTGCATTAGTTTTAATTTGAAACAGGCCAATTCCAACTCATACAACGACTTAAATTGAAATCTGTACATAAACCACTATTTAATTTTTGAATCGAATTGCTGCGAAATCCAATAATGGGAAACATTCCATTTAAAAATGCGAGAGCGTAAGTGGAGAGCTGTGTAGCGATTCAATAAAGTATAATTTATTTCAATTGCCTCCAAGATTAGAGTTTGTCGTCTGCATCTTAATCAAAGTGCTGTATGTCAAATTTTTTTGTTTTTATTTTTACCTGGGGACATTATTACGTAATAAGTTATTTTGGTAATGGCACTGCGTTTCTATTAACCGTAAGTAAGAACTATGTAAGTTGAACCTTTTAATTAACAAACTTCTACTAGGCTTTTTCTATCTGAAGTTTTATACAGGAAAAGTTGACTTGTAATTCAAAGGCAGGCTACATTTAGGCCAGTGGAATAAGACTTTACTAAAATTCGTGACGGTACCTTTGATTTTTCACGGTTTCCTTCACGGTTAAAATATGTTAGGAAAGCTCAAGGCGGTCCTACAACGGGTATCTTATTTCACCGACATAATAAGAATATAATGGCCCCAGACAATATACCTTAGCCTAATTTACTACGGGCAAACAAATGGCTCACGACTGCTTTCCCATCCTTTAAAAATCACCATCCACGGAGTAAATACATTAATTTCGTGTAGTTTATCGTCGTAGGCTTGTTGTTAAAACAAACGATATTTTGAAGAGATCCTTTTTGATAGTTAAATCATTAAATTTCCGCGATTTTTTTTTCGTCTTTCGGTTTTTCTACCGAGACCCGGTTGCCGGTTGTGAGATCCGCCCGTCACCCGGTTAACTGTTCCTCTTGTCCATAAACGGATCGAATCAGCTCTCTAGTCTTGCTTCTACATAACCAAAATCGTACCGGCAGCTCTGGTTTAAAAAAAAAAAAAAAAGAATTTTCTCCAGGAATTGAGAAAGCATCCGTTACTCGATGGGATAGCGAAATCGGTTCAATCGGTAGTGACGGAAGACTACAATTTATTACTTCGACTTGACACTTCTCAATACAATTGCTCCTTACATCCTTCCAGACCTATCATTCAATACTAAATTTATTTAAAAGTCCTTTTCTCCTGCAATATAAATTAAATAAACTCTTGACATATTATTTCAATCATTTATTTTTCGGGGCGTCGGTGGCCGCAACGGTAGCGGCATCGGGTAACGTCGCATGGCGTAGCATCGGGTAAGTGTGTTCCCGGCTTTAGGCGTTCATCACTGTAAGGTAAAGGACCCGGGTTCGAATCCAGCGACCCTGCAATCGAACCCGACATACAAATGGGCTTTTTTTCAAAAACATCGCCTCCTCCCTTAGGGTGCATATAACCTCGTAGTAGAAATGCCCTCGTAAAAAATTATTATAATCATTCATTTTTTAGATAACACGATATATTGTGTACGTCCGCTTAGATTGGCGTAATTTTTGTTTGCATAGAAGAGAACGTTAACTGAAAAAATACAGACACCTGAAAAGTGTTGCATTTTTACACTATTGTCGTCTCTAAGCCCGTCTTCTCTCACTTTCGTCCTTGATGACTTTTTCTTTTGGGTTCAGCGGCCCGACACCCGGTTAATTGTTTCCCCTGCACTTCTTAAGTGATTTTATTTTATACAGCTTTAATCAAATTTAAAAAAGTAAGAAGGGGTCGTGAGTGCATTCATAACTTACAACAACGCAAGGAATGTGGACAATTATCTCATTTAGCTCCACGGGAACCGCTGTTTAAAGCTGCTGAAGTGGCTGTTAATTTGAATTTTAAAACAATGAGCGGGCTGGGCGGCGTTCGACAAATTTGAAAGTGAACGAATATTTGAATAAAAGTGGAGATGAAGAGCCGAAACGCTCCTGGATCACTAAGTGGGCCGGAAACCTAACTGATGACAATTCACAACAGACCACCCAACTCGAAAATCAGCAATTTTGAAATCACTAGAGACTAAAGGAGCACTGAGATGGAACCGGTCAACTGTGAATAGATCGCGAAAGATCGTTTAACTGGTAAATTCAAAAGATATTTTAATATTATGTCTCCTAAACTTCACAAGTAGTTAAGAAAAATAGGACAGATGATTGTTCGTTAGTACACTTTTGTTTTCACATCTTCAGAAAGACATTTTTGTATTTGAAACTTAAACTATAGTCCTAAATGATCGGCGTGGGTTTCATAGGGTCACACTTGCCATCTAACCATGTGGGTGTCTTAGCAACACCTGAAAACTGATTTTACATACACGCCCATTCAAATCGTAATAGAAGGAAAGTTACATGTTAAGTGTTAACCATTAAGAAGAAAACTTAAACGGGCTGTAAAATCCTTTAGAAGTTTACAGCTGTAACAACACCGAAGATGCTTTAATCACGTATCTGTCATCACTAGGTTCAATTTTTAGATTTCGTGCTAGTAAAATCATATTATTTACAACTTTGACGATTAATATTTTCCTTACATTAAAACTGTCAAGAATTGTTTAGACGTTTTGGATGTAAAGATTTCTACGAAATGATGCCCTCGACCATCTCTATTTATTATCCACATAAAAAGATCTTTTGGAAGTCGTGACAGTCATTGCCTTGATCTTTTCTTCTTTATAAGTAAGACATGACCATTTGAATAATGTTCAGTTTGTTTTTTAAACTTATTTGCTTTCTGTTCCTGGTTCACTGATCAATAAACTACGCGCATTGAAAATATCATATTTAGTTTTCCTAGATTGAAAGTATTTTCATAAAAATCGATTTGGTAAATGAGAAATGGTGCATTGAAACATTGACCTCGAGCGCGAGGCATTCGTGTGGGATGTTCTATCCCTTATTAGGGATAGCTAAAACTCGTGAAGGTGTAATAGATTGTCTATCCTTCCTGGAAAATTATTTGTCATTGAATAATAGATACTGGAACGTCCGTCCTCCTAACTGCTCGTTCTTATAAATTTCTCCACTGGACTTTTACTTTTTTGTAATTTTTTAATTGCGTGTTGTTTTTTTGTTATTTTACCCAGGATTTGTGGGTTTTGGTAACTGATGCCCGTATAAAACGCCGTTCAATATGAATTTCACTATGTTTCATGCAGCATGAAAACATATAGTCGCTTGACCAAAATTATAATCGAACTTTGGGGAAAAGTATATGAACGACATATTTTGAGACTCCTGATGTTAACGACCTGAAAAATAGATACAAACAAAATGTTGCGTTTTTGAAATAATTACCTTCTTTTTAAACAGAACAAACGTTTTAAAATGACTACTTATCAAATAGAAAATCAATAAGCTAGGCCTGAGTACAAGAGAAACTCGTGAAAAAGAGGAGTTCGTGACTCCTACTTGATCTATTAACACTCAGCACGGAAACCTTTTCTGGTAGGACTAAAGCTACTGTCAGCACAATTATTGTAAACTTTTAATCGCTGGGTAATTCAAAATATAATTAAACTAGGTTCTTCTACGATCACAATATTATTTTTGTTATTAGTCGCAGATTCTATTAGTCAATTTGTTCTTTTTAAAAAATGGCTTTTTTAGCAAAAGGAGGCCAAATGTTGCTTCATACTAGCGAAAATGTATAAGCATTAGACATTACTTTTAAGCAAAACCCACAAAATTCATTATAATTTCTAGATTATGGTTTACATAATAAATGTATATTTATTTCATCCTTCAGGGCTTCTTCAGAGGAGTAAAAGCTTCATTAATTTGTTAATATAATATTCTTTGTTTCAGGAATATTGTGACCGGATCAATAAGTCAAGACACGAGCAACAACTTGACATGGCTACAGAGGCAGCAACAAAAATTAAGAGACAGGCGAGAGGTTCAGCTGAGATGGGAAAGGGAGCCTGCAGAACGCAGTCTCCTTAGCGAACTGCGAGTTTCCCAAACTACAACTCGCTCTCCTAGTCGAAGGACAGACGGATACGCAAGCGACACATCACACCTTAGGGACGATGAAGATTTTTCAGTCCCGCTTCACATAAATACAACTGCTGCAAAAGTGACTACAGGATCAGCACCGGTCTCTCCCCTCCTTCCGCATAGGAGCTCGTCGAGAAGGCACCCGCTCACTTCTGCAGCAGCCAGAGCACGATCGGCCGACCCAGCACCCTTCTCCGGAAAAAACAGAAAATATAGCGATTCGGTAATAAAATCAATTTACTTTAATTAAATTGCTGTTCATTGTTAAGCACCGCTTATTCAGTGTGCACCTTTAAACATCTGCTTCTCGATGCATGATTTACCCCTTCTTTTGGCAAGCCCTTTTGGGGGAACAACGCTCTATAAAATTTGAATGCTCACATATGAAGCTTTACCCTGAGTTTTCTCACTTTCTTCATTTAAGTTTTTCACCTCACAAAAACTGCAATTAAAACTTACTAAACAATTCATTTACATTACATGAAAACAGTAGTATTAAAAAATGAGATGGTCAACAAAAATACCAAATTTTGTGAATCATTATCAGATAAGTTTGATTTCTATTGCATAGACAATTTGTTAAATATGTAATAGAATTTTATTATATTTTTTTTTTAAATAAAATTTCATGTTATATTAAATAATACCTATCATCATTCAAACATATAGTATAGAACATACCTAGAATACAAAATATTTCATTAAAAAAGAAATAAAAGTGTATATTACTTATACTTAACTATATTTTATAACATACACATTCTAGCTTGAAAAAATTGTTTAATTTGTCACTGATTATTTTTCTAACAAAGGAGTAACGATTAACATTTTATTTTTGTTAAATATCCATATGAAGGAAAATACCAGCCACTTAGAGTAAGTATTTACCGTGAATGTACTAATTATGACATTTGTAATGGCTTAATTGAAATTAATTTAAGCTAAACTCATTGCCTTTGTACAATTACATACCAATGATAATGTCAATAACAATTAATGTACCTGAAAGCAATTAATATAGTTGCTTGAATCTCCAGGCCTTTAAAAAGCATAATAATAAAAAACTTTTTTTTGTAATATTTATCTGCAAATGGAAGAATTTTAATAGTGTCATTTTCACAATATTAAATTAAACCTATAAACACATATTAAGAAAAGATCGTAAGGAATCAAAACAAAAGACGTTTTTCCCTCAATAATGCCACTAATAAACGGCATCGAGTCTTGGATGTTTGGTTGTTTTACTAATTGGACTAATTGACAAAAATACCCCCTACGGACACAGAGCACAGCGAGAGGTTCCGAGCAGGACAGCGGCCTCCTTTCATTAATTGACGGAGGAGACAGTGAAAAGCACAGTTCATTTGTAGCGTCAACGACAAGATCCCCAAGTGACAGTTCAGAGGAAACGGCTGCTTGGCCTCCACCACCTTCTGAACTACAGGTAGATATGGGAAGACTCAAAGTTTGCTCTGATCTAATTTAGATGCGATATTAAAAAGCTCAGTTTGTTTCAGTAAGAATGAAAAACATAAAAGTATTCATCCTCAGTCAAGATAATTTTATATATGATTCTTGTTTCTTTACACATTTACAATTTATGATTTTGCACTTCACTATTATATTATTATTACTATTATATAAAAATAATGATTTTAATAATACTACATCTGTAAAATGTTCATTTCTTTTAAACATCTCATAAAATTGAAAGGATAACTTAATTTTTACATGGAAATTTAAGTACCACTAAATTATAACTTTCAAAATTTATAAATTTTACATTTAATTCTTTTGGAGGTAGTTCAATGAATTTATCAAATGAAGTAGAAGTAGTAAGTACAAGTTAGCCAATGTGGTAGTACTAGAAAAATGGATATTTGACATATAGATACTCAGTTAAGATGTTTACCATTGACCAAATCTACTGTAAAATATTTTTCATATATTATAGTCATATTTTTTTTTAAACAATTTTGTACATAGATTGTTTTGAAAGATCACATATTATAAAAGAGTCACTATCATCACTGAACACCGTTTCCCATAAGTTTCAGATGAATGGCTATATTTAAAAAATATATATGTTATGATAAATTTAATATTTAATTTTTTAAATATTAAATTTATTTAATTATTTCATAAATATTTAAAATTATTTAATTAAAAGTACAAAATGAAACTAAATTTTTATTCATTACGATGAAAAAGTTAGTGTCTCGAGCGGGATACGAACCCACAACCATTGGGCTGCTTTAACCACTTGAGCTATCGTGACACTGTCGTCACATTAGAGCAGCGCTGTATTCACCCTAAGGTCATGGGTTCGAATCCCACTCATGACACAACTTTTTCAACTCAACCAAGACCTTAGATAAAAAGAATAATTAATTGCAATATTTAATATGGACAATTATGACCGCCAAACATATATGGATTAATTTTTAATAATCAAGTGTACTCACATAGTGCAATTTGAAATGATCCTTTTTATTTTTATTGGCCAGGGGAACATTGTAAAACATATTATTATTAAACAAAATTACTTTCCGCATCAGTCGTCACTTAATTATGACTTCATTTGCCTGTTTTATTACAGTGAGATTCAAACTAATTTTAATTCTGTAATTATTCGATTAATTGGCTCACACTTGCTAATTTTAGCTCACTAGTTTACTCAATAATCCATAATTATTCCATAAATATTTTTTATTGAACTTAAACTGAACAATACTCAATACAATATATTCATTTTTTTGCATTGTACAATGCATAATAATACACCTGGTACCCCTATTTTTGTGTTGTAAATTTCATGATTTGATCACTATGTTACTACCCAATTAACACACACCATTAATCATTTTTTAAAGAGAAGTTATTAATAAGCACCTAAATTGTAATTATCAGAGCTGACTAGTTTTATGATTACTAACATTACATGTTGTACTGTTTTTTCTTTGTGAAATTTTACAATATTGCTTATTATAAATTAATTAAAATGTCACTATATCAATTATAACTTAAGTGCATGTTTATGTTTTGTTTTGTCTTGCATTGCATTGAGACAATTAAAGCACTCTTTTCACAGGCCAGACCAGGATTTGAATCACTTGCACTAAATTTGGTATTTATTAATTATTAATATGTAGATATTTCATTTCATTATTAATATTTTTATTAGTTACCTTTTCTTTTTTTTTTTTCAAATAAAGTGGATAATATTTAATGCTTGTAATAAATGAGTAATTTACTTTTAGCTACGGGATGAAGGATATTCCTGGAGGACGACATCAACCACAAGCGAAGGAACAGGAAGCCCAGCAAACAGCCCCCGGCCTCAGACTCCGGCTTTCCCTGTTCATCCTAGAACACCTTACAGTAATGGAAATCATTCACATTTCGATATCGCAGGTCTGCCCCCCAAAAGCCCAACTGCAAACAGGTAAGCTCTTGTTAGTTTATTTTCCAGTAGATGTTTTAATATTTTCCCAATTTAGAAAGGAGTGGACACCTCTAGGGGAGACCCTTCAAAGAGAACATTCTTCAACAAGTTCACGTGGATATGACAGTTCAGACAACCAGTACAGTCCAAAAGTAATTGTAATTTCATATTATTTTAAAATTTTCCCTTGATTACCAAACTGCTTGATTGTTGATCAAGGAAATAATTGTCAAATAAACCATTAAAAACATTGATATTTTTTATAAATGAAAAATTTTAAATGTATAGAGTCCAGTTCTTTCAAATGGAACAATGAACGGGGGTCAATCTTCCCCAACACCAACTGTATATTATGGAACATCTAGAAGGTCTTCAATACATAGTAATGGAGAACCTCCTCAAGAAGTGTCACCAGCACATGTCAAATTTGTCAGGGATACAAACAAGTACTGGTACAAAGCAACTATATCCCGAGAAGAAGGTATTTTTCTGTTTTTTATTTATTCCTTCCCCCCCCCCATAAGAATGTGATTTAATCATTTATTGTTTTTTAGCAATAAACATGTTAAAAGATCGTCCACCTGGGACTTTCGTCGTGAGGGATTCAAACTCATTCCCAGGTGCCTTTGGTTTGGCTTTGAAAGTCGCAACGCCTCCTCCAAATGCAGGAAAATCGCCTACAGGAGATCCAGCCAATGAACTTGTAAGACATTTTCTAATTGAGCCCACATCTAGGGGAGTTCGATTAAAAGGTTGCAGCAACGAACCTGTATTTAGTGAGTATTAAAGTTTTTTGTTTTACCTGTCAATATAATGTCTGTTATAATATATGTGACCGTTTTAGTGTCTGTTATAATTTAGTGACCGTTAATTAATGACTATTTACAGATCGTGAGATGCGGTCACCCAGACCACATCTCACAATCTCTAAATAATTGTTATAATATAATTATTTTTTTTAGGTTCATTGTCTGCTCTAGTCTATCAGCATACCTTAACACCACTTGCTTTGCCGTGTAAACTAGTACTTCCAGAATCTGATCCATCGAGGCAAATGGACCCTTCAACAGTTAGCAATGCTCAACTTCTCTTAGCACAAGGAGCAGGTATTTTGCCTAATTGCATCTTTATTGTATCAGTATTAATGTATTATAAATTTCCAGCCTGCAACGTGCTCTATTTGAAAACCGTTGACACCGAATCACTGACTGGTCCTCAGGCCGTTGTTCGAGCAATAACCCAGCTATTCTCTGATGCTCTACCAACTGCAGTAGTTGTCCATTTTAAAGTATCAACCCAAGGCATTACACTTACGGACAACAAAAGGCAACAATTCTTTAGAAGACATTATCCCGTTAATACGATCAGTTACTGTGGGCTAGATCCAGACGATCACAGGTGGAGTCAGAGAAATGAGACTACTGGAATGCCTTTATCTTCATTGTAAGTTTCCTTATTTTTACAAAATTACTATTATATAGCGATCTGGTGGAACACTAATGCCAAGTGCTCTTCACATGAATTGTAAAGTAGGGAAAATAAAATGACCACCCTAAAAAGAAGGAGTGGGATGTCATTAGCAATATTTCTTTATAAGACTTTGTTTTAAATAAAATATTTTCATGAATTTAAAAAAATCTTAATATTTTCAGGCGGTGTTTTGGATTTGTTGCTCGAGAACCGGGAAATAAGCCTGACAACCAGTGCCACTTATTTGCTGAACTTGAACCAGGACAGCCAGCTAATGCAATAGTAAATTTTGTAGCAAAAGTAATGTTGAACGGCCAAACGAAAAATAATATCGTATAAGTTTCAATTATTCATTTAATCAAATTTTTTGGCTTCACACACACAAAAATGGTTACCTTTATTGTTTCTGTTGTTTTTCTTCAATTGATAAATTTTACAAAAAAAAAATATTCTATGAAAATTATTCAACTCGTATACAAATACCATTGTAATTATTTATAACAATGCTTCTTATCCATATGAAAATAAATAGTAAAATAAAATTATTTTACCTAGACCTCCACCGTCTCTTTTAGTATCTCCTAAAGATAATTTGTATGTAGTCATAATCAATCAGTGATTTGTGGACATGGAGAATTTTAGCATATCAATTTGTTGGCAGCATATGAAAAAGGATTATTTCCTTTCTTTCCATTCTTTATGAAAGAATAAAGGACAGAACTATATCATTTGTTAAAAACAACCAATAATTAAAGGTAATTAAAAGAACATTATTTAGGCTTAGGAAAATAATTTGTTGTCCTGGAACAACTAAATATTTCATTTAATGATTTTTGTGTATTTAAATATTCATTTTATTAACACTGCTTATTTCAAAATGACTTTAATTTAGAATTTCAATTGTCTCATTCTTATTATTTTATGTATTTATTTGTGTAATGAACAGAATTAATATTTTTAACTAGGCATTATGTAAATAGATATTACAGTAGAATAAAAATATAACAATTATAATCATTACTAATTTATACAAGTATATTTTACTTTGTTAAATTTAACAGGCGACATCACTATCAAATATAGCATTTATTTTTTGTGTTATTTTTACTGTAAGACTACCAGTTCATTTTATCCTTGTTAAAGTGTTCATTTGAACATTTTATGTAAGAAAAAAATGGTAAATTAAATTGCTCACTAAAGTAATTTATAGAACTTTAACAAAATTAGAAAGAAATGAAATATTTAAAAAAAAAAAAAATTAGTTTCAGAATTAAATAATTTCAATCCTTTATTTTCAAAATAATAAGATTATAATAATTGTACAATTAACAATGTAAATAAAAAATATACTATGATTTAAATTCTTGTCTAGTTTTTCTCTATTGTGGTGACCTTCCAAATCTCAGATAGCCATAATCCTCGAACTTTTCATCTGTCCCCTCTCTTTTTCCAAATCGCATGTGTCCGTAATCGTTAAATTGCCTTTTTTCCAAAGCGTCCTCGTCTTCTTGAAACGCTGCATCACCGAGTTGAGGCACCCGAAGGTGAATGTGATGCCGGGGGAATGGCCTGTCAATTGACAGTTCTGCTGAACAGAGACAATTTGTATTTTGGAGGAAAAGGTAGATGCCAAGAGTGAGCAGTATGCTTGTCATCGTGTTATGATTCATTTTGCCTTCTAAAATAATATTCAGTTAATAAACATAACTTGAAAATTACACAGATAACTATTTTTTAATTATATTTCAAATCAGTCCTGAAGAGTTTTAAGCTTACTTTTGTAATACATTTGAAATTAATCAAAACATTATTTTTATTTTGTTTTAGACATTAAAGTCAAATTCAGTACAGTAATATTTTAGTTAATAAATAAACACATTTTGATATCATCTTCAAAAGTGCATTGCAGTGCTACAAAGCTAAGAAAAGTTTGCTCCAGATTTTTTCTGAAACTGAATTTTCAACTAGAACATGGTAGTTGATAAATTATTATTTTATAGAACTTTCTCCCTCTCAGAATTGTTTTAAAAATAAATAAAAAATATATTTTATTAAATTTTAAAGTTAAATTTAAACTATTTTTAATGAATTTGCGTCGAATACCTTTAGAATGTTGTTCGTCTCAAGGCTTCCTTCTAGACTGACTGTTTCTGCTAAAAACTGTTCCTTTTATACTTGCTGAAAAACAATTATTGGTTTAATAAATGCAAAGAAAGACATGATTTTATAAAGCCCATGTCTCACGGGAAAAACCACCCTTTGAATCCTTAAGCAGCCCTTACTCGATTGGCCCTACCCTCACTTGACATCAATAGATTGATTCAATTTCATGTTTTTTTCTCTTTTTTTCAAATCATGGAGGTATTAGGGAACCTACGGGCAATCTTGCTCAAAGAAAAAAAATAACCAAATTATATCAAGAAGGGAAAATTGGGAAAAATGTAAAAATAACTTTATAATTGTATATAGTTTTTAAACAATTGATTAAAACCATAAACCTTCCTACTATAAAGTAAAGCAGTTCTTTGAAACTATATTTTGAATGAAAGGGTTCAACAGAATCAGGCCTAAGTCAAAAATTCACTGCCTACTTTGAATCTGAAAAAGTGAAATATTTTGGACAAATTTGAATTTTATTTTCCATTAATTTTCACACTGTAACCTGAATTTTTCTGACATTTCTATATTTATTCAATTTAGTTCATAAAAATAGTTATATTTGAACTTTTTTTATTTATTTCTTATTTTTAGTTACACTTTGAGAAATAGAATCTACCACTAAATTTGATGCTGATATTAATTAGTAAATTTTAGATTTGATTACATTAGCAAACTTTTTTTAAAAATTAGCAACAATAGCAAGTCTAGCAATAAAATTTGCCAAAGTTCACCTGTTTATGTGATTCTTTCTGTATAGGGTACCACAACTTTCAATGCTAATAATACAGTTGACGCCTTCAAAAGAAAAATCCAGTTTTGGGTTGAATCTGTTGAGAAGGAAGAGGTGGAGTGTTTTCCCATGTCAAAGAATTTTTTAAAAGAAAACTGCAGCTTCTGAATGGCATATTGATTAATAAAATATGTGAACGCCTTCAAAGTTGGGAGATGTCCTTTGACCACTACTTCCCACTACGCTGCAAGACCATGAATTGGTGGTAAAACCATTTGCTATTTCGACAAAGCCAACCTGTCTATCTTCAAGAGAATACGAATGTTTGATAGACATTACTTCAGACTCCACCTTGAAATCTATTTTCTAGTGCAGTATTTACCCATTTTTGACTCCTAGAAAACAAAAAATTTCAATTTCTCGTTGAAAATTCAAAACGTGTTTTTCTTCTATTTGCCACAACTTATTCATGTAAATTCAGATTTTCTATCTAAACAACTACCAAAACTAAATACCAAAGCTGTTTAGATGTTTGGACCTGACATCCGTCTCCAGCTGTCAAAAATTAAACTCAACATATCCAAATTGTTCAAGCTAAAACAACCTCTCAATCTTCCTATAAATTCAGTAATCATTAATGTTCAAATTAATACTTTTAAAATTGGCTCGGGTTTTACATACCAATTGATTCCATTCTGTCCAATTTGATTTTTGTGTTCCAGATTTTGTAAATAAAGTTAAGTATGTCAATCTAATGTTTGTTTTCATAGAGATATCCCTCTCCACCACCTATTAGGAATGGATTGGCTAATGTTAATTTATAAAACTTTAATTTACTACATATACTATAAGTATCTAACTTTAAATACTTGAATGGGAGGGGTCCTGTGAAAGGGGTCCGCTGGCCAAACAGGTTTGGGAAGACTTAGTCTAAACAATAGGTTTGTATTGTCATGTCAGCATTGATTTACAAGTCAAATATTTTAATTTTATTAATATGATTTTATAATATATTTTCACATTTTTATATTTAATTATGTGAAAAATTAAAAAATACTACTAATTAATTTTTGTTTGCTAATAATTATCAACATTATTAAATACAATAATCTCATTTCAAAAAATGATATATAATAATGATAATATATATGATTACATTATACATTACATTATATATATTATTACAACATAAAAGCTAAATCCACTAAAAACTGTTTTTTAATATTACTTTTGTTAATATTTATTTACATTGAACGAAATTTTTACAATTATGAAGAAACATGTCAACATTAATTTCTAATTTTGTGAGACTGTCTCAAAGGGCGGTGGCAATTATTGTTTACATTTCTGACATTTTGACTTCCTTTGAACTTTTCACAGTAATTACAATGATTTCTTTTGTATCTTTCAAGTTTTCCAGGGTAACTGAATTTCGTTTCTGTACAGTAGTAGACTTCAATAAAATTGCCGTTCATGTTTATAACTGGCTCACCGTCGTTACCATCTGAGCACTGACACTTCCAATCACTTTCTGTTTCACATCTCTTTTCTACTATAACAACAGGTCGAATCGTACTGACATTTTCTGGTTTCAGAGGAATAAATACATGGTCTTCTGAGATTTTCTTGAAAGGTAACTCTTTTTTCCTAGGCATAGGCGGTGTTAAAGGAACAGGTAATAGCCTAGTATACCCAGATCTTCTTAGCCATTTGTCTAAAGCAATGAACCATCTTCCATCAACTGGTTTATTATCCTTATTATACCTTGCCGAAAACATTCTCAACAAATGAAAATGAAAGACTGAATTAAATGAATAATTAAATCATAGAAGTCCTACAAATTCATGTAATTGCATAACCAACTTTCATCCCATTATATTCCACTATGGAAGCCTTGTCTTGTGTATTATTAAACTTTAAATTTAACAATCAATATTAGAATGTATAAGAACATAAACATTTATAAATAGTGGAGACGTAATTTATTTTTACCCTACTTTTGTTTATTAATTTTTTTTTCCAGTTTTGTTTATTACCAAAAGATGCAGAAAACAAACACTTTGAGTGAGAAGAAATACTTTGATTGAATATAAAAAATATATTTTTTTGCATTGTATAAATTCACTTTTTTTCACATCCTACATGTATTTGTTAAATTTAAACAATGTTTGTAAACCCCAGGCCCTGAAGATGATCTCAATAAAGAATTTTGGCACAATAAAGAAAATGTTTTTCTGAAACCTACATCACACCAGACCACATCTCACGATTTCCGAATAATCATTACCAAAAGAGTTACGCTTTTAATGCTTAAGCTGAAACTCCAATCTTTTATTATTTTAATAACCCAGAAACTCGTTGCTCATTTTTATCCAATGCTAATGAATTACTATTACTATCTTGTGTACTTTTTTGTTTATTGCTGAAAAAATTTTATAAATTCACTATTACTCAAGATTAGATAAGACTTAAATCAAGAAAAATTGTTAAATACAACTTTGAAATATGAAACTTTTAAAAATAATCCCAACTCTGATACAGAACTTACGTGTATTTGTTGGATAAAATACATTTTGATTATTATAGAGAAATACTGATTACTAATTTATATAAGCTCAAATCTGCATATGCATATATACATACAGAGTTGAGCCTATCACATCTGGCAACTCGCTGAAAATTCCAGTTTTTGTGTAATTTACAATAAATTACCAACAGATCTCGAGAATCACCCACCTCAGGTATTAACAGTCCAGGGTCAGTCCGTCGTCTTCCATCCACCCACCAAGGATGGACTCAAAATAGGCTTATAATACCCCTATCATTAGGATTTTATCAACTTTACAAAAATTTAGATAAGCATATGAACCACAATTAGAACACACACACAAATTTAAATTTAATTTAAATAACATATTTGAATTTTTTGAATTTCCCTCTTACTTGTATCTTAAGGCTTATTCTTTGGTTTACTGATAACCCCCCCCCCTTGTGCTCTCTTCTGTGGTACATATGCTGATAACCCTGAAGAATGGCCATATAACTACTAATTTACTAATTTATGACATTTGTTGTTCAATAATAAACAAAGTCAATCGACTGATGTCAATAGAGCCAGAAAACAATAACCATAAAAGCTTTGCATTTATTTAGAATACATTAAAATGAGTGAAGAGTGTCAGAGTAATGAAATATTGGAGTTTCAGAACAAATTCCAAGATAAATTATTTGAACTTCAGTCTAAAAGGGTTTGTTGACATTTAAAGCTTGAAAGTTTAAAAAGCTAATTTTCATTTTAAATGTACTTAGTTGACGGTTTAAGCTGAAAGATTCATTTACTTTTTATAACTTGATTAAAATAGTTGCTCAGAACAGGAAGAAACAAATACTAATAAATATCTTTAAAAAACCCAACTCAATTTATATGTGTAAATATAGGTCAATTTTATTTTTAAATAAATGTTAATTTATTATATAAAAGGTGTTGGTTGGTCAAATATTACATTAATTTAATTAGCATTTAATACAATAGGGGTAACTCCATTTTAATTCACTTATTTAATTATTATTGTTATTTTTATAGAGTACAATGAAAGATCTTGAAGCCAAAATGCAAAAGGAGATACTGCAGAAACAAGATTTTCAAAGGTCCGTTGAAAAGGCCAAAAGAGAAATTCAAGAAATGTCGGTACAGCTTGAAGTTGCGATAGCGGCTGCTAGAAAAAGCGAATCAGACCGAATAGCAAATAGAGAGGTTTCAGCAAGGCAGAAGATCCATCTTCAGACAACGCTCATGGACAGGGAAACTCTCCAAGAGCAAATTCGAACTCTTGAGGTTACTGCTTTATACAAAATTAAATATTACATTAACAGAAACGAGTGGTGATATTCTTTTTCAGGTAGAAACAGCTCAACTTAAAAGATTATTACAACAAAGCGATGAAAAGTTGGTTAAACAAAATATTTTACAAGAACGATGCAAAAATAAGGAAATGCAATTTAAAAAATCTTTAGAACAGCTTACTTCGTATGCTACTTTATGTTTATTTAATTTTTTATTTTATTAATTTATCTTTTTAATACTCTTAATGTATTAGGACAATTAAAGCTACTGAAGATAGCCATAAAAAACTCAAAGACCTGTTTAACGTGATTAATGTTGCAAACCAACATGTAACTTTTCTTTTAGTTACTAAAACAGACTTAATAACGAATTTAGAAGAAGAAAGAAATAAATTGCAAGAGCAAGTTTTGTCTTTTACAGGTATATTAAGATTACTTTAGGGGTTTACCAAGTTGTATTTTAAACATTATTTTATTTAAATAAAGTTAGCATCAATATACCATAGTATACAGTATAAAATTTTCCTTTACAGAAAATTTAGCAAAATTGAAAGTCGAAAACCAGACACAAAAATCCTATGGATGCGATGAAAATCTTTTAGAAACTGAAGTAAATTTATTTGTTATACTTCGACAAAATATTTACTAAAGTGCTGACTTGAAAATTTCTAATATATAATTTCACATTTTAGCTAGAGAAATCTTTAGAAGAAAAGGAAATTGCCATTAAGGAAAAAGAAAAAGAAATTAAGGATCTACAAAAAGCTCTGGAAATGAGTTTTGAATCGATTAAACATTTAGAAAAACAAAATGCTAACTTACAGGATGACTTGAAGTATGCTCGAAATTTATATTTTTTTAAAAAACATGAAATATAACTGTTCCTGTTTATTAGTTTTTGGAAAAATAAAGCTAATAAAAGCTGTTCTTGTCAGTCTGAGAATAACAGTCAATCAAATGATTCTTCAAGAAGTGAAAATTCACCAGTTTCTACAACATCGGACAAGAATGGAAGTGTTGAAAAGTCTCCGATTGTAACTGAAAATACGCCGAAGAAGAAAACCAAAAGGAATAAAAAATCACTATTCACAGCT
The DNA here is from genome assembly GCF_000648675.2 of Cimex lectularius. NCBI lineage: Eukaryota > Metazoa > Arthropoda > Insecta > Hemiptera > Cimicidae > Cimex > Cimex lectularius. The sequence continues at coordinate 322,852 of NW_019392736.1, forward strand.
AACAAAAATGGAGATAAAGAAACAAAAAAACAAAATGGGGTTCCACAGGAAGAAGACAATTCAGAGAGAAAAATTAACGCGGTAATTGTAATTGAATGAATTTAACATTAATTAATTCACTGTATTGTTAGTTTTTTATTTCTTGTTTATGTTGTAATACATATTGGATAAACATGAACAGAATTATTTTTTGTTCATGTAAATTTAATTTGCAGAATTATTATGAAATATTACAAAATAATTCAAGAACTTATTAAACATTTCAAGAATAAAAAGTTTATCTTCCTTTCTAAAGCTTTAATTTTGAAAATCTAGTACATATTAAATATAGAAGAAAAGTACATTGCAAGGTGAGTATGAAGAAAACAAAATGCATTAATTTTTATTTTAGATGCAACAGATGGAAAAAGAAAAGTCTAAATAATAAAATCCATACAATAATATTATATTTAAGTTCAATATGAATGCGATGATTTACAACCAAGCTGTAAAAAAGACATAACAACTCTAGGCCATTCAAAATTAAATGGCATAATCGTTTGTGAAGAAAATCAATATTGAAATTTGTCTATGGTGTCAATTTATTTACTCCTTATTTGATCTTTAAACTACCCTAAAATGTGTATTAATTACAAATATAGAAGCTTAGCACTGGGTAGAAAGCATGCTTGTACTTGCAATTGAGAATAATGAAAAATTCATTATTTATCTATTTACAAATAGATAAATAATACAGATACATAATACATAATAACAGACCTTCTTTAAAAAGATTTAGAAATGGTTTCTACATCATGTTTTTAAATTGAAACACAGATGGAGATACGGTAAACTAAATTCTCCATTCAGCATGTGAAAACCCCAGAATCACTCTGAAAAACATATATAAATGCTTAGTTAGAAATCGTGAGATGCGGTCTGGTGTGATGTAGGTTTCAGAAAAACATTTTCTTTATCTTGCCAACGTTTTGATCTTTTTTGAGATCATCTTCACATATAACAATTACATTTTGGATGTGGAAAAGTGAATTTATACAATGCAAAATATATTTTTTATATATTCAATCAAAGTATTTCTTCTCACTCAAAGTGTTTGTCTTCTGTGTAATTGTGCCACTCTTGCGTGTCGTGTCGAGAAATATATTTTGCATTGTATAAATTCACTTTTCCACATCCAAAATGTAATTGATATACGTAAACAATGTTTGTAAATCCCAGGCCCTGAAGATGATCTCAATAAAGATCGAAACGTTGGCACGATAAAGAAAATGTTTTTCTGAAATTTACATCACACCAGACTGCATCTCACGATTTCTAAATAAATATCGATTAACGGTCACTAATCACCACACATATATAGATGCGTTGAAATGCTTGTATGAGATATCTTAAGTGCCTCTGAGATGCCTCATTTCACTTATTGTAAGTTGTTTTTGACGAAAGCTTGAATTTTGGCATCATCAATGGTTGAAGGAGGATCAGAGTATTTTGCATCTTCCATATTGAAATTTTCACTTCTGAACCGGGCAAACCACTTACCACAAATTTTCCTAGCAGACAGCATAGTTTTACATTTCTGTAATTAAAATATTAATTAGCAAAACATCTTGAAAAAATACAAGATCTTGAATGGAACTGATGAAAAAAATATCTACACAAATCCCTTTTCAGAGTGTCTAAAAAATAACTAAATAAATATTGCTCTCTTTTTGAATTATTACAGACATATTTTACAGCCCGATACATTAAAAAATTTTAAGAATAGATCCTCAAATCAATGGTAATGTATTCCAAGACAAAGGCATGTAAACAAGTTTACAATAGGACCATTTCATAACTATCTAGGACGTGTTAGTACTGTTGATTGAACACTCCAGAACAGCAGAAACAAGCCTGTGCATATTATGCCTGGAAATGTTATATAACCCAACCTATATATAACTAACCCATATTATAGAACTAACCCATAAAAAATAACAAAAACCTTGTTCATTGGAAATTATGTAAATTTATATAGGTTTATAAAGTGTTATTAAGTTTAGACTTTTGAAGACTTCATCAATTTTTTTCTATTCATTCCCTAACATTTCTTTTATAGTTCAGAGGATTTTTGGGTATTGAGCCAACTTCAGACAAAAGGGAGGTGGTGCAAGTATGTGTCATACGTCTAATTGATCACCACAAAGACATGGTGGTATAGATTTTTCCATGAGGTGCCTGTGGGTCATATTTGTGTGCCCTATACATAATCAACGTAGTACGACCTCATCAAACCTGGAAGTTTGGAAATATATTTCTCAAGGTTTAACAGTCTCTTTTATATTTTGTAATTTGTTGGAAGTGATTTGTTTCCACTAATTTTCCCAAACATCAATTAATTTAAGACTTTATATCTTTAGGATTTATTAAAACAGATGATGGGTTGTTTTGTGCAGCTTTCGCTCTCGATGTCCTGACACGACTTGCTATCCAAATAAAGGAAACAGGAGAGTTCAGAAATATTTTTATTTTAAGTTTTGCCAAATGTTCTGAACTAATGGATTTTTAGAGTAAGGGTTCTGAATTGCTTGAAGTACTGTATAAGAATCAGAAAATATAATTATTTTATGGTGACTGATAGAGGGATCGTCTAAAGCATTTAAAATGGCAAATATGTCTGCATTATATGAACTGAAAAGTGAGGGTAACGAAAAATAGAAGGGTGACTATAATTACATAAGAACAACCTACCATATGTGATTCATTGGTACCATCAGTGTATATGACTAAAGCATCATCATTACATTGGTTTAGTTCAAGGAATATTTGTTTGAAATCTATAGGGTTTGTTTCCTGTTTTCAAGCATTTGTAAGAGAAAAAACAAATTTAACTTCTGGAAGTAGCCAGGGAGGGGTTGGGCTTGGGGGCTGGGTTATTTTTCGGGTTTGATCTGGATCTATATTGGATTGTGAAAGATATTTATTTGCCCGATATACACTGACAGGCAAAAAATTCTTTCCTCTTGTAATATAACTTGATTTGTATATATTTTTATAAATTAATCAAAGTTTCACGTTTTTTAACGTTTAATAGTTGATTTTTTGTCTTAAAAAGTTAAAAAAAAATATATATATATATGTAAATTGGGAAGGAAAATTTAAAAAATAAAAAAAGACAGAGAGAAAGCATTTGTTTTAAATTTTTAAATAACATTTCAATATCACGTACTTCCTCCTCTTGCCTTATTTACGTCTTGAAGACCCCTCGGTATACTTTCCAGTCTCTTTGCTGAAAATTAGCCCATTCTTCACTTAGCGTCCTTTGAAGATAGTGGAATGTATCAGAAAGTGATGGACATGCTCTTATTCGTCTTTTGGATTCAAGCCTGGAGAAAGGGATGACCAGGCTAAGACGCTGATGTTATGTTGTTGAAGGTATGTTTATACTGTGCGAGCAACATGTAGACGGGCATTATCATGCATTAGAATAGGATTGTCGCTGATTTCTTCGAGGTTAGGCAATGCATGATGTTCCAAAATTTCATCCATATAGCAAGTGGCCATCAAAGACCCCCCACGAACAACAACCAACTGTGCGACTCTCCATTGAAATTCTCGCCACACCATCATTGAGCTATGTTGAAAATGACAGCTCTGGGGAAAATTACAAGCTTTGTACCTTTCATTTTGCCTTCTTCACACTCTTTCACGCCCAACTGGAGATCGTATAGCAAATCTACACTTATCTGTAAAAAGTACAGCAGACCAATCGTCCAAAGATCAATGGCTGTGTTCTTGAGCAAATGCGAGCTGTGCAACACTGTTTTCTGGTCAATTCTGGTTCTCATACGGGGCCAGTCCATACTGATTTAATCTTCTTCGAGCAGTGCGTTTAGATATTTGGACACCTCGAACTTCCTGGAGCTGATGAATTGCTTGGACAACAGTAAGGTGCTGGTTGAGCAAAATTCTCAAAGTCAAAAAACTGTCATTCTGTGGTTCTGCTATCCTAGGCTGTCCATTTCTGGGCCTTCTATGGTAGGACCCAGTTTCTCGTAAACGTGTAACGGCGTATTGCAGAGTTTCGTATAGAACTCCGATGGCAATAGCCGCATACCTCTTGGAACCTCAGCACTAAGTGGCATTTTTAAGTTAAAAATTAAAATTAAGAAAACAAAGGTGAAAATTAAACTGTTTATTGCTTCAGAATTCAAATGAGATTGAATAAACATTTTAAATTCCATAGAAAGTAAACATTGAAAAATCCTTTATCCTTATTTTGGATTAAGAATTAAGTGTGTTTACTCTAATTGATATTCCAAATTTAACACATAGCATAAACAAAAATTTACTGAGACAAATTAAGAGCAGAATTTTCTTTTATCAAGAAAAAAAAATAATTGGGTGGAATTTTTGCCTGTCAGTGTATAAATGGGCAGTTTAGGGTGGTTTTCATAGAATAATTAATGTTTTTATTTGATTACGTAGGTGTTCTGGGTTTGCCCTAATAATGCTTCTATCTCTGGGTTTTTGAATTTGAATCTTGTAAAAACAAAGAAGACGAAAAAGGGGGAAAATTTAAAAATGAAACCGTTGACCGTTAATATTACAGGCGGGAAAAATCCTTTGGCGGGATTAAAAAAAATATTTCAGCGGTTTGAAAATACTTTTGAATGTGAAAAAAACCACGCAAATCTTTTAGCCAAAAGAAAAAAAAAGAAATATTAAGTATTTAAGTTATGATAATTAATTATTGATGTATCTTAGATATAAAATCCAATATTATGCCTTTCAATATTGACTATTGTTTTCAATGAAATTAAACGTTTCATGTATTGTTTTTTATTTTACTTTAAAAACATAAATTAATATTAAAAAAGGTGTATGATTTTTTTTGCGAAACACTGGAAATACGTGTATACTGGTATACAGAATATTTCTTCTCGCGTTCACGGCCGACAAGCCGCTCTGAAAAAATAAAGTATTGAATAAAAATCTCGGAGAATTTTTCAAAAATGTTATAATTCTTATGCAGCGTTTATAAAGAAATGTTAGGTTGGATGTGAAAACGTACAATTCTGGATAAGTGTGGCCGGGGTTGGCCTTGTAGGCTCAAAGCATATGGCGATTGCCGGTTTAATGTCTCAAGTACGGCGAGCTACTGCGGCGAAATAATTCAAATTGCGAGTGTATTGCACTTCAAAAATGATGCTTAAAATGAACAGCGAGGCGTATGCACACTTGATACAAATCTTGGAGAAGACAATTTCACCAGGTAAATGCGTAAAGGGTTCTTTTTTAGACGTTTTACGGGCCGGCCCTGTTGTACCGACGGTGGCTTTGACATCGTAGAGTCATTTTCCCCCTTGTGTAATACTATGGCTGAAGTCCGCCAAACGGTCGCTGTTCTCATTTCGTTCCTATTACACTCCCTCACAGAGACATTTCTCTCGATTTACACCATTACCCTTAGCCTTTAAGGTTTTCTCCACTTTTTACATTCGGTTTTATAAAAATTGGAAATATATTTTTTCACTCGTTTCCAGAAAATAAGCATATGCTTTTTTAGGTTAGCCTTATTTCAAAAATCAGTTTTCAATATTATCCCATTTTCTACCCTTTTAATATATTATTGGACCACAGTCCTGTATTTTATACAATTCAACAACTAGTATTTTATGTCCGGGTAAATTATTCAATAGAGAAAACCACGTTTTTCTCGTAATGCATATAAGATTTCTCTTTTTCGTTGGAATTCCAATCGCTTTATGAAAGTTATCCAACTGCAAGAGTGAAACATGATTCATCGAATCAATTATAAATACAGCACCCTTGAAAAATCCCTATGAATAGGAAACTGATAGGATTATAAATATGTTGAATTAAATAGACCAACAGAGAGTTTTGACTACTTGGAATCCAAAGGCTTATTCTTATAAAACAATGGCTTTTGTTACACTCATGGAAAATACAATTTTTTCTATAGATCAGTTGAGTTTTGACTACCACGAGTCATAAATAGTGCAAGTACTTGTTCATACAAAACACTGGTGTGAAATGTTTCTTGAAATATTCAAGGATTATATAGGTTCCCAAATATGCTGATCTATTTGAAGAAGGGCAATTAAATAGACAAATTGAGTGGGTCTTGACTACTAGATGGAATGCAAAGACTTGTTCTTGTAAATCAATGGATTTTGTTGTGCATTCGGTTAAAGTACAATTTTTTCAATAGATCGTTTGAGTTTTGACTACCATGAGTCATCAATAGTGCAAGTACTTGTACATTCAAAATACTGGTATGATTGAAAGTTTCTAAAAATATTCAAGGTTTATGTAGGTTCAGAAGTATGTTGATCTATTTAGAAAAGTACAATTAAATAGACAAATTGTGTCGGCCTTGACTACTTGGAGAGAATGCAAAGACTTGTTCTTGTAAATCAATGGTTTTTGTTTCACTCTTGTATCTACCAATTGATCAGTTAAGTTTTGAATATCATGAATCCATAAATAGTGCAAGTACTTGTTCATACAAAACACTGTTATGACTATGTTTCTTGAAATATTCAAGATTTCAAGTTCAAAGTATGGTCTTGACTACTTGGATCAGTTGAGTTTTTATTGCCATGAGTCATAAGTACTTGTTCATACAAAATACTGGTATGACTTGAAATATTCCAGGTTGGTGCAGGATCACAAATATACTGTTCTAAATTAAGTAGCTCAACTGAGGGAGTCTTAACTACTTGTAATCTACGGATTTGTTCTTGCAAAACAAACTTGCTTTTGTTGCACTTATGGAAAAAGTAAAATTTTTCAATAGAACAGTTCAATTTTGACTACCATGATTCATAAAAGGTGCAAGCGCTTGTCGAATAATTAAATATAATTCAATTAAAATAGTGTGATTATGTTTCTCAAAATATCCCAGGTTTGTGCAGGATCACAAATATACTGTTGTATATTGAAAAGAACAATTATATAGACAAATGGAGTGAGGCTTGACTACTTAGAATGCTAAGGCTTGCTCTTATAAAACAATGGCTTTTGTTCACCCTTGGTAAAAGTACAATTTTTCCAAAAGATAATTTTTATTACCATTAGTATTAAGTACAAGTGCCTGAACGAGTTGTCATTGGGATCGTGTTCTAGCCACAGTACGCTTTTCCCATACATTTAACGCATGTTTCGGATTGCTCAGGCCTGGGACAAAATCCTGAACTCATTAGCAGCAAGGAACTTCTGGGTATTGAGATAATAAATTTTTAAAAAATTACTTATTCTTTTCTGTCATTTTTTATCTTGATATGTTTAGAACTATGTATATCTGCATGATTTCACTTATGAATGTAAGAAAAATTATTATGGCTATTCCAATGCTGAATGAATGGCCAATAAATACAAAAACTATTGTTTTGGGTTGTATAGATAAAATTTATTTATATCTAGGTACATTGCACGTGTAAGTTTAGTTAAAAACAGCACCCCCCAGTTTTAATTAATTTAATTATTTTAGTGTCAAAATATGCTTTCGTTAAACTTAAGTGCCTGTTAATGATATCATTGACAATAGTTTATTATTCACAATAATAAAATCCTGCAAAAAGAAGATTTTAAAAAAAAATTTGCATTCCTAGTTGTCTTATGAATTTTTTTTTTTTTTTTTCCATGAAATTAATCAAATATCTGTTCTATTTTGCAGACAAACATGAATTAGAAACAGCACAAAACTACCTTGAACAAGCTGCACAGACAAATTTGGTAATTTCATCCATTAAATATATAGTAGTAATTTCATACATTAAATATATATATATTACATATATTTTCATTTTTATTTACAATGGTTTTATCTGTGTGTCATTTTTATTTTAAAGATGAGAAGTTTTGTAAAAATAATTTTTATCAACTTTCAGCCTGAATTTCTAAAAACTCTTTCCGATGTATTACTTCATGGAGCAAATAGCCAAGTTGCCAGAATGGCAGCAGGCTTACAACTCAAAAACAACCTTACTTCAAAGGACCCAAAGATCAGAGAACAGTTTCAACAAAGGTGGCTGTCTTTTCCCGAAGAAACACGACATTACATTAAGAAAAACGTAAGATTTTTAATTTTATAGGTCATTTTAATGGCATTGTTTTATAATAATGACTCATTTTAGATAATTGGGGCTCTTGGAACTGAAAGTACACGGCCAAGTTCTGCAGCCCAATGTGTTGCTTGTGTCGCAATTGCAGAAATCCCACATCAACAATGGCCCGATCTCATATCAGTATTATCTGCAAATGTTATCAACATCAACAGTACTGAAATGACAAAAGAAGCAACTCTCGAGACAATTGGTTATATCTGTGAAGGGATTGAACAAGAAGCTCTTGTAAGCAAGTCGAACGAAATTCTTACAGCTATCATACATGGAATGAGGTCCACAGAGCCAAGCAATCATGTTCGTCTTGCTGCTACAACTGCTCTCTTAAATTCTTTGGAATTTACAAAAGCAAATTTCAAAGAAGAAGTTGAAAGGAACTACATCATGGAAGTTGTTTGCGAAGCAACCCAGTCTCCTGACACTCAAGTTAGAGTTGCTGCTCTTCAGTGTCTAGTAAAAATAATGTCACTGTATTATCAATACATGGAACCCTACATGGCCCAAGCGTTATTTCCAATAACACTAGAAGCCATGAAATCCGACATCAACGAAGTGGCATTACAAGGTATTGAATTCTGGTCGAATGTAAGTGATGAAGAAGTCGATTTGGCCGTTGAAGAAAATGAAGCTTCTGAGCTAGGGAAACCTCCAAAAGAGACATCGAGGTTTTATGCCAAAGGAGCGCTACAATTTCTTGTGCCCGTCGTCCTCTCAAAATTGACCAAACAAGAAGAATTCGATGATGAAGATGATTGGAATCCGAGCAAAGCAGCTGGAGTGTGCCTCATGTTATTGGCTTCGTGTTGTGAAGACAGCATAGTTCAATACGTACTTCCTTTTGTACATGATAATATCAAAAGCTCTGATTGGAGATACAGAGATGCTGCACTCATGGCTTTCGGTTCAATTCTTGGTGGTTTAGAGCCACATACAATTCAACCCTTTGTCGAACAAGCAATGCCGACTCTCATCGAACTGATGTATGACACTTCTGTAACTGTGAGGGACACCGCTGCCTGGGCATTGGGAAGAATCTGTGAAATAGTCCCTGAAGCAGCTGCTAACGAAACATACTTGAAACCCCTTTTAGAAGCACTTTTAAGTGGATTAAATGTAAGTTATTACTTTTACTACTTACTCTTCCTAATTTTAAATTTATAACGCTACATTTTTTTATTAATTATTTAATTTTTATTATTGTCTATGTATTGATTTGTGTAGTACAATAACATAAATTTTTAGGCGGAGCCTCGTGTTGCTGCAAATGTGTGTTGGGCCTTTAACGGCTTGGCTGAAGCTATCTATGAAAAAGCAGAGAGCATCAAACCAGACCAACCCGAAACATACATGTTGTCACCTTATTTTGAATTTATTGTGCACAAACTACTTGAGACTACTGATAGAGTAGATGGGGCCCAAGCCAATTTGAGATCAGCAGCATACGAAGCTTTGATGGAAATGATAAAGAACTCACCCAAAGATTGCTATGTAACAGTACAAAAAACTACAATGGTAATTTTGGAAAGGCTGAATCAAGTGCTGGCCATGGAACAACAAATTCAGTCGCATTCTGATAGAGCTCAGTTTAATGATTTACAAAGCCTTCTTTGTGCTACACTCCAGGTGCGTTAATTGCCAATACATTTTAACAAAGTTGATTAATTGATTTTTATTTTTCAGAGTGTTCTTCGCAAGATGACCCTAGAAGATGCACCAAAAATATCTGATGCTATAATGAACGCATTATTACTCGTTTTTAATTCAAACTCTATTAAATTTGGTTCTGTTCAAGAAGATGCTTTGATGACGGTCTCGACTTTGGTACAAGTTCTTGGGGAAGGGTTCATAACTTATATGCCAGCGTTTAAACCGTTTTTATTTATGGGCTTGAAAAATCATGTTGAATATCAGGTAACATCATCACTAGTTTTGGGTTATTTGGTTGGGTACTGTTAAACCTTACTTGACACGAATATTGTCTTAGGTTTGCTGCGCTGCTGTTGGCCTTACTGGCGATATATGCAGATCGGTGAAAAACAAACTTCTCCCGTATTGTGATGAAATTATGACACTTTTACTTGAGAATTTAGGGGTGAGTTATCAATGTTTTCTTATATTTCGACCTTAACAGTTTAACTTACGAATTTTATTCAAAAAGAGACATTTATATTATTGCCTTCCATTTAGGATGCAAGTGTGCACAAATCTGTGAAACCAGAGATTCTGTCAGTCTTTGGTGACATCGCTATGAGTATTGGGCCTGAATTTAAAAAATATCTCGACATAACCTTTCACACACTGGCACAAGCTTCAGAGATCAGACTTGATAAGGTATTTTCAATATTATAAAAACACTTTTATGTATGTACTAATTTTTGTTTTAATTTGTTTTAGTGTGATTATGATACAATTGAATGGCTTAATAATCTCCGTGAAGGCGTAGTGGAGGGTTTCAGTGGTATTATACAAGGTCTCAAAGGAGACGATCCTAACATCTTAAACCCCGATGTCGCTTTATTGGAAAGATTCATTCCTATAATGGTTAAAACCCTTGTTATCATCGCTTCAGATAACAATAAAAATGATAAGAACATTTCCGCATGTGCTGGCCTTATCGGGTAAGAAAATTTTATGTAAAAATTGTGTAGTAACGATAATTTAATTATTGTTTAAATTTTAATTTAAAACAATTATTGTTATACATAGGGATTTGTGTGGGGTTTTTGGTGCAAAAATGGTGCCACTTCTGGATGTCGAGCCGATTAAAACTATGCTCACTCAGGGGAAAAAGTCAACCCAACCCAGCACCAAAAGTATGTGTAATTGGGCAATAAAGGAGCTTCGCAAACACAAACAAGAAAACTCTAGCTGGTAAGTTCGATTTTTAAACACATTTTTTCTTCAAAATGTTTTATAATTTAACCTTATCTGCTTGCAATATTATATCATTTGATTTGTTTTGAACATTTTTTCCATTTTAAATAAAATCATAAAACATGTTTGCATGTTCGCTGTCTATATGTATGTATATACATCACTCAATGCTTTGTATTTATCTGTAGTTAATAAGTTGAATATTACCGCAGGGAATGCACTGGTACAAATTAAGAAAATTGAATTTTTCTGAATTATCATTTGTACTGAATTAGAATTTACATTTTTAAAAAAGAATTAAATAAAATGTTTTGGTTCCAACTTAAAAACAGGTTCTGGTCTGTAATTATTGTACATATTAAAAATATAGTATTGGAAAAAAAATTCAGTGGTGAGTAGAGTATAGATCATGATTGATTCCATTTTGTTTAGAGATTTTTTCCTTACTTTTAAAAGATCAAAATAAATATTAATTACACTATTACTATATTAAAATTAATATGAAATTTTGTTATGCTGTGTGCATATAATGTATATGTGTGCACATGATTATATTAAAAATGTTGTTATATGCACATATAATGTATGACACTAAACCAAGTAGAACCATCATTTACAAAAAGTGAATCTACCTACATACTCATCACACCTTAATCATTTCTATGAACATATATATTCTCTCGCTTTTATTTCAATACGTTTTAGACTGAATTGATTCATATTGGAGCAAGATACTAGCTCATGTTTTTCCCTTATATTTTCCAAAGGCTTTCCTTTCGTATGTTGAAAACTAATAATTGACACACTACCCAGGTTGATTATAAGTACATTTTGTTCTTACAACCCTCCATATTCTCTTTAATGGCTCTTTATTTGGACCAGGGGTCGGCAAACTATTATTGTATTTATTTATTATTTTTACATGGAAAAATAGTAAATAAATGGGGAGGGGGTTGTATATCAAAATATAGCTTATAGATCTAGAGTTAGGAGTACATACTTGTGTCCTCCAAAAAAGTATTAATAAATTATTTTTCCCTGTTTCCTTGTTTGTTTGTTTTTTTTTGTCTTGTTATTTCAATTTTTTTAATTTATTTTTTTCTCCCCAAGGAATGTTAAAGAACAGTGTTATGATTAAAAAAGAATAGAGAAATTAAATAATTGTACCAAAAATCATTAATACAAAAATGCCATCTCGCAATTTATATCTCCTATCACATACATTTAACATACACTGGCATTGTGATTTTCATAGCAAATTGGAAGCCAAATTAATTATAAGCTTATCGTTTCAGTCAAAACTGGTTTGAAATTAACTTTTCTCAAGGGAACTGGCTTAATTTTAAAAAAATATTAGTATAACTTTTTTTTATTTTATGAGTAGAAGTATCTTTTAAAAAAATATATACTTATTCAAGTTTCACGGGGGGGGGGGCTGTTGAACCTGATTTGATTTATGGTTTGGCCCTTTTCTAAAAAAATTTGCCGATCCCTGATTTAGACTATAACAAACTACCTAACACTCATCTACTGTAGCAAAAAATGTTAACTATGTATATACTTTCTACTATTGCCCAATTAATGTCATATGAAATAATAAAATTCATTATTAAATGTCATCATTTCACAGATATTTATTTGGACCATGAATAACAAATTAGCTGGAGGATCAATTTTTTTCAGCACCATTAAGAGTACATTTCAACAGCTCACAGACCAAAACTATTCTATTAGGTTGCAAGACACATGGAATAAATTAATTAAATGTTCTAACAGGTCGGAAGAAATTCCAGAAAATAACTTTCAGGATCCTGTTAACCCTTATCCCTCCCACCCGCTTATTGAAAGTCCAGATTAGCAAGAAAGCAAACAATTTTTAACCCCTGCCCTCCTATTCTTCACTTACTGTGAATGATCTAAGTGTGAAAACTTGAAGATGAAGTTTGTGATTGTGTGAAATCCCCTTCTAAAGATAACAAGTGTAAAAGTACTCCTGTTAATGCCAATTTTTTTGGATTCATCAAAGACTCAGTAAAACCAATAAAACAAAACAAAACGTTTTTATTTATTATTTATTTTTTACTGGTTGAATTTATATTTTATAAGAATAGGCATGTTTTCTTTTAGAAATCTACAAAAAGAGTTGTGTGAATGTTTGGTTTGAATACTTTAAAAAAGGTAAAATAATGTATGGCATCTCTTGAGGTAAAATGAAACAATGACGCTAATTTTATTTTGTTATACAAAATTTCAGCTCACATTCACCCCCCCCCCCCAAAAAAAAAAAAATCTACATTATTAGGATGAGTAAAAATAATTAAAGTTGATATTAAATTAAATTATACATTTACATAAAATTAAACTTTGTATGCTATCAAAGTATAAGTGATTGTAGTAGTAGAGGACCGCTCCTAGCTACTCCCCCCAGTGGTATTTATGTTTTCTTGCTATGGTAAAATGTTGTTCCTTCAAGGAAGATTGCACAAAACAGTCAATGAGTAAAGTCAGGATTAGAGAGCGGGTCAGGAGAAGCTTGATATCTTCCACTTTAGTAAGTTTTTGTTTGTATGTTGTTGGCAAGCAAATTCTTTTCACTTAAGATCTAGTATTCTTTTCTCCAAACTTTTACATGCATTGCTGTAATATTTGTCCCAAAAAGAGCTTAGATTGACAGAAAGACTTCCTGAAACACTCACTCGCCAATTGCTTCAAAAATTCAACAATCCGAGGGAGCAGGCTGATTTCTAACAATCGTCTCGATGTGTTGAAGGTCTTATCCAGGTGTTGTTAGCTTTGACCATTAGCATAGAACTTTTCTTGACTTGTGGCAATGGCAATTTACAGTAGACAATGACAAACTTAGATTATTTGAAAATTTACTAGTACTTTTGCCAGCCTCAAAAGCATCTTGTAAAGCCACACTGTTCACTCAGATAGCCATACCGATCCCTTTTTTCCCCCTCCTTTGTTTTAATAGGGATTCGCAACAGCAGAATTCATATATAACCCTGGGATGCTGGTGTTTTTGAAAAAAAAAATCCCATTTATAAGTATGTTGGGTTCGAACCTTACCCTTATAAGCGGAACGATGAGCGTCAGGTTAACACCTTAACCAGGTCACCGGCGCCCCATACCTGCTGATTTGATCACCACTTAAAAATGTTCCATAAAACCCATTCAGTGCAGGTTGATTGGTTTCACCATGGCAGTAAATTTTCTTCTCCAATAATGTTGCATTTCTACATTTATATGTGTTTTTACTCATCCTATAAAAAAATAAACTGCTCCCTTTATGTTATATGTTTGTCTGAAGATCAAAAATCATAGATCACTAACAAACAGACTAGATTAATGCGCCTCTAAAAAAGTCAAAGATAAGATTTAGTAACATCAACATCTAGTTCCTTTCCAAATGTTGCATATTTTATTTTTTCATGAATGATTTAGTAAAACAATTTTTTCCAATTAAGATAACCAAAACTTCAAAAACGATTTTGGTCGGAGTCAATAATATGATACTGGCCTAATTGATTAAAATGTTGACAGTTGGTTAACAAAGCGGCTGTTTCTTTAAAACATAATTATTGGAAAAATTTTGTGTGTTAAAATTTAAACCAATTTGCATGATTGTATTTACTTACTTCTTTAAATTAATTGATATATAAATTTAAAAAATTGCTAGCAGATAAAGTATTTATTTAGCAATTGAATCTCCGTCCCAACATTTAAGTGAATAATGCTCAATTACATTATTTAATTTTTAAAATAAAAATAAATCATTTTATTTAATTTCACTTTAAAATTTAAATGGTCATGAAGAAAAACTGAGTGTGCTTTTTCCATTCTTTGCAGATTGAATTTAGACAATAGGGATTCAAGGCCAACCATCATAATCCTTCTTTTTGGTTATCTTCTGGAAAATTGCGCACCCCAAAGTGAGATTGGAGCTGATTGGAGAAGGGAGCTGATTTATCCCTGAGGGGTGAGAGGCTGAAAGTGCAAGTGTTTCTCCGAACGTGTGCAGTGATATTAATTATTATATGTTGACTGTGAGAGACTTAAACAAAAATTAATTAATAATAATTTGTGAGCGAGGAGACTGAGCGTGTATGAACTATGCTGTGATTTTTTCTGAGGGGCCCTCAACCAGGCACATCTATTTTCAACTGAAAACACATTTATCCCCTTTTATTTTTATTTAAAAAATCATCTTTATATTCATTTTACTAAGATTCCAAATGTAATGGGAAAAGCATGACGGTTGCTAAAGAGAGCTGAGAAGTGCTTTTTTAATTTATTTTTATTTTATTATAACTTTTATTATTTTTGTTTTTTTATTTTTTAAGGTACTTCACTATTTGTATCTGAACTGAAAATAAATTTGAATGAAGTGCCTTGATAATAATTTTATATGAGAAATGTTAAAAGCTCAGGTTGTCTTGTCATGTTAAAAATTAAATTAGAATTAGCAGAGAAAAATATTCGTTCAGAAGTAATTTTAGGTTATTTTAAGTGTTTGTTTTGTACTAGCAATGATAATTTTTTATTCAAAATAAAAAAATTTATCTAATTTAAGACTTAAAGCTCAGCATTGTCTCAAATTATAAAAGACATTATTCTGATAACTTTTTTTAAAAATATATATATATAAATTTGTAATATTACATTTGCTAGTACAAATCATTACTTGAAAGTAAAACAAAAATAGTTACATAATGTGTATTATAATGCGATGGTTTTGTGAAATGTTTCATTTTATCCATTTTAAAAAGACTTGTAATCTTCCTTAAAACTAAACAATCAAAAAAATTAGATGTAATCAATTTTCACAGTTTTAAACCAGGATGAAACATCCTATTGAAACTGTTGCATTTTATTTATTAGAAGCTATTTTTAATGGAAAAAAATTTATATACAATCGCCTAAACAAAATAAGAAGAGCAGTTCCTCCAATCAAATGTTTTATTGTTTATGTTTTTTGATATGTGAAATGAAAACACAATAAATAGTAATTAAGGTACAAGGCAGTCTTGAGCAAGACATTTGAGTGTCTGTGAAAAGAGTTTTGTAAACTATTTCAATTTAACTGTGATTGTGAAGTGTGTGCATTCATTTCAGGATGTTGCCTGTCAACGTGTCGCACTTCTCTCTTTATTATTCCGGACTGTGTGATAATCATCGTCCCTCGAATGTATGCGAATCTCATGCCTGCCGAAGTGTAGTTATATATATTGTATAGATTTAATATTAAATAAACAAAAAACAACAAAAAAACACTTCCAACGGTATGGAAGTATATATATATTATGCATTGTATCAATGAGCGTTTGTGAGTATGTTTGCTAAAAACTTTTGTACAAATGTATTTTGTCTGTTATTAATGACTATTGTTATGACTGAGGATTCGGTTGTTTTGTTGAATGTGTGTGTGAATGTTAATGTGTGAATCTAGTGTGTAGTATGAGTGATACTGTGCCATTGCTGATCCCAGAAGCTTGTCAAAACACTATTATAGCAGCACCCTTGGCTTCCTATTTTTCAATCCTTATTGCTTGTACTACTGCTCCTTTTTGCCCATGCTTTTTAAGTCAAAATAAAATTGAAAAGCTATTGAAATTTGTAAGTTGTTCTATTTTACTTACCTATTAGTTTCAAACAAAACTAATTAAATTACAAGTTATATTGTTTTTAGATTTAATTTAAACATCATAAAACCATTCCTGTATCCTAGGATTATAAACATGATCTAGTTTTCTTTTTTTTATTTATTTAACAAATATAGCCGTTAGAGTAGATTATCTTTTGTTCGTCTTAATTTGTATCAATATTTTTTTCATTTATGGGGTATTGCAAAATGTATCGGCTAAACAAATATAAAGAAATATGGAAGAAAACATCAGTTGTTTTATTATTTAGTAGTAGAGTTATGTGAATGGATCAATGTGTTAGTATGGCTTCAGTATTGTGATGGCTAACAAACAACACTCTATAAAACCGTTAAGAGTCCGTGAAAATGTAAGTAATAATTTTTATTTCATTCTTTCAAACCATTCTCGATTTAAAAACCTAAAAATACATGTTCTATTGCAAAAGTATTCAATTACTTTATTCAGTCATTTCCTTGATTAAAAGCATTATAGAGATCATTTTTTGTCTTTTTCCCCTTCTCTCTATGTATCATTAATACACTTCAGAAATGTAATTATGAAATAAGTAACATTTCATTTTTAAAAAAAAATAACAAGGAAGAAGCTTTTCTCCGCCTACAAGGCACAAGCGGTTGCCAAGCTTGTGACTAGCTAAACGAAAAATACCAAAGGTTTTAAATGTGGATATGTTAAATTAATGTATACATTTGTTGAAGTCATGATGTACCGTCGGGAATAAAGAATTTAAGAAAAATTCCTTTTTTTTTTGCGTTTCGACCTTTATTCAGGTCATCTTCAGAGACTGGGTGAATTTCAGAACATACATTGATTGGAAATGCAATGCAGATGTAAATATAAATTTTGAACCAAGTATTTCCTACTCTTATAAAGTGAAGCTATTCTTGTGGTGCCATAATGGTTTTGGGTAAAAAATTGTGAATCTGCTGTTTTTGTATGACGGGGGTTGGAGATGCGGTAAGAAATGAAAAGGTGTTTTCCTAAAATTCTTTATTCCCGGCCGCTACTCAAGACTTCAACAAATTATAACATGCCACTAAAAACATTAATGTACACAGAAAGTGCATTGTCAGGGGTTAAATAAATAATACATTTATAATTTTTGAAAAATCATAATTGAATTTTATGGCAAAACTGAATTTTGACAGTGATATAGGCGTTTCAGTCGGTAGTAAAAGATTAAATAATAATTATCACTAGCTACAATAAGATGCACAAAGTTAAGTACTTTATAAAATATATGTACATTTATAAATTTACTCAAGGAAAAAAACCGGACACTTGTATTTTCTTGTTTATTTCATACTATATGTATTTTTATTGTTATATTGATTAAAATAGACTTTATTTTAATTTAAATAATTAAATGAGATCAGAAATTCATGAGTTTTAATCAAATTTATTTGCTTATCATCAGGTTTGAAAGAAAATTCATCAAAACACTGGAAAATCGAGTAGTGGTAGATTAAATTTTAATCTATCACTAAATGATTTTCCAGTGTTATGTTGTAATTAATATAATGATAAAAATACATAAATAGTTAGAAAAAAAATTATTTTTAGTATATATAAAATGACAAATTGTGATGCACTTTAGTAATTAGCATAATTTAAAAGTTTCATATATATTAAAAAGCGGAATTCCCTAGTCCCTTTGGAAGCTAGTTGGAAAAACGATAATGTGTGGTAGAAACTCACTAAGCTAACATGTATTGGGTTTCAGCCAGCTTAGCAAAAAAAGTATTATTAATTGCTGTGGTTGAATTTTCAATGAAATGCAAATTTCCATTAACAACATTATTATATTGGTTTTCAAGCTTTTTTTAAATGCTTTTAACTGATTTTTGTTGCAAGCTTTAATTCTTTTTTTAAACCACAGCTTGTTTTTCGCAAATTTACTCACTAAGTATTTGCACGCTTTTGTAGAAACCATGGAATTTCAACAAGCTTTCTGAAGTAGAAATCTGTTAACAGATGTCCAAAGTACTTAAAAAAATTTGGACATTTGTTGCTACACTAATTTGAAATTTATATTCTTGCATTTCAGACAGTTTGGCCATTAAACATTTCTAGTCATTTCAGACATTCTGTATTGCTTTCAGACATTTCAGCCATTCTGCATTCATGAATGAAAAATAGGACCAAGTGGCCTATGTGGAAAAATGATGGTGAAAGGATTTTTTGATCCCCCAAAAAAATAAATTTGTTCTTAATCTGCTTACACATTCACTTGATTAGAAAATTACATGAATAAAATAAAACCACCGGATAACTGGATGTATGAGGGTTTAGTTTTTATTAATATGAAAATATTAATTTGATTGTCTTCATCCATTTGTGTGCATAACATGTTAATCATTAAATTAACACAATCACATTTTTTATGTATTTTGAATTTATTACAAATATGTAATCAAAGTGTACATTCCCATGAGTTTTTTTTTTCTTCTATTTCAACAAACAGGAAGGCATTGACCTGGATGAACTTCTACCTCAGATTGGAGAGTTTGGCCTCTACCAAAAGCTCTTAATATGGCTTATAGTTCTTCCAGCATGCATACCATGCAGTTTCTCAGCTTTTAACCAACTTTTTATGGCTGATTCGCCGAAACATTGGTGTAGAATTCCACAACTTGAAAATTATATTATAGATCCACAGGAAAGACGTGAAATTGCGATCCCTTTGGTAATTTTTTTTTTTTTTTTTTTTTTTTTTTTTTTTTTTTTTTTTTTTTTTTTTTTTTTGTAGTATCAAAATGTATTCATCTTTTAAATTTTTAATTCAGTTCTTTTTTATAGTATGAAGGAAATGATACATACCATAGTTGCCTACGATATGCAGTTAACTGGTCTGAAATTGTAGAAATATATCCAAATTTCGATAATTTTACAATTGACCCATTGTGGCCTGTCGAATCATGCCTAGATGGGTGGGAGTACAACTTGACAGAAATTCATTCTTCCATTGTAATCGATGTAAGTACTGATTTTAGTTTTAAATTTTAAAATTTCTCCATGTGGTCTAGGGTAATGAATCCTAAATTTGGTCATTACCGATCATATTTGGTCTGCCTGTCCTCATGTTTTGTTCAGTCTCATCTCGTTTTCCCTTCAATGTTCGCATTGAAGATGGCAAATGCAAGAAACGGTCTGGCAGACCAGTGAGGATAGACAGGCTTGATTCCATTTAATTATTTGTTTCAATGTTGCTGCTGGGTGTTTCATTTAAAATAATATACAGCTAACAATCCTTAAAAGCTAATTAGTATCAGTATTATTTTCATATTTGGGTGTCAAAAATTTTTAAATCAATGCTAATTGAATTTATATCCCATTGTCTTGCAATATAATTGTGATCGGTCTTATTAGGTGGGTCACAGTAACCAAGTGGTTAGGGCTCAGACTCTTGGCTTGTTGACCTCAGTTGTGGGTTTGATTACCCTGCCTTCCATGAAAATTTTGATCCCTCTGCCTTCTCCAAAAATATGTATAAAAAATATCTATTTGATGATTTACTATATTAAATCATTTTGTAAATATAATGTCACCATTTTATGTTCAGTTTGTATTTGATGGATTTTGAAAAAATTTAAATTGGCAATGCAAGCCTGTAATGTTGAGAGAGAAATGTTCTTTCAACAGACTACCATATCTTCCAAAAAATTATCTATTTCCTCAATTTCCATAAAGATAAAATGCTCCACAAATCGGCAGTACATTTTTTGTGAATCAAATTTCAAGGAGAACATTAAGTAAATCTTTTATTCGCCCTAATACTGTGCTAGTACTAATGTTTTTAAATATTTTCTTTAACTTGTCCTTGTTTCTTTTTTTTTAAATTGCTTTTCTACTAAGTTCGACTTAGTCTGCAACAAAAATATTTACCCAACTCTTGGATTAGTGGGTTTAAACCTTGGCGGACCTTTTGGCGTTTATATGTTTGGTGTAATCAATGATAGGCATGTATTTTATATTTGAAATATACATTTTGAATATAAATTTTTAAAAATGTATTTTTAGATGTGGAAGGAGAATTTCATTTTTTACTTGTTTAACTATTGGGATAGTTGGTAATCTGCTTACAGCAGTAGCTCCCAATTTTTGGTTTTGGGCAGTTTCTAGATTAATAGTTGGTTTTACAGTCCCAGCTGTTTATCAGATACCTTTTATTATATGTGAGTGTCTCGTCAATTAAAAATCTCATTATTTTCTTGCTTTGAAAGTACGGAAACTTAACTACAAAAATTTCAGCTCTTGAATTGGTCGGGCCAAATTACAGGTCTTTTGTTACTGTAATGACATGTCTATTTTACACTTTTGGCTTGATAATATTGTCAGGTGTGACTTACATGTTGCGAGACTGGAGAGTACTTTCTATCGCAACTTCTGCACCATTTGTCCTTTATTATATTTACTGGTGGCAAGTACATTTAATTAGTATATCTACCCGTCGCATATTTTAAAGTTACTTACTACTCTTATAGTTTCCTTCCTGAGTCGCCAAGATGGTTGATTGCAAGAGGACAGTTTAAAGAAGCTTTAAAAATATTGGAAAAGCTTGCAAGAATTAATAAAAAAGATTTTCCTCCAAGTGTTAAACAGAAACTTAAAGTATGTAGGCTTTTTAGGCAAAATTATAGTATAATTCATAAATAATTTAAACCATTTTATTGCATGTAGGAGAACATTTCTTTCCTAGAAACCAAGAAAGAAAAACATAAAATGGGGCCTGGAATTCAGGCCCTTTTTAAGACACCCAACATGAGACTTAAAACTCTTCTTATTTCTTTAAATTGGTAATAGTATTATTTTACATTTAATAGTGTGCATAGTGTAGAAGTATTTAAAAAATGAAACTTTTTAAATAGGTTTGCCAATGAGATGGTTTATGTGGGATTAAGTTATTACGGACCTGCACTTGGCAGTAACCCATACTTAAGTTTTCTTCTGTCCTCCCTTGTTGAGATTCCAAGTTACTTATTAATTTGGTTTGTTATGGATCGATGGGGAAGACGATGGCCACTAGCAGTTTCAATGATTCTAAGTGGAATTTTATCCATTATAACTGTCCTTTTGCCTTCAGGTAAAATTGTATTTTATATTATTATCATTTGTATGTATTTTATTAAACATTTATTTTCTAGATGCTGTTTTGTTGATATTAGTTTTATTTCTTGTGTCAAAGTTTGCAATATCTGCATCATTCTTAATTATTTACCCTTTTGCTGGAGAACTCTTTCCAACAGAAGTACGTGGTATTGGTATTGGGACCGCTGCATACATAAGTGGCCTTGGATTAGCAATCATACCTTTTATAACTCATCTGGTAAGACCACTAACATGTTCAAAAATGTGTTGATATAGAAAAAACAGAACAAAAAGAATAGTTTTTATTTATTTCATTTTAGGGTTCTGAATCTATGGTTCTACCATTAGTGATTCTAGGTGTTATTTCCATAATTGGCGGAATTTCATCATTAAGATTACCAGAAACTCTCCACCACAGCTTACCTCAAACAGTTGAAGAAGGAGAAGAATTTGGAAAAGAGTGGTCTATCAAGGACTGCTGTAGTTGCATCCCTCCAAGGTCTTATACTTTTAAGCCTGAATTTTTAAACCATCTTAAAGCTTCTTTTTTTCCTTAGGCTTGAAGATTCAGAAGCGTATGATGACTTGGATAAAAAGACAGACATTGCGTTGTTACCTACTAGTTCATTATCTGAAACAACTCCTATTACAAGACAGCATAGAGTTCCAAAATTAGTGAAACAAGCTAGTATTATGGAGACACCATTGGATTCTTATGGTAGCATGAAGTTAACATATTGGTTTTAAAATGATCTTTAAATTTAATAGCCAAATATTAGTTTATAAAATAATTTTAACAACTTTCATTGCAACTGTACATAGTTTAGAAAATTAATTATATAAAAATGTTAAATTTTCAATATTATAGCAATTAAAAAAATTATAGTAGTGGTTTTATTTTTGAGATGTTCTACCTATCTTATCTGCACCCTCTCAGCTGTGATTGGTTTTTTTGTGGACACAAATTGTATTCCAATAAAACTATGGAAGCGCCCGAACCTCTTGATTTGACAAACATGATAAAAAATAAAATCAATGAAAGAGTGCAGCATTTTTGAACTAGAAGTGCAGAGAAGTTCTGGATATTGAAATCTTAATAGTAGAAGGCATTCCAAAAACTTCAGTCCTCAAAAAGTCTATTAAGACACAACTCAGAATAGGTCAGCATCGCACATAGACAATTTTTAAACTAAATATTGTTATCTCAAGATTTATTTGTCCATCCCTAATCAACCCAGCAAGGCATTCCAAAATGATCGGTACTGACTAAATTACAGGTTCTTTACCTGAACCATCTTATTTAATTTTCTTTTAATTTATACGTGTTTTTCCGCAAACTATCAATTTTATCATAAAAAATTCAAGATGATTTCACTTTGTTGTATTTTTTGAATAATAGCATACTGTGTTTCAATTTTTTTTTGCCACCATAAAAATGAATTATGTTCAAAGAGGCTTATTTGGTTTAGATTAGCAAAATTATGTAATTATTTAATTAGGCAATGACCATCAAACAAATTGTAAGAAAATAAAGATAACGCAGCATACCTTGATGCAATATCTTCCTAGTTTCCATTCTATTCACAGTTCAAAAAAAAGGTCAGTTCATTAAGCACGTTGTTTTCTACTTGGATTACATTTTGGGTGTAAGACTTTTCTTTTTAAAATGACATGACATTGATCGAATTGTGAAACGTAGCTTGATTGTCCTGGTATGGTCTATTCTCACTGGTTTTGTATGTCAGACGTGTTTCTACATCTTGTGATTTTGGCATAACAACTTGGAATGGCAAAAATCTAAAACGCATCTGGGCAAAAAAGAAACAAGTAAGTTTATGCTACATTATTAATGATCTGGTAACCAAAAAAATATACAAATATTTAAAAAGTAAATTTCATTCTATCTAATTGGTTGTTCTCCATTATTTGTTATGCATATGAAAACATTTTTTTCCCCTTTGGGTCTATGAAGGTGTTGAACATTGTTTGCAGCTTAGTCGGGAACTCAGTGAAGATGGTGAAATGCTGAAACATCTCTGAAAAATAAATACATTGAGAATTGGCTGACCTGGGGTGATCAAGTTACAGACAAAAATTCAAAATTACAAGCAAAAGAGAAAATAGGTTTGATTATTTCCTATTTTAATTAAGCTTAACAATAACTTTTATCCATATATTTATTAGTCATAATTGACTGTATTAATTTTAATTAATTATACTTTAAGAGATGAAAAAGCGAAACCTATTAAAAGTATAATTAATTAAAATAACTTTTATGTTACATTTTTAGTTTGTTTTCACACATTTTGGGAGACCATGCAAGACATAGATGATTATTATCCTCATATTGGTGAATATGGTAGATTCCAAAAGATATTACTATGGACTATCCTATTACCTATTTTAATACCTAGTTGTTTCACAACTTTTAATCAAATATTTATGTCTGATGTACCTAACCATTGGTGCCGAGTGCCTGATTTAGAGCTCCTTTTGAATGATTCAGAAAAAAGGAGAATGTTATCTATCCCTCTAGCGGTATTTATACTACTTGTAAAATGGATAATGTGTATGAACCTTATGATTAATGTTTTCGTTTGGTTGATAGGAAGGATACAACAATTATGAGAAATGCTGGAGGTACAAAGTAAATTGGACAGAAATTATAAGAGAAAATATTAGTCTTCCAAATGCTTCATGGCCTGTGGAATCGTGCATAGATGGTTGGGAATATAACACAACTGAAGTCAGTTCATCAGTTGCCATAGATGTAAATATATTTTTAACGAATGAATATAGTTTATGTGAATAAGAAGCACTATAAATAAATAATACATTTTCAGTTTGATCTTGTATGTAATAAGAGTATTTATCCAACGATTGGTCTTTCATTTTTAAATATGGGTGGACCTTTGGGTATTTTCTGTTTTGGATTAATTAATGACAGGTACATCTTTTAGCCTTACTCTCTGAAAATTATATGTAATTTTGTATATTGTATTGTATTTTGTATCTTGCAGATTTGGAAGAAAATTTTCCTTATTAGTATGCTTGACGGTAACAATTTTGAGCAATACTTTGTCAGCTTTTGCACCTAATATAGTTTTCTGGATGATAACAAGATTGTTTCTGGGAACAACAATTCCAGCTCTTTACCACATTGTTTTTATACTAGGTGCATCAATTATATTTATTTCAGGAGTGGCATTCTGTAAAAAATTTAAAATCAATGTTAATACACATTGATAGTAAGTTTTTATATGGGTTTTCAGCCAAAGGAAATTTTTAAAAAAATTCTTTAAATGAAAACCTACAAAAAAAACTATTTGTTGCATAAGTACCAGAGCCAGTAAAATAAATAATTAACTTACAGTTGATTAAAACCAAAATTAAATCCAGCATTGTATTATTTACTTAATAATTAATTATTGAGCATTTAATAACAGATAAATTTATAAATTATGCATTTTTGAATTATTTTTTAGCTCTTGAAATTGTAGGAAAAAAATATCGGACATGGATTTCTTTAATGTCATGTTTTACATTTACTTTTGGACTAATGGCACTTTCTGCCATTACTTATTTGATTCCGCACTGGAGATACATGACAATATTAACCGCTGCCCCATTTTCAGTTTATATTTTTGTATTATGGTAAGAAGACTAGTTAGCATTATAAGATTGTAAACAACTAATTCTTTTAAGTTAAAATATACCGTAAGCTTTATTCCAGAATCTCCTAGGTGGTTAATGGCAAGAAACCATCACAAAGAAGCAGTTAAAGTGATGAAAAACATAGCAAGGATTAACAAAAGGCAATTAAAAGATTCCTTTATGGATCTCAAGGTAATCCAGTAAATATTATATTTGTAAAATAATTTTTGGGGTTAATTTCAATCCAAATGCAGGACATGGCGCCTCTTCAGTCAGGATCACTAGAATGTTCCAAAAAGAAAAACATTAACATTCTAGATTTCTTCCGGAGTCCTAATATGAGAATGAAAACTATTCTGATTTCTTACAATTGGTAGTTTAATACAAAATAATTTAATTTATATTAAAAATTTGTTTTAATTGAATCATTAAAATATAATTGTTTCAGGTTTGTAAATGAAATTGTATATATCGGTTTAAGTTACTACAGTCCATCTTTAGGCAGTGAAAAACACCTTTCATTTTTCCTCAGTGCTTTGGTCGAAATCCCAGGAAATTTGTTATGTAAATACATGATGGATGCATGGGGGAGAAAACTTCCTATTTTCGTTCTTATGATAATTAGTGGAGTGTTCTGCATAATTACAGTTTTTCTTCCAAAAGGTTGTTCACAAGTCTTTAAAGTAACATTTTTTTAAATTTTTTATTTGGTTTTATTTCTTTAGATGCAGTTATAGCCATTATGGTCATATTCTTAATATCCAAATTTGCTATCTCAGCTTCATTTCTCATAATGTACACATATGCTGGTGAACTATATCCCACAGATGCACGAGGGCTGGGGCTTGCTGTATCCGCATACTGCAGCGCTGTGGGACGTGTTTTTCTTCCTTTTGTGACATACCTCGTACGTACATCATATATTAATTATTTCATTTGATCAATTACAAATGTGGTTTCAGGGGTCAGATGACCTTGCACTACCTTTGGTCATACTTGGAATCCTTTCAGTTATCGGAGGAACATTGTCGTTAAGACTGCCAGAAACCCTCAATCAATCACTACCACAAACAATCGCAGAAGGAGAAGAGTTTGGGAAAGATTTGTCTTTCAGTAATTGCTGGAAATTTTTAAAATAATTAAACATTAATTATTACACTAGTATAATTTTACTATGTACAAATCTTGTAAATTACCAAACTATATAAATATCTACATTGTTGAGTTTTATATATTTTATATTATTGTATATTACAAGAATATTACAAATAACAAAAAAAGGAAAAAGCACAAAGACATTTTATTTGATTAACATCACCATTATACATTACAAAATTTGTTGTAAACTTATTTAAAACATCTTCCTGAACATATTTATAACATATTAACTTATTTATATTTATTATATTAATTAATAAAAAATTATAACTCCCTCCCATTGGCCACAAAATCTATCGGGTGATGAACAATCTGAAAACAAACAAAAAATAGTGATCAGTACATATGAACTTCAAGTTACTCCTCCTGATACAATAAAAAACTTAACTTTTACATTTTGCTTTAGATTAATTTTTTTTTAATGGTGAAAGAAAATATTAAAAATTTACCCATAACTTCATCCAAGCAGGACTGTTTTAATGTACCTTTCTGATGCGATGTAGAGTGCTAGATGGCTTTTTAATGGTTCACAAATTCTTCTCTTCTTGTTCTTCAGTTCACTTCAGTCTATGCACGGTAAAAAATTGTCCATATGATCCCTTTTGGAATGGAACTTAAAAATATCCTTTCTAAATGGCTATGTGAATGCACTGTCAAAATTTCAGCCCTTTAGACTCAGCGGTTTGGTCTATGCGTTGTTAGTCACAGAACTGTTTTATAAAGGGTGTTCGGCTACTCTTGTTATAAACTTTGCCTGTGGATTCTGCATTTAAAATGGAACCAAAAAGTCCTAATTAACTATGGCCCGAATCTCAGCAGTTTCGAAGTTATTCCATTTTTCTTATTTTTTAAGTTTTCACAACCTTGCAACCAAAACTAAAAGGTTTTGGACAAATCCATTGATACCATTGAAAACTACGTTAAATTTCCAATAAGATTTGATCAATATTAAACTTATTAAACATTTGTGAAATAAGCAAGAATTTTGAAAAACTTTCTATACTATATCTAAACTACTACTTCCAAACCTAGAGACCAGCAAATTTCAGAAAACGTACACTTAATATCCTTTTTAGTGGTGTAATTACTTCTTTCAAAAGTGAAGAAATTGATGGAGGAAAGGAAAAAAAGTGTGCTGACAGATTGGTAAGGTGGAACGATTAATAATAATAAAAAATAAAAAACTTAAGGAAATTTTGAATGAATTTATTAAACGTTTTTTTTATTATAAGCTCATGAAATCAGAAAAAATGGAATAACTCGGAAACTGCTGAGATTCGGACCATAGTTAATTAGGACTTTTTGGTTCCATTTTGAATGTAGAATCTACTGGCAAAGTTTGTAACACACGTAGCTGAACACCCTATATACGTAGATAAATCTGTGCTCAAGTGGCTAGAGAAGTGGTACATTGGCCCGAAGGTTGTAGGTTCGAATCCAGCTCGTTATATTAACTTTTTCATCTCAATCAAAACTTTAGACAAAAAGTATTAATAGATGAAATGATTAAACAAGTCAATTATGACAGCTATGCTTAGGATTTATATATATAAAGTAAATATTCAGTTTTAATTTCATCCACTTTTAAAGATACTTGTAAAGGCTAGATTTGATTGTTAAATAAGAGACCAAATTTTATTTTTACGCAATTATTCTTATACAAAAAAATTAATTATAGATTAAACTGAAATACGTGTTGGAAAGTTTTATATTGGAGAGATGACAATCTATATTTTCAAATGGGATCGATATACATCGATAGGGCAACGACTTGAGTCACTTACTTTTAACAATTTACGGAAAACAGGCTAAATAAACATTAAATGTATACATATTTAAATTTTAACAAAATAAGAAGAAATTCGCAACTATTTGCACGGAACAGGAGAAAAACGGACAGCTTTTATGTATATAAAAATTCGATAGGAAAGGAGGCAGTGAATTTGGTTTCAGTTCAATTCCTGACGTGTGCTAAAGGATGACATCAAGGGGAAAATGTTGGGCTTAAAGTTTTCGGTGATAACAAATAGTTTGTATTTTCTTTTTGTGAAAAACTTGTTTATTTATTGAGTGATGGCCCCGAGACGGCGAAGCAACGAAGGCCTGCTAGCCAGGGTCAATTTTCCTCTGTACACCTTGCAAATGCTAACAAATCGACATGTACTGGTGGCTGGTGGAGGAGGTTCTGCTAAAACTGGTGTGGCTAATGGATTTGTAAGTTGTTGGCAAATATTATTCAAAAAAGTTGTTGTTGCTCTGAAAAGGGCAGCCACAAATAATTAAAAAGCCTTGGCCTATTTTCTTAAACACTAATTCATTCTGTTTATAAACAAACAAAATGTTTCACATGAATACATATTTATATTGTATTAAATCAGTATGAAATGAATATTTCACTATTTCAACAATATGCTGTTTAATAAACACCATAAAACAGTATACCCAAATAAAATTAATAAAATGACTGAAAATATACAGAACCAGCACATATAAACTCACCACAGCTACACGAATATCATAAAACAAATTCAGTATCTAGCAAACATATAACACACAAAATGTATAAAGGTACG
This sequence comes from Cimex lectularius, assembly GCF_000648675.2. Taxonomy (NCBI): domain Eukaryota; kingdom Metazoa; phylum Arthropoda; class Insecta; order Hemiptera; family Cimicidae; genus Cimex; species Cimex lectularius. Next base: position 351,994 of record NW_019392736.1, read on the forward strand.
TTTACATCTGACAGTTATAGCGTTGCATTTATGTCGAATCGTGTCTAATGAAGTGAATTTATGTCAGAGATATATGTTTCAACTACTAGATATTTGTATTGACACTTCTGTACCGATAGTTGTAAACATCGGATTCTTCCGAGTTCTTACTTATTCAACACTTATCACAAAAGTTGGCCATTAGTCTACTTTTCTGTCGGGCTGTAAAATACTGTGCTCTTAAGACCTATTGTATTCCCCGTTCTGTCCCTTTAGCACACCGGTGAGTCCTATTTCATCGAGTATTTTGATTATCTGGTTTCAGTGGTTGAATTTCTTTTACGGTTATATTGTAGTCCCAAAGCACTTCCTCCTGTGGCCAAGTGTAGAATTACAGTCTGTTAATGGGTGTGTTGGTGTCTCCGCTGCTTCTTTGCCGAATCTGCACGAGCCGTCTTGAGTTATACCAATCTTATTTAAATGTATGTTTAGTTTGCAATGTCCTGTTAAGGAACTTAAGAACCCTGTTAGGATTCGCGGTTTTTTCCTGCTTCCTTAGGTACATTCTGTTAATTATTTCCTTTTGAAATTTGTTAGGAGGTTCTTAGATTTTTTGTGTCTAATGAGTGAGTTCCATTGTTCCCTCACTTTCTTTTTATCCTTCTGTCTGAGGTTGTTGATAGTGTGGGTTCCTATGCCATAGAAGGGTTCGGGTCCAGTATAAGTGTTGCGTATAGATGAGTGACAGAAAATGAGTGGTTTAAATCTAAAATTAAAAAAAAAAAGTTAAGCTAAAAATTTGTATTTAATAGTAGGTACCTACTTTACCAGATGCTAAAAATAGCAAAGTTACAGAAAGTCATTCTGTTACACTAATAGCTTTTCTGAATTTGGTATTTTGCTTTGATATAAGGGGACCCGTTTTGCAAGCAAGCTTTCCAAAATCAGCAGGTTTCATTCTTTAAAAAAAAAACGAAAACTGAGCTGGGTCCTCAATACTGAGTTCAGACAATAATCATTTGTTGGCACCTACCCTCAAACCCATACAGACTGTTTTTTTCTTCCTTGTCATCTTTATAATAAACGTAACTATATTACCAGAAAAGAATGTTAAACAAACTCGAATCATGTTTTTTTTTTTTTATTCCCCCCCATTTTTCCAGATTGAATTTAAATTTCTATATAGAAACTTCTTCCTTATTGTGATGTAAACTGCATATTTATATATTAATCTGGTTAATTAGTTAATGGAACACATTTTAGCAATTAGTTGGTCATTAATTCCTCTTTAAAATTTGGCAATTTTTTATTCTATTGTCTATTAATAAGTGCAGTAAGTTATTTTTTCAGTCACTCCTTAGCCATAGCATCTGAAAAATTCTATATGTATCTATCCTTTAAACATGACAATTTCTCCTAGATCTCTCAGTTTAGTGTTTTCCCAACACAATAATGTATTTGCTTGTAAAACTCTTTTGTTTGTTAATATAGGAAATCTTTGAATTGATGTATGATGGAAAGAGGTTTCTTGCGAAAGAAGTTGTCCGCCATGAGACAGGCCCCAAAGTGGTTATGAACTGTGCTTCTTACAGTGACAGTAAACATACATACCTAGCTGCTGGTCAGGAAAGCCACTGTCAATTATACCGTATAGGTATTACCGTTGAAGAGGAAAAGAGTGATAAAAGTAAGTAATTATTTTAATTTTTATATAGTTAAGTTTCAGATGCATAACTAAAAAGACAAGCAATTCACTTGTTCAAAACCCCAGGGATTTACTTAGTTTCACCTGTTCAAAATAATAATCATTATTGTTACAATATAACAACGACACAAATCATCATACGATTTACCGTCTGAGGGATGTCAAAAATAGTTTATATTTTGGAAACTTTTTTTCAGCTAAATACAAAGTTGTATTATTGTTTTTTAGGTTCTGTTAATGGAGTGGCAGAGCCGAACAATTTAAGGCAAAGGAAAGTTGATCGTGATACCAAGGAAGAAAATGTTAAATATGAAGGGAAAAAATCCCACAACAAACTTATTAGTTTTAAATTTAATGCAGCTGATAGTATACAAACTGATTTTAAGTAGGTTATTGTTAATTTTTTTTTTTTAAATCATATATGTCACATTATTGTAAAAGAATTGGTTCAACATTCTTTTAGGTTGTATCTGTATGTAGGTTTAACAAATAAGTTGCATACAATTACAAGAACAAAGTCACATTTAATCACTGACAATTACACTGGAATATCGTAAACCTAACTTATTAACAGATTATTTGTTTGACACTTCGAAATAAAACTAGATATGTAAATGAGATATTTAGAAGGTTGCTTTGTCTAGAGTGGCACTACACTACTTTACCAATAACAAAAAAGGTCAGTTATTGGTACTGCAGTCATAATTTTGTTCATTATTTTAATTTTTGTGGTAAATAAACTATCCATTAATCACTTTGCTTTAAAAAAAATCAAGTCCTTGTTAGATGTAAGGCACATTTTTTATTTTTAACAAAATTCTATACTTTGCATGTTTTTTTTCTAACAGCTATATTTTAATTTTTGACTAAGTGAGAAGCATACAATACTTTTTCTTCTTTCTTGAAATAGTTAAATTACAATAGTTGTTTTGTTTTAATAGTCAGTGAGTGAAATAGAAATATGTAATTAAATTAGTAGTATTAGGACCAAATTAGGATAATGATTTTTTTTATCCTTCCGAAGAGCGTTAAGATTAGCTTTCAGAATACTAACCTTATTTGGAAGACCACACTGTAAATAAAATACTTATCGCTTAAGACAAAAATACACTTAAATAGTTTGTGATTTATTAACAGTTGGATAACAAATGTTTTCATATTTTACCCTCTAAAGAACTTTTGAAACAAGATCTTTGTAATTGTATATTAAAATACAGTCAGGGATGAGGCAGGATTAGTATAAAAATTAAAGTTGAATTGACTAAATCAAAGATAAATCTTTGATGAAAAAATAAAGAATGTTTTAGATTTTTGGCCATTGACCTTATTATCTAATTAGTTCTTTCTGATAAGAAGGAATTTCATAATCGTCGTAACTGTCAGTTTTAATCATTGAACAAGGATTATAAACTACTTATATACCATTATATACTTAATAAATAAAATAAAAAATATGTAATTTACTAACAAGTTGATGATAGCTTAGAAAAAAACTTAATGTCTTTGTGTATCAATATTTGTTTATTAATCCACTAAGATTCAAGGCAAAAATAAAAGGGAAATTCTTTTATTTTAAAATTAATTAATAATAAAGTATATGCTGAATTGGCACTGGGTCTGTCAGTGTTCAGGTTTTGATGTTACTCAAACATATTCATTGAGGTTATCTATATAAGTATGTAAGGGACAACATGTGTTCACCAACTCACAGACCAATACCTACCAACAACCATATATAATACAAAGTTACTATTTTTATTTTTTACATTTTAGTGGCAATGAGCCTGTACAGAGGGTTGTTAGAATATCGCGTTGTGGAAAATTCATGGTGACAGGTGGTACAGATGGTCACGTTAGGATTTGGGCTTTCCCTTCGTTGAAGCCCATGTGTGACATACACGCTCATACGAATGAGTTAGACGATCTTGATTTCAGTCCGGATTCTAAAAAGGTGATAATTATAAAATATTGACAAAATAATTAAACTTTGTTTATCTTTATCAAAGCATTTTCCATTGAGAGCCGATCAATTAAATAACTTCCTTATCTCTAACAAGCCACACAATCAAAAATGATTTGACATGAATTTCTAGATTGTCAGTGTGGCTAAGGATGGTTTGGCAATCCTTTGGAATGTCTCCAATGGAAAGAAAATCAACGATCTTAAATGGACACCACTCGCAAATTCAAAATTTTGCTTCAAACGATGTCGGTAAGTCACAGCTTTGATTTTATATTTTTTCTCACTTTCAGTTGCAAAATTGAGAGGCAGCATGAAGTTGGTTATCAAATGATTCAAGGAAACGGACCCCAATAAGGAATTAATGGCATAAATGGGGAGATGCTGTTTGAAAGATTTATCAATTCAGTGTACCCTGAAATTAAATTAAATTGACCCCTAAACATTGTACTTAATTTCCTTAATTTCTTTATTAATTTCAAGATTGGTAATAATTGCTTACGCAAAATAATATTTTTTTTTAAATTGATTTTCCTGTTTGCATGTATATATAAACATGAAAAATTGAAAGCTCTTTTAAAATAAAATTATACAGGAAGGCTTAATGTACAACGACCTGCAGGGTGACACAGATAAGAGTCACACCACTTTACAATACTTGCTTTGCATTTCCTCATTTAAAAAGACAGGCTATGCCAGAATTAGAATCCAAAACTAGCATCGCAAACATGAGGCAATCACCCTTAAATTTAACAAAACATATTAAAATAAAATTACCAAAGTTTCATGTCTTTTTTAATCAAACAAAATAGAACAAAGATTATATTTAAATTATTCAAATATTTTTAAAAAATTTGGGGGCGTCAGTGGCCACAACAGTTAAATCCCCTAGTCAATAGCTCTGAATTTGAACCAAACATACTTGAATTTTTGTTTAACACCAGCTCTCCGGGGGGTTGATATGGCTTCTGCTGTTGCAAACCCCTATTTTAAAAAGTCTTCTGAATTTATATTTTTGGGACTTAATCTTAGTTGAGAAATCTTTTTATTTCGCTTTAGGTTTGGTCCTGTTGAAGAGGACAAGAAGAAGAGCAGGGTGTATACTATATCAAATTCAAAGGGAACTTCCAGTAAAAACGACAAGGGCGTTTTGCAACAGTGGGACGGAAGTGATGAAGCTACTTTAAGAAAGACGATAACAATTGACGAAAGTCTATCTGCGCTTGCAGTAAGGGATGATGGAAGATTTATAGCAGTGGGCACTATGTTCACTGGCTCAGTTTTTATTTATATTGCTTTTAGTTTACAGGTGAGGGTCAAAAACTAATTTCATTAAACCTTAACAATTTTTAACATGTTTATTCTATTATTTAACATTTTAGCGTGTTTTGACTGTGAAAGGGGCTCACAGTATGTTTGTGACTGGCCTGGAATTGTTACCATCCCAAGGTAGCTCGATATCTTCTAGTTCTGAAGCGGCTGTACTTAGTATCTCAGTGGATAATAAAATCTGCATACACAATTTGCCTTATAGACGTAAGCATATCAGCTTGTTTTGTGTTTTTAATCTTTTCTTCCCAGTTGCTTTAACTATTTTGTGAAATTGTTTGCTTTTATCCTTACAGGTACGCTCCCACCATGGGTAGTTATAATACTTATTATATTCACATTGTTTTTTACTTTCACATTGTGCAGTTACATTGGGCTTTGACAAAAATCATATTTCACATTAAAAAAATTCAACTAAATAGTTTCATTTTATTGTTTAATAATTTTTGTAACGCAATTTTTCGAAATGTTTCATCTAGTAAAACTTTGGTGATTGATTTGTACATTCATCACGATTTATTATACTGTATATAAATGTTAATTTTTTAATCAAATATAATAATTATTAAATTGACATATTTTATTATTGTTTCATAAAATTCAGTTTTATGATAGTCTAATTTTAAAGAAATTTTATTGTAAATTTGTTTTCTCTTTCGTAAAAGTTGATTTTATTTGTAAATTTATTTTATTTATTTTGTTTGTATTGTTTTGAGAGTTGTACAGTTTTTTCTGTTCCTTAACAGTATAAACAAGTTTAATAAAAATGAGTTGTGTATTATTTTTAGTGTTTTATTTTTCATATGAAATAAACTAATTTTATTTATTTTTAATTAACAAAAGTGAATTTAATTTTCGCTTCAATTAACATACTTTGTCTGTGGCAAATATTTATTGTAGTTCAATTGTAGTGCATGCATTTTGATTTGAAATAATTAAAACTATAATCTCATCCTTTCAGTATGGTCATTTTTGAGTATTTGTTTTGCTTTGTGTGCATCTGTTCTTTTAGAAGATGTAACAAGAATGACAATAATTATTATGATATATTACATCATATTATTACAGATATTACATCATAATTATTATGATCAACCTATCAATAAAAAATTTTTTTTTGAGCTATGAACATGAGAATGTATTAATTGTTTGATCAGTCCTGTTCAAATATATTTTTGATTACACCAAGATTTACACAAACATTGGAAAATTTAAAATCATTTTTGATCAGCACCCAACACTTGCACTAGTAAACAATTTGGAATGTTTTAAATTTTATATTAGATAGAACTTCAAATTGCAGATTAAGTTATTACTTATTTAAGAAAGGAAAAAAAGACGGCCTTTCTTTTGAAGATGGGTAAAGAAATTTTCAAACAATTATCCTGCACCAATTTCAGTTACATAGTTTATTTATGGAAAATATTTTTAATTTTATATTAATTTTTCTTAATCGCTCAATACATTTTATAATTATTAAGTAATTAAGAAAAAAATATATAAAATGAAAAAATCTATTTTTCTTAAATACATCTAACCTGACCAATCCTCACTACTTTAACCATTTATTGCAAAAGTAAAATATTTTCCAAATTGAAAATGGCACAGTATGCCGAAACATAATTTGAAAATTTCTTTAACCACCATAAAAAAATTAATTAAAAAAAAGGCCAAAAATGAGAAAAATTAAACCATCCATAAAAAGAAAAAAAAAGGAAAACAAAAGTGAAGAAAAGAAGGTAAGAAAAAATAAATCGTTTTTATTATTAAAAATATTTTTATTTGACTATAAAATAAGATCTTTCATGGTCCCCTAAAATGATTAACAATTTCAAGCATTGAGCATAAGATATAAGGGATTTTCAACGTAGTCTCGCCATACATTTGCAAATCTAGCCATTGTAGCGCCATCGATAACCCTGTGGTCAGCAGCCCAGCTTACTTGGCACATATTTGCTTTGACTAGGTTGTCGTCAACATAAATCGGTGTATTTTGAAATTTCCCAATTCCCAATATAGCAACTTCAGGAGGATTAATTAAAGGCCTTACGTATGTACCTCCTATTATACCTATATTAGATATTGTGAAAGTGCCACCTGACAGGTCGTCAAAAGACAATTTTCTTTCTTTCGCTTTGACAATTAAATTATTTAATTGCTGGCTAATTTCGACTATACTCAAATCCTGAACGTTCTTAATGTTCGGCACGATCAATCCATCGGGAGTGTCAATCGCTACACCTATGTTGTGGCTACCTCTGACTGTTATTTTCTCGCATTTTTCATCTACGGTGGCATTCAATTCTGGAAATTTATCTAGACCTTTGGAAAGAGCTTTCAAGAAAAATGGCATATAAGTGATATTGAGTCCTAACTTCTTAGTCATTTCTTTAATTTCTTCCCTTGCAGCGACAAGTTTTGTGACATTGATATCATCGGAGTAGCCAAACGATGGGATGGTGTTGGATAGCGTCATCGACTTGACCATCGCTTTCTTGATACCTGAAATAACAACAACTCTATCGCTCGGTGTGACTCTCGGCTGTTTCTCAACTTGGGGAGGAGGCTGTGGTTTCTGGCTGCTTTCCAATTTGGCAAGACTTTCTTCCTGGTCGATATGTTTAAGGATGTCTTCTTTCATAACACGACCTCCTTTACCGGTGCCTTTGATATCTTGGAGCAATATGTTGTGAGCCATGGCCAACCTTCGTACAGCAGGTGTCGCCAGGGTTTTGAACCTTTCGTCGACTTTCTTATCTTCGGTGACCAACTTCATTCTATCTTCTGAAACGTGATCTTTCGCATCTTCAGAGTCCGACTCCTTCTCGGATGCGGACTCATCATCGGGTATGTCGATGTCCACGAGTGCCTTACCGACAAAAGCTGTGTCTCCGATACCGTGATATAATCTTTTAACAGTACCATCATACCTGCTCGTTATATTCACAGACGCTTTGTCACTTTCCACGAGGCAGATGTCATCGAATTGCGATATTTTATCGCCGACTTTGACGAACCAGTCTTTAACAGTTACTTCCCGAATTCCTTCTCCAATGTCGGACAAAATAAACTGGATCAGCTTGCAATGACGACTCGATAAGTGCAAATACCGACGTCTGACAGAATTATTTATCAATTTCGGAATTATCCTCAATGCCATTTTACAACGTGATCTTTTCCCCTTCGACTCAACACACGGTCTATCAGATTTAAATTTGATGTTTTTGACTTTTTTCAAATTGCCACATCCTTTCTTTTTAATGTTAATCAGTGACCTCGAGTTGAAAAATCTTGATTTGGCAACGTACAAGTGGTTGAAAAAAAATTACGGTCATTTATTCAATTTTTATTTTTCCATACATGAAAAAATCTTTGAAGCCATATACACAACTAAATAATGTTTAAGAAATACCAAAAATCATTAAATTATTGTTACATTAAATGAATAATAAATAAAAAAAAACATATGACATTTAAATTCAAAACTTGGAGGTTATCAGATGGCCGATATTCATGTCGGTGAAATATACTCTTACAGTAACACTATTTATTTCAGTAATTTAATACCGTTTATTAATCATTATACAAATAGACATTTAACTTCAAATTTTATAATAAAAATATTGAGTATCAAAAATTATTCTTTTTTACAAAGGCAACAGCAGAGCCCATATCAACCTTTATCTTACAGTGATGAGGCAGTATCAATGCTTAAACAGTAAGGCCATCGACGCCCCTTAAGTCTTTGTTTTATTTTATTATATTCTCTTGGTTGAGAAGATTATCCTGATCAATAAAATGTATAATATAATTATTCCGTATAAACTACATTTTATCAGGCCTCTTTGTGATCGGAACTCACGTTTTCCTATTTTCGTTCAGACCGGAGATAAACGACCTCAGCACTAAACCGTCGTAAGAAAAGAATATTAGTTTGTTTAGTTGGATTTTGTCTCCTAGGAAGGAGTACATCTCGCTCATCGTATTGATTTACTAACGGCTACCATCACTGAATGGTAGCTGTTCAAGCTTTCATGCTACCGTTAATATGTTTATATGTAAATATCTGTTTTACTTGTTGCGTCAAAGAACGCAGTTGTAAAAAAACAAAACATTTTTTAAAAAATTTGAATTTCTAAACAAACAGATTAAATTAAAGCGGTCAGACGGTTGAAAAAAGTTCAGTGGGATACACGAGCCCATTAACCTTCCACCCGTGTAACACCTGTGATAGCGTGATAAAAAATGGTGTGTTGCTTTCTCTTAAACAGGAATAACGCTTTGAAATTTACCGTTCCTCCCGTACACGATGAGCAAGTTACACTGAAACCCATTTACAAGGATGCTAGTCTTTCTTTTATCCCTTGTTATTCTCTCGCTAGTTATTTTTTACATATTATATTGTTATTTCGTCGAGGTGAAAGTTGGTCCCCCGCCAATAAAGGAACTCGTTTTAGCCTATAAGTATTTATTCAGGGGAAAGTCGAATTATAGATTTTACAAGACATTGAAAAATGATTTTCCAACCCACAGGATAATCAAGTTGTGTTATTGTGGACCGGAGGTAAGTTAATATTTAATTTTTTAAATTTGAGTGAGTTTTAAAAAGGCTTAAATATAACTTTTCACTTTTCTCCAGCAATCTTCTAAATTGGAATTCGCCCAAGGGCTGATACTCGATGAAAACTGGAAGAAGGATCAAGTACTTTTGGGAAATTTAATTAACAGCGACTTGTCTTTCTTCAAGACCCCTGAGATTTCCAACGCTCTATATTCTGAATATTTCATCATACCATGGCTACCGATAACCATTTGGATTGCTGTAGCGTTAGCGTACCGTAAACATTACAAATTTTGCGAGGTAAGATTGTTCAGTGATCTCCAGTTGTTGGCAAAAATAGTATCCCTTATACAGCACAGCATTCTTATAATACAGTGCAAGAATGATTTCATTCTTTTTAGAACATTCTGAATAACGCAGTTTTACAGGCTATGACATGATTTTCCCATAAGTGTAAATTAATACAATTCCTGCACAAGCAACTTTCTGACAATGGCACTCCTAGACAAAAAAAAAATTGTTTATCTTTGATAATAACTAGGAATAATGATGACTTAGAATGTAAACATGTTGTTTACCTTTGTACAGTGGTAATCCTTTTACACTGTTTATGATCTGATTGTGGCAAATTATGTTATACACTTAAATATTTATTTATTTTCCATAATAACTAGGTATAAATCCATACATGTTTAGCAGTCATAATTTACTCTATTAATTATTTCAATTAATTATACTTTTTATCTAAGGTCTTGGTTGAGATGAGGTGGTTAGTGTCACGAGCGGGATGCGAATCCACAACCTTTGGCAAGATACGCCACTGCTCTAACCACTTGAGCCATCGTTCGTTCTAATTGGACACCAACTCCACATCTCAACTATAACTTTTAACAAATTTCTCCCTTTTTGACCATATATTCAAATTTAGTTTAATCTTTTGATTCTTGGCGACACATGAAGTGGCCTCTGGGCGCTGTTAACGAAGTAATTACTTCTTTAATTATTATATGAATCCCTATATGCTTAGCAGTCATAATTGACCATATTAATTATTTAAATTAATTATACATTTTATCTAAGGTATTGGTTGAGATGAAAAAGTTAAGCATACTTTCCTAAAGGTAGATTGGGGATGAGGCCAGGAATAATATATATATATATATATAATCAATTGAAATAATTAATACTGGCAATTATGACTTCTAAACATATATGGATTAATTTAATAATTAAAGAACAACTTCGCTATCAGCTCCCCAAGGTCAATTCATAATTCCTGAGAATTGAGTGAACATGAAACTCGAAAATATGGCAAAAAGAGGGAAAATTCAAAAGCTTTTATGTTGAGATGGTGAGTTGGTTGTCAACATATAAAACAATGCAACTTTTCTCTGGTTTTTGGTATATTTTACCCATGGGAAAACCCGATGGGCACTGTTAAAAATATGAGATTTTGTAAACTTGAGCAATCAACTGATTTAAAGCTAGAGAGTATACAAATAGTGTGTTCGCCCAAAAATTGAACAAATTGACATTCCCCCTTCACCCAACAAATAGGAAATCCTCCCACATAACATTCTGGCTTTGCTCAGAAATGAACAAATTTCTCCTAAATGTAATTCTAACAAACATAATACAAAAATTACATCTTTTTTTTACAAACACCATTCTGACAAAATGTTTCCATATAATCTCCAAATCCCTCCTACTACCCAGCTATCTGTCAACACAGTACAAAAATTGCAATATTTTCTCTTTACCACAGTATTTGGACAATTTGATAGCTGAGTGTAAAAATTACATATCTCTCCTACAACAAGGATTCTATCTAAACATAACACGGTTTGGAAATAGGTCAGCACTGGCTAAGTTGTTAGGGCATCTGATTATCAATTTTGAGCCATACTATCACTTTAGTGGTTATAAATTGAATCCCGGCTTCACATTTGGAATTTTGTTTAAAACAAAAAAATAATGACACCACCTTTTCATTAACTATATTGTACAACATTATACCAAGAAAAAATTAACAGCAACATTCTTCTATTACATAACAAACTTTAATCATTGTCCAATCCAATTTTCTATATGAAAAATAAAAAGTTTGAACATGTAAATAAATAATATATATTTTATACAATTATTTTTATGTGAATTTTTACAGAATTACAACTTATGTGGCTATCCAATCCTTGAGATATACGCAGATTGCAAGCTATTGATTTTCATACCGTTGCTCCAGCAGGATGATTTTGTTGTTTTGGAGGCTGAGAGAATCGTGTACGGACGTAATACATCAGCAATGCTTATGCCTCTTACGAGAGCTCCTTTAGCTGTTAACGATTCTATTAACAAGGTGAAGACTATCAAACGTAAATCAGCTAAAATCCCAAAATCGCCCAGAGATAATAAAGGATAAAGAATGTTGTTTGAACTATTTTGTACTTATAAATTCTGTTGGTGTTCAAAATTATGAAGTCTAAAACTACTTTGTGAGATAACACTAAAGTACTGATGCTCGAGGAATCTTAAATAGGTTGACAACTCTTTTAAATATGCATCCTTTGCTAGCCTTGTATTAATTTATTGAGTTAAATATTTATTGTCCAAACATATTGTTATTAGTTCCTTAAACATGTGACTTTTTTAACATTACTAAAAATAAGCAAAAGAGTAATTATTATTAAATACAAACTGATTATATTATAGATCCAAAAATTATGTTTTGCTCAATCTATTTCTTAGCATCAATAGGCTGATTTAATTGTGAACTTTTTTTAAATGTATATTTTTTGTGTGTTAAGACAATTATTTTAAGGAAAATTGTTAATATTTATTTGTAAAAATGTACATTTATTAGATTTGTTTCTTGCATAATGGCTCTCAGCTTTGGTAGATGTATCACTGAATGGTTACTCCTTTGAAATGTTAAGTGTAAAACAATGAACCAAAGGTAAGTTAAGCCCTTTGTTAAAGTTTTGGTAATTATTTTTGTTACTTAGTTATTCAGATATCGTGAGATGCGGTCGGGTGTGATGTAGGTTTCAGAAAAACATTTTCTTTATCGTGCCAACGTTTCGATCTTTTATTGAGATCANATGATCTCAATAAAAGATCGAAACGTTGGCACGATAAAGAAAATGTTTTTCTGAAACCTACATCACACCCGACCGCATCTCACGATATCTGAATAACTATCGATTAACGGTCACTAATCTCTACATATTTTTGTTACATTAAATAAAAATTATGTTATAGATATTTCTTTGTTTATAAACAGAAAATTTACATGTTTTTAATCATTAATATTTGGCTAATAAATAAATTCTTTGTTCAATTATCAATTTACTCTTTACTTAACTTCTTTGATAAGGTTGCACATATTGCAATACTGTTTTATTAACATGTATTATGAAAGACTGAATAACAAATTTTGCACAACAGATTTTTATTTTCCTTTATCCCTTGTCGGTTGAATGGTTTCAATAAAAAATAGTATGACATATGTCTTTTTACAATTTTTTGCTGGCAAGATGGCTCAATTATCAGTTTTTGTTTATCGTCAGCAGTGTTGGATTCCGTTTTTGTTGTTTGTTTGTCGAGTAGGCCAAGGAAGAAAGAAGAATTCAGGTATTCAAAACCTTGTGTTTCCCTAATTCCGTTCCAAAAACAATAAACTACAAAAATGATTCACAAATTTATCCTTATAATCTTGAGCAAATTTAATGTATCATTGCAGTGATACATTACTACCACAAGTTAATTGACTGATAAAACATCTCTTGTAAAATAAGTGGTTTTTTTTCATGTTTATTTTTGTTTAAATAAAAATTTTGTTGTTGAAGGTATAAAAATTTGCCATATAATTATTCTTTCTATCTAAGGTTTTTGGTTGAAATGAAAAACCTTAGATAAAAAGAATAACTAATATGGTCTATTATGACCAATAAGCAAATATGGATTAGTATAAAAATATATTTCCTTGTTTAAATGTTTCTAAAAAGAAGGAACTTTATTTACATTTTTTTAATTAGTCTAAGTTCGACTAATACAAACAAAAAAACAACAAGTCATTATCACAACAGTTTATATTTTTTTTAAATGAATGTAGTATTGTTTTTATTAACAATAAGTTTTTTATATATTTTAATGCAAAAATATATTATTTACAAAATTTTCTACCATAAATTTAAGCAGTAACAGTATAGTTTTAATTGGTAATTACTAATGCAGTTGCTTTGATTACCATATGTGTTTATCCTACTAACTGGCGTAAGTACATTAAATTGTCCATTTTGCTGGAAAAATCTGACTGTTGCTTGAAAAAGACCTCCACCTGGTTTAGTTTCAATAATCACTGTGTAGTCCGTCACTGCTATATGTTTTGTACGATTTTCATTATTTGCGACTCTTTCTGACCTGGCTCTTATTATAGAATTTACAGTTAACTTTGAGCATTGTCTGTATCCTGACAAGAAATTATTTAAATAAATCATTAAATGTGTTACTGATTCGATCACTTTTGGATTGGTAACATCTTCCGGAGTCGATTGATGACAAGTACACCAGTTATAAGGGATTCCAGCGTCACTGCACGTCCTTTCTTCGCTTATTGGTAAAAACAGACTTGTACCTCGTATTTTGGTTCCAGAAATTCTTGCCATGTTTTTCAAAGCTTCTGGGGTAAGTGTTTTTAAATCCAATAAGTGCTGATATGTTTTATGCAGATCGTATGGCGATGTAAGCCTTCTCCTGTTCCTCCTGATGTTTGACACAGCATGAGGAAATTCGTTGTTAAACCACTTTGGTAAAAGTATAAATAAGTAAGGCAACCTCTCCTCGACATATCCATGGTATGTGCTTCTGAAATCTCCCCATCTTATTCCATGATCACTCATAAAAATTACAACGGTTTTATCTAAAATTCCATTGTGTTGCAATTGTTTTATGAAATTATAATGAATATCGTCACCATGTTTAGGAAGGTTAAGGTAATCATGAGATATGCTGTTCGACCAGAAAAAACCAAATGATAAAATATCTTTTAAGTTAAAAGCAAAACTTTTAGCTGAGTCTAACAACGATTCAATTGTCAAACGGTTACCCAGACAAATATCTGTGTTGAGCCAATGTTCATTGCCAATATCATGTTCTGAGACTAGATTAAATATTCTAAGATAAAAATCAGTGGGTTGTTTTCTAAAGCCCACTTTTAAATAATTGAAAAGCCCTATGGTGCTCGAATCCTCTCCAAATCCTGTTTGGTAGCCTATGCTGGAATATTGGTCCCAAACAAATGGACAATTATCGAACTCCATTGAAGCATTGAACCAACATTCTTTCGTAAGTTCTTTAACACTTAAACCAGTTAAAGCAGGAACTAAATTTGGGAAAGTGTTATCTTCTACTTTGTTATAGCCTAGCATTTCAACAGCACCCATTTCTTCTAACAGGTGCAGCGTTTTAGGCATCTGTCTATATAAATTAAGCCTTGAGATTGCATCCAAGCCAATTGTTAGAACATTCACTTTAGATCGATCATTTGGATTGATGCTTTTGTTTTTCTTTCTTTGTACGAAGGCAAAATAGTCTTTATATATTGTTTTATTTCCTGCAGTACAACTGACTTTGACAAACTCGTGGGAGATTTCAAGTGGTTCAAAAAACCGGAAACATTCATCAGAAAACCTGAAACATATATTATTCAAAAGTTTACTTATTTCTTATATTACAAGACTTAATTCTATTTTTGAAATTAATAATTCATTCTACTCACTCATAGGTGTTGTCAAAATGTTGTGACTTTTCTGTCGGTTTGACTTCGACCCTCCAAAATGGTTGGTAACAACAATGGAGAACATCTGTTGAGGCATTTAGGTAAAAATCTATTCTTTCTTTGTCTACATATAAATCAGTAGTCGTTGCTCTGACCAGTTGTTTTTGATTGTGTTTGTCACAATTTAAATCTTCATCAAAAAAGTAAGATTTGATTGAAGGATCGAAAGGGTCCAGATCATGAATTCGGCATCCTTTTGTGTTTACAAGGAAGCCTGAACTACTTCCATCTGAAAAAAAAAAAATATCAGAAATATATATCTTTAATTCATGTTAAAATAAAATCTAAGTTATTTTTAATATAACAGCATACCTTGATTAAAATGTGGAGTTGTATATATCCACGTAAAAGCAGCTTTTTGATCAATTTGAAAAAGGATCCAGGTGCAGAAAACAGCAACCAATAGTGTAAAAAATAATTGTCTTATTAATCGATTACGATTTTTTATGGATGCTTTGCCTGAAAGAAAACATGACTACAATTGTAGATTTTTTACAATTAAGCATTTTAATAAATAATCATAAAGTGTTACAGCAATGAATTAAAGATCAATAATCATTCTGCTCTCATAATCATTAACTAATAAAATGAAACCAGATGCTTTTATAATAACTAATGGTACATTTCGAACTTTAATATGATAGTTTGTAAAGTAATTGCTGGTCAGGAGGGCTTCATCCCATTGAGCATTGTAGACTAGGTTTCAAACCCCTTTACAATACTTTCTTTATAATATTCACAATTACAAATCCATGGGTTATGCCAGGATTTGAAGCCAGAACTACTAGTGCACTCCTTTTTAAAAAAGATGGTTCCTACTCACATTAAGTTGTTTCGCAACAATCCGGATTTCGAGCCCTTTAGCTCATCATCAGGTTGAAGAGTTTCCACAAACACGTCTCTCAACATGAATTGAAATGAAGACGTGTTTGTGGAAACCCTTCAAACTGACGATGAGCTAAAGGGCTCAAAATCCAGATTGTTGCGAAACAACTTAATGTGAGTAGGAACTATCTTTTTTAAAAAGGATTGAACTCCACACTCACCCCATCATTTATGTTCCTTCAATGTTGTGTCTGTGTGTTCTTTTGCCAATTCTGTACATTTGTAAGTAAAACTTCAAAAGGTGTGAACACTGTTCAACCACTGTAGATTAAAAATAACCATTTTTGAGGGAAAGTTAAAAAAAGACCAGTCTTTGTTGGTTGTAAAAGTAAAAACTTGGTATGTATTTTACAATTTTTTTTTAAATTATTTCAGATAAATTTTTAAAAAATTAATTAGAGAGAGAGAGAGAGAGAGAGAGGGAGAGAGAGAGACAGAGAGAGAGAGAGAGAAGACAAATCTGCATTTTTGGGGCAAAACTGGATTAATCGAATTTTGGCCAAATGAGATAAATGTAAATAAGCCACGACAGTGTGTTGTTTACTTTAAAAATAAAAAAACTTTATTTGAGTGTGATATAGTTTGCTTGAGAGAACCTTTCCTCCTTATGCATAAGCTAGGAGAACTCTCTTAAAATTGGGGATTAACAATAGTTACCATCGGGCATAATGCTCATAATGTAATGTCTTCTCTATGGAATTTCCTGGAGTTTTTATAGAGGAGAAAAAGAAGGGGTTTATTGTGTTCAAATGCACATTCCGAAGAGTTGATTATGCTATCTACAATAGATAATATTACGAAGTATAATTCTTAACTAATAGATAAATAATATAAAACCTTATTGTTAAAAGGGCAACGTAACTTGCATATTCCAGTAAGTTTTAGAACAGAATGCATATATGAAATTGATTGAGTCAAAACCACTTCCTTTTAAAAGCTAAGTGCTTTTTTAGAAACCTTAAACATTTAGATTATTATTACGTCTTGTTTTATAAACACATACAAAAAGAAATAACTTTCCCAAAAAGGAAATGGAGAGTAATATCAAAGATGACAACCATGATTGGGAGGATCGTCGGTGGAAATGTATTTTCCTTTTACATAATATAAAATATAAAATTACAAACCTGGGCTAAATTTATAGATAATATTTTTAAAAAAGTGCATTTGGCAAAACAAAATTAAGTAATAAATAATTTCAATTGTTCTGTTAACTAATAAATACAATACAAAATATACTAAGGTAATTCCATTTCAATAATTATACTTGTATCAAAGATCTGCATTTTAAAATCGCAATTCTGAAAAGTAGTGTTTTTGAACTACTACTACTAATTATCATAGATATAATCATATAAAACTGTAAATGAGGTGCTTGTTGGGTATGAACAGTGTTTGATTTATAATAAGCCCAGTTTTATCTGTCCTGCCACCGAAGTTAGGGCTCAGGGCTGTCAACAACTAGGTCATTTCAACCCCAATGCTTTAAACTTATATAACTCATTTTTAATTTCAAGCATTCTTATTTACATCCATTCACCCAAGGAGGGTAGTGGAGTACTCGATATTCATCAATCACCCTTTACTTATATAAACTAAACTAATTGAGGGTTGATGGGATTTGAACGACCTGTGTACTATGTTCAGTATATTGTGAGAATTTAGATACTCTAGATTACAGGCCTTTTTATGATTTATTAGTATTGTAAAAGTATTGTGTTGATAAAGATTTATGATAATTTAAATAGTTGAAATTCGTAATATCATATTTATTTATATATAGTCGTGAAATTTGAGTGTTATTCAGTTTGTTTTCGATTAAAGTTTTAGTAAGATAGACTAACTACAAGGTCAAAGGTGTATATTTTCTAAATTTTCCGAGTTTTTGTCATAATTGAATTTGTGTTTTTTTAGTTTTCTAAAATAATCTTGAGTGTAATAAAGAATAAAAACGTCAACAACGTTAAAGTCGGTGCTAAATTATGTTGCATTGAGTGAAACTGTTTTTATTTTATAGTTATAAAAGCTAAATTAATTTTCTATTGCCTTTTTTCTTTAAAAAAAAGTCCGACGTCGTCGGAATTTCGTTATCTTCTTTGCTGATGCGTTCTGATAGTGTCCTGGCCAATAGTTTTACAATTAATTATGCAAAAAAATTTTAATTGGTTTATTAGATTGCTAGATTTTAAATCTGTAGATATCAATTTTTATAGTTTTTCGTCAATTTCTATTTGACGAAATATATGGCATTTAAAAACTGTTTGAAGTTCTTTTCTTATTGTGTTTGTTTGTTTGGGTGCTTTTCTTTCGCCTCGTTAAACCTACAACAGGTCAATTTATTTTACCGATCGTTTAACGATTCCTAACGTTTTTTAATTGAGTGAAACATGTTTATTAAATAAATCCGATCGTATTTTATTATTAAGAAGAAATTAATTTAAGCGCAGTTAATATATTTCCTACACCATGAAAATCAAAAAAGTCTCACTAAACTAAAATGTTCCGATTCTGTCTTTAAAATTCTAGATTTATTGTATACAGGCATTTATTTCGTTGTTAAAATATTGGATATTGTTTTTATTTTACTTAAGGTACTACTTGTTCTTCGTTCGTTGTACTAATTACTGTTTGTTCTTCTATGGGCTGTTTTTTAATAACTAGCGACTTGTATTGTGGTGTTTTACAGATTTTATTTTAATGATATGATTTCAAAAAACTTAATTGTATATAAATAAATTGCACTCACCTCTCTCAATAATTATACTTATTATTTCATTTGAAATCATTTTATTTAAGAGAAAAGTTGCATGAAGTTGTTTTACTTTATCTCGTTTTGGTTTTTTTAATAACTCAAAGTGGTGTATAATCTTGAAGCGATAATATACGGTATAAAAATGTGCACCACTCCTATCGTTCCGTTGTTTTCAAAACACTATTGTTCTTGGTTAACCCTTTTTTAAAAATGTAAATACTTAAATTTTAGATCAGCTGCTATAGTTTTCCAGTTTCTTAATTTACATTCTCAAAAAAAATATTGGGTTGTTGAAATTTTTTATTTGTTTAGAAAGTTGTACCTTAAAATGAAACCTTTTAACGAATGATAACTTTTTGTACAACTCACACAGGCACATGACAAAAGTTTTTGTTTGCTCAGTTCATTTACTGATCCGTCCATAAAAATTTGCGATCCAAATCTATTCATATCTAGATATGCGTGGATGTCAAAGGATCTGCCAAACCTTCCACTGTAAAGGGAGGACTAAAATTTCAACAAACGCTTTACAAGAAATCGCTTTTACAAAGTCACTTCTAACAAATAAAACCGTGGTCTCGAACGTTAACTGTCCTTTCCAATGTACTCCATATGGCCGTACCCAGCGATTGCCAGTTGGAAAAAAAAAAAAAATTAAATATATGCTAACCCACAAGACTTGTTCACTACACCTTTACTAATATTACTACAACATAGTAAAAGACAAGGTTCTAAAAACTGATACAGATGCACTCGTGCAAGAAATGGCTCAACCTTAGAAATCAGCAATTGGCCATATGTCCTGAAAACACCACTATTTGTCCGTTCACAAGGTGATCCCATCAATAAATAGATATATTAAATTAATATGGGCTGAATACACTTAATCGCCATTGAATAAAGGAGGTAAGATATATTTTTGGTGGTCATCACCCACCCCGCTCTTTCAAAGACCGTACGACCAATATTAGCATTTTGTTGTTGACTACCGGGATCAACCAATTAGACATCCAAACCAATCAAGAAATTTTGGTTTTTAAGAATCAATCTTGAGTGCACGATGGTACTCTAGGTAGTCGAATTCACTTACGCTCATGTCCAACATGATCGTCCAAAACAATCCACTGATGTAAACAACGTCCGTCGGAGATTTAAAAGATAGGGAAGCAAGATTGACCTAAAAACGGAAAATCACATTTATGTGGAACGAGAGTGGCACGTGGAATGTGCACAATAATCCTCAATCAACTGGCCGAGTTATGGAACTCTTCACATTTGTTAGCAAAATCATATAAGTCACAATTGAACAAGAAAATCTGAGTGTAATCTTTTTTCAGATAAGGTTGACAATCTTTATAGCAAGATAATATTTATTTAAAAAATATTTTTAAAAAAAGAAATGTAGAAAATTATCGCACCAGTAGCTATTGACAACTAGGAAATATTTAAATAAAATCCATACTTGGCCTGAACAGTTACGGTTGCTAAATAGAGCAAATATTAAAATGAATAAATATAAATAAATATTTTACTGATAAAAATAAATAAATCAATAAACTCGTTACACTACCCTAAATATATATTTGTAGATGTCAAATTTTGTATTAAAAATCACATATTATTGTGAAATTATGAAAGGCAAAGCCAAATTTATTATTCATTTTTCTGAAGAAATAAGTTCAATTAAGAAAGATATATTCTATATATAGAATATAATTCTTATGAACCCCTGAGAAAAATTTAGATATCACCGGAAATTCACGATATCTCGCAGTTTATTTTAGAAACGGACAGTAACCATTATACAACATAACTACAAAATAATACACAAATTACACCATATTAAGTACCTATCAAATGCCCTAATGACACTTTTAATGACACTTTTTAATGATATCGTCCAGCTCAAACATGGACCCTATGACGACGTTTTTCCAAATTTGCCTTGCAAAATTTTAAAAATATTTAATTTCAGCTTGCCAAAATTATTAATTTACAGACTAACAAAGAAAGAATAAAATATAAAGTTAATTTATCGCAAACGATATGTATGAAAATATTATGTTTTGATGTTTTATGTATACTATATTTATGTTACGTTGATCCTTTCTCTCTTACGATTATGCTTTTTGTGATGTTAAATTTATGTTTTATTCTCAGACTTGTCAAGGTAAAATAACAATAAGACGCATTTTAATTCTGAAATAAAGAATTGTGTTAACATTCTCAAACATCGGGTTTCTCTGGATATGATGCAGCCATTTGTCTGTTTTATCTTAGCGATAACAAATATATTATCAAGAATTTTCGCTCATCAGACCACGAGGGTGGTGTAAAGTGTGGCAAATCTGAAAAAATTACACGGAAATTGTTGTACTACGTGGTTGAATTGTGGAAAACTTTACTGAAAACCCCTATGTCTTCCATTTCGTCGAGAAAAATGTCAGAACGATGAAAATTAGATTTAGCACTTCCAGGCGAATTAAAAAAAATCGTGTGTGTGATTTTGAATTTCAAAGCGATTCACTTTGGTTCCAGATGGCTTAGCAGGTATGGAAACAAACTTAATAACTAGCCAAATTTGTCATACAAGATCTGTCTGAAAATATCCAACTTTTCCACTTAAAAAATCGTTTTCTCAAACACAACATCGACAATAAATTAATTCCCGTTTCATAGCTCGCATATTGGCCGAAGATGAGAAAATGGACCGAAACCTAGGTCGTGGGTTCGAGTTCACACTGATACACTAATCTCAACCACGCTTTACATAAAATTTATAAATCAATTTAAATAATTACTTTGTTTTACTAGGACCAACTAAAAACATATATTATTTAATTAAAATTTTTTTAGATTTTAGATTAATTAAAACTTTTATTTATTTTTATTTGTTAACGGATTGAACAGGACAAACCATGCTATAAAACGTCTATAGCAGTAATTTTAAAAAATGATTTGTGCTTTTTATCTAAGCAACAGGCATACCGCCCTTGAGATGATCTCAATAAAGATCGAAACGTTGGCACGATAAAGAAAATGTTTTTTCTGAAACCTATCACACCAGACCGCATCTCACGATTTCTGCATAACAGGCAAACATTTCAAAACTCGTTCTGATCCACGTTAGTAATTCGTAATCTCTTTTTATTTTCTCCAAACAAAAATTAATTAATTAATCCAATGGTATTTTAATCGAGAATTATTTGGAAAAAGTACTGTACAGTGGTTGTAACCCCCGCCTGTGACACTCAACAGTTAGTTGGATTTTAAACTTTCCAGTATGTAAAGAATTACTTTACTTTGAAGTAATATTTGGCAGCACAGAAGCATTTTCAATACGAACCAAGGAAAAGAAAACCAAGAAAGTCTCAATTTTTTATCAATTTAGAAACGCAGATATGTGTTATTTGAACCTAGTACTGAAATTATCTCATATATATTTTTTATCTAATATATATTTAGAACAAACAAAAGAAAACAAAATCATTTTTATTTTTGACGTTATGGTGTAACGTGAGTAAATGTGCAGAGGCTTTTAAATGAGTTAATTATTCCAGTTATGAAAATGAATGGCCAATTTTTGTAGATTAACTACAAAAATGTTGTTAGAAATACACTATGTAATATATTAACTATTATGAATTTGGCTATGTCAAAATGAAAATAAAACTTCAGTTAAGGAATCGAACAAATTTTGTTTTAAAACTAGACATCACGTTTATGGACGGAATATGCAATTTAAATTATATAGCTTTGGAAAGGAAAGTCAAATTTTCTAGGTCAATAAAGAACAAACAATTTACTTTAAAAAGACATCTTGTAATAAATATGTCGCTACTCAAATATTTCGCTAGATCGAAATAAAAATAAAACTACTAGCTTTCACTTCCAATACAAATATTGATCATAAATGAATCAATTAAGTCTAGGAGTGTTGTAAATAGAACATAAACGAGAAGAAATTTTTTAAAATTTAATCATAATTATTATAAATTTTTTTTAACACCGAAATCCAGGGGTTAATATGGCCTTATTGTTGAAATAACTTCGAAAAAAAAACATAACAGTAAATGAAATAAATAAAATCGATCTTTTTGTGGTTTTCGTTTTTGTAACTAGATGCCTAATTTGTTATTATTACTATTTTTTAATCAATTATTCAATTAAGATTATCTAGTTTTGTAAACGGAAGAATAATTGGAGGATATAAAAAAAGTACGTAAACAATTCTGAAAACATTTTACGTTATTCCAATCGGAAGTTAATAAAAAATTACTCCACGTTGAAATGAAACTAAACATACTAACTTTCAGCCATTGTGGTCGTATATAATACTTTGAAGAGACCAAAAACATTAAAAACTTATATAAATAATAATAATAAAAATCGATATTTTTATAGTTTCTGGTATATATAGAAATTAGACTGTTTGTTAATATATGTATATATTTTTTTTTTTAATGCAAGATCTAATTTGTACAATAAATGAAAAATGTTGAGGATAACAAATAAGTATATAAGGATTGAAAGCATTTTTAAATCCTATTATGTTTTTAACAGCCCAGCTCTCTAGGTCGTAATTATAATAAAACTAACTTTCAGCTATTAAATTTGAAAGAAAAAAAGAGATAATTACTTAATTCAAATGCAGTATTACTATTTTATAAATTAATTAGAAGAAGACTTAAAATATTAGTAATAATAATTGTAATAAAATAGTTTTTTCTGCGCGTTTTTGGTTTGAAACTAGACTACACATTTTTAATGAACTATTCAAATGTTATAATAGTAGTAATTTATAAGTTTATATATTTATATGAAGAACAATAAAAACGAAATTACAACGTAAAAATTATAAAAATCTTATACATATGTATATGGGAAAGCCTGGATGAAACTGAATCATAAAACTCTGTTTTCAAAAACGAAAAAAAAATTAAGCAGTAACTTAGAATATAGTGTTCACAAGAGAAACAAGCTTGTTTGGAGTGAAAATTTAATTGTTTTTTTTTTTTATATATATTTTTACCTTGGCCGTTTAAGATCATCGCCGAGAGATTTCATTTCCACCAACTGTTGCTTAGACCGATACAAAAATTGTGCCGATACCGTCGAGCCCTTATCACTCCTTTCTCCCCCACCGAAAGTCCGCAAATGTAAATTCTGGTGGGTTTTTTTTTCTCCAACAGCTCTTCTGGTGGAAAGCCCAGCCTCTGGACCCGAGAGGGTGTGTGGAGTACGCAAGCCTGTATCGATGTCGGTTGCCAGGGGTGACCGCTCCCATCCAAAGGATTAACCCCCTTCGCACCCCCGCTTTCATCAAACTAACTAAATTATTCATTAAATGGTTTTACACCAATTATTTCTTTCGCACGGCCATCTGCCCGAAAAGGCTAACGTTTCTGATAAAAGACGGCCCGAAAAAAAGGCATTCAATTTGATTGAAATAACGAATGTAAAGCCCTACTGAAAAATAAGTAATTTTCTATACTGCAGTCGTAATAAAACTATAAAAACAAAGTAAATATAACAATTATAAGAAATATCAATGTTTTTCATATATTTCTATATTGAAAGAGTTGTGAACCGAGATACCTTTTATTTATTTAAACGTACAAATAGGGCTTTAAGCTCCCTTACATGTACATAGATACATGCTCAAAAATAAATTTAGTTTTACAAAACATAGTCAAATAATAATAATAGGGGTGTCGACGGCCGCAACGGTAGGCACCCCGGGGGTTGATATAAGCTCTGCGTTACAAACCCCCGT
This sequence comes from Cimex lectularius, assembly GCF_000648675.2. Taxonomy (NCBI): domain Eukaryota; kingdom Metazoa; phylum Arthropoda; class Insecta; order Hemiptera; family Cimicidae; genus Cimex; species Cimex lectularius. The sequence goes on from NW_019392736.1 coordinate 376,777, forward strand.
AAAAAATATATTCTTTAAAATATTTATTTATTTATCGGGCAGCCACACCCTTTTTTATATGTATAGAATGTAGAAAAGCAACAGTTTACAAAGTAAACCAAAATTTACAATTAAATTATAAAACAGCAAATATACAAAGAATAGAAAAGTACATTTATAGAATTTATAAGAAATAATAATTTAAGTAATGACATAATAATTTAAAATTAAAATATGCTAATATGTAAAATTAACAGACAAATTGTTTTGATTAATTTGGATTTGGGTTTATATAGACTCAAATCAGCACATGTATGTACCAATATACAAAAATGTGCCGAGTTGAGCCTATTTGCTTCTTGTAGCCCACCAACAATTTCAGCTTTTGCTATTTACAGTAAATTGCTGGCAGACTCGAGAACCACCCACCAAAATTTGTTTTAATCATGACTTACACTGATTTAATGATTTATATAAGCTCAAATCTATAGATATGTACAGAATTATACCTAACACTTCAAGCTTTTGCAATTTACAGTGAATTGCCAGCAGACTCAAGAACCACCCTCCCTGGGTATTGGCAGTCTGAGGGCAGACTTCAATCTTATCCGTCTAGCCACAGGGGTTGTGCTTTGGGGGATGATGTCAACAGCTAGGTCAATCAGCACACAACGATGCAGTTCCAAACTCGTTCGTCCTCACGTTAATTCTTAAATACGTGTGGTGATTAGTGACCGTTAATCGATAACTATTCATAAATCGTGCACTCTCAACACGACACGCAAGAATGGCACAAGTACCCAGAAGACAAACACTTTGAGCCCTGAAGATGATCTCAATAAAGATCGAAACGTTGGCACGATAAAGAAAATGTTTTTCTGAAACCTACATCACACCAGACCGCATCTCATGATTTCTGAATAATTATTCTTAAATACATTCACTCCTATTTACATACTGTTTATTCAATTAGGGTGATGGAGTGCTCGATATCCCTCCATCACCCTTTACACAAATTATACAACTAACCCTAAATGAGGTTGATGGGGTACTTCCCCCTATGTTCAATCAACACATTCACGCTAATAAATACATTCACTCCCAACACAAACTAGGTATACACAACTATTATTACTATATACAATAGAACAACCTAATTTCCTCTATGAATCATATCAGGAGATCCAAATACTCGCTACCATGCTCAAGAATGATTCTAAAATTGGGTGGCATTCCTGCACACTCTCTGCATGGAGACAAGGCATTGCTGCATTTCTTTCAATTTGGTAGCACACATCAAGATATTGTTTCTTTGCATGCTGGACACACATGCAGGCTTTGGCCCAAAAGTGTCAACCTCGTATGGCCTATTCTATTCTTAATGGGTGAGGATAACTAATTTGAGGATAAACTTTTGATTAAAGTAACTATTATAATAACAATAAAAAAATAAATCAATATCACATTAATACAATAAAATACTTGAATATAACTAGGAATATATAATATACATATAATGAATGGAATATAAGAGAACATAGGTAGTGAAGATAGTGACTAGAGGATGGGTTTTAAAGAATTTCTGAAATGGGTGAGAGAGTTGTTAAAAAGTTGATATCATTATTATCAGTTTTATTTCCAAGTCTATGGAGTCTATTGACAGGTGGTAGTTCAAGTAATGGAGAAGTGTGAGCAGGATGGTGGCTAGTGGGGATGTGAAAATTTATTAGTCAAAGTAATTCAAGGGAGAATATCTTGTTGTTTAGAAGTTTATATAAAAAAAGAGATTCAAGTGAAATTAAATTTAGTTGCTGCTGCAGGTTGTCAATTGGAATATCATAATAGGATAACCACTTAAGAAGTTTGTGCTGAATTTGTTATAATAATTTAATATAGGTATTGTAGTCTGGGTATTAAGGAGCTGTATTCTAATAGGAAATAGACAAAGAATGTATTGGAGGGTAGAAATGGAGAGATTAAAATCCTTGGAGCAATGACATTAAATATTTATAATTGAATGATGAAACCACAATCAGAAAGGAAAAAGAGAAAGAAGATAAAAAAAGAAATGGGGAAAAGAAAAGTAATAGGGGAAAAGGAGATGATTCATGTCATTTTTAAAAACTCAGATGATATGAATAAGTCAGCAAGTAAGCAAAACGTATTTCCCAGGAAAGCAAATTTATAGTTTTGTCCCTGCAATTCTGAACTAAATATTAGAGAGTGTTTGAAGACTTCGAATATGATTGGTACATTTGGATAAGGAATGTGGGGAAAAAGTTGTAGATATTGAGAACATTTATTTAATTTAATTTATATTAAAACTTTAAGTTATTAATGTTGAAGATATTAAGATTGCTGCTATCTAATGCAGGAATGTTAAGCAATTTGAAGGCGATGAGCAGATTGATAGTCTATGGAAGTGAAAAATTTGAAAAAAAGGGATACTCCTATCCTTATTTCTCATTTGCATTTAAAACAATGTTAAATAAATAAATGCAGTTAAGGTCATAAAACAAAAGTAATTAAGGCAACCGTTTTTGCAGTTCCAACTTTAGCACACCTTCCCAGTTGTGGTTCTGGCCCTATGGGTGAAAGGAGGGTGCCCCTTTTATAGTTCATCAGCCTGTTAGTTATCATCTTTACCTTCATGACACAGAAGGTTGAAAGGATATGAATTTAATGCCTTTATAGATGCCTGACTGTCTGAAATGTATAAATCTGAGCTCCTTTCATATTTTTCTTTATTAACTCTTGTGCACAATGTTGGATTGCAAGGATTGTTCAGACTAGTCTGAGTGATTTTGCTAGGGTGTAATCAGGGCTCTTTTCTCCCTATGCTTAAAACTTGAATTTTCTTTTAATACATTTGTCTATTGACAATGTATTAAACATTGTACCTACATTAAACATGTAGGTCTTTATATAGCTGGTTGTTTCTAATGAACCATGATGACAGCCATTTCATAAATTCATTAAGGTTGCTCCAGGCATGTGGGGTTCGCCAAATGCTGAGTAAATGTTCACTGAAACTCTGATGAGTGGGGACGGATGCTTGATTATTTACCAAGCAATATTCAGCTATATTCAGTGCTCGCCATGCTCAGCTAATTGTTGGTTTTCTTGTCCGCTTCAAAGTGCACGAATATTCATGAAGTAGCTGAACTCAAAGCAATAAGTAACAATAAACTATTCTTAACGAGTATAGATGTATTAATAATAAATAAGAACATAGCGTTATTTCTCTTGGTCAAACTTAACAGTCTTGGAGTTCCTCAATCTGAACCAAAAATTTGGACTGCTTCTCTTTCAAATCACAAAAATCAAAACAAGGTTTTCGATGCATGGAAACAGATTGAAAGTATATACTTATATTTACTACTATTTATTTTTTAGTAATAAACTCCTAATAAGTATAGATGTATTAATAATAAATAACAACATAACATTATTTCTATTGGCCCAACTTTACATTCTCAGAGTTCCTCAATCTGAACCAAAAATTTGGACCGCTTCTCTTTCAAATCACAAAAATCAGAACAAGGTTTTCGATGCATGGAAACAGATCAAAAGTATATACTTCTATTTACTGCTATTTATTTTTCAATAATAAACTATTCCTAAACTAGTATAGTTGAATTAATGAAAGAACAACATAGCGTTGTTTCTTTTGGTTAAGAATGGATTGGCCCAACATAGTCTAGTTCCTTGATCAACCAGTAATTTGGAACTCTTCTTTACCAAATCACATCAATCGGAAAGAGTTTTTCCACGCATCAAAAGTAAGATGGGGCAACAGTACTGTGACTGATTTTGCAGCCACTACATAAAACAGTAACCGCAGCTTCATTGTTGTCCATCACAATTGGTAACAAGTTGAGGACTCGCACAGCATTTGGCGAATATTCGCTGTTTCCGCACAAACAGGTTAGTTGTACAAACACTGCATGTGTATATAAGTAAGCACGCTATTTAGCGAATGCCACAAGCAAATATATATGTGAGCATGCTCCTAAAATATGATTTTATGTATTAAAATTCTTGTATATTGTATATGGTTGCAAACAATTGTTTTAGAGACGATGACCATTAGTTTTTCCATCCTTAATGAACACTAAATGTGTTCTAAGCGAATAAACAAATTGTTGTATGAGTATAATGTATAGGTACAAAATATCTGTAAAAAATAATTGAATACTAATGTTTTTTTTAAAACAAAATAAGTCAATATATAAAATCGTACGTCTAAAATGTGCTTTGTACATTTGTTTGGATAATTTAACGCTTGTGCAATTAGATGGGGTAATGGAGTTTAGTTTAAAGTAAAGTTTGAGCTTGAGGGGGAAAAGGGCGGATATTCAGTTCAAACGTAGGCGCTCCCTAAATCGTACGAATGGAGATTTACAGTTAGTCAGAGGAAATTAAATCTTACAGAATCTTAAGTGTTGGAAGAAATGAGAAATGAAATGGTAAATACGTTAAATCCTCAGTACAAAGGCCCAAAGGAAATCGCCGGTCGAGTTTACCGTCGGTATACCTATGGGAGTTCACAGCAGTACCGAAAGTTGAAACTACAAATCTATAATCTTTTTACATTTTTAAAGCCGAATTAATTCAGTTTCGATCGGATTTCGCCTAATAAAAAATGAATAAATAAAAATTTCCGACTTTCAACTGATGGGACCGATTAAAAAAAAAAGAAAAAAAATCAGTTGGGGGAATTAATTAATTATCGGGAGGTTTGAGTTTTGGCTTGGAAAGGATATGGGATGGATGGGGGCTTCGGTGATTTTATTTTTTTTTGTTAATCTGTGAATGAAGTCGGTACGTTTTGAATAGTTTTTCAAGCCCCCTGAACGGCGTTTGTATCCGCGTATGAACGCCGGCTTTTCCCGGCCAGAAAATCGACCCTCAGTCCTGTTTTGTATATCTGGAAAAGTGCCTCTCTCACTGTACACGAAGATACTTTTCTTTCTTTTTCTTCATATTTACAATTCATAAAACAGACTCCGAGCTTTATATGGTATTTGTTTTCCCCCATTTGATCTGTCGTTTTAAAGTGATTTTTGTTTTGTTTTTAAATTCAATTTAACGGGAACGCAATGGACGGCTTGTAATTATGCCAGAAATGCATCGTGAACGGAGGGATTCCCGCTCTTCTCTCAAAGAAAAACCAAACGTAAGTACTTTTTACAACTTGGTATCAGATTTATTTTCACAATCAACGTCCAACCCAACTTGGTCAAAAACTTACACTTTAGTACCTTTCCCTCTGTTTAACTGTGAATTCTTTAATCTTGATGATTTTGCTCTCTAGGTTAATTATAGATCCCATTACTCACTTTGATTTGTCTAATTTAACTATTATAGTTATTACTTAATACATAAACATTAACTATTTTAAACTTTGAAAGGAAAATGGACTTGATCCTTATCTGTAGTCAACAGGTGAGTACAAACTTCTAAAGACTAGCTCGGAACTACAAAACAATAATGCGAGTCATAAAAAAATGCCCGTTTTTCTTGCTAATTTAAAAATAATTTTATTTTGAGACAATTTTTTTTAATATTCAAAGTATATGTTAAGTACAAAAAATACAGCAATCTACAGAATCCTGGATGGCTTTATAAGCAAGAGTCAAATTTCATTGTAACGCTTCCTGTATTTCTGTTTCCAATTTTTCTTTTTCTTTTGGACGCCTTGTTCCTTTGAGGCAATTCCATCGGCTGGGAGGCTCACAAGGGCTCTCTGAGCGGGTTGGCCCCGGACTCCGGGAGAGTGTTCTTTTCCATAAATTGTTTGTAAATGGTTTTCAACCACATTTTCCAAGAGTATGTCAATATGTTATTTATGTGAGGAAAGGAATGGTTGAGCCTTTGGTTGGCTGTGGCAGCAGATCCCTCAGCGGTGTGTGCATTGGAGGCCGTCCCGGCCTAAGTTAGTCTCTGACTTGGTCATTAAAAAAAAGTTGCCATTTCTAGGCCAGGTGTTGGATTTGTTCACAAAATCTTTCTTTCGATTTGGACAGAACAATTCTGAAACTCCATTTTGAACCTCATCCAGAAAATTAAATACATTCCGTTGAAGAATGGCCAGCAGCGATTTGCTTACAATTGGAATAAACAGGTGTTGAAATAAGACATTTGTGGCATGGGCAATTGAAGTCATGGTAGTTCAAGTGGTAGAGCAGCGATATCGGCATTTCACCTCCTTAGTGGTTTTTTTATTAGCCACTGAAAATGGTTTTGGGTAGTATTTTCATGAACTTATTTGAACAATGTTGACAATTCTAACATGGTATTAACCAAACAATAAATATAAACTCTACTTTCTCAAGACAAAATTACATCAACAGTGGTAATTTGGCTTTAATTATTGGTGCAATTCAGCAATCATGTGTTTGCTGTGATCACCGTATCAGTCATAAGTGGTACTCATTGCGGAATGAATTTCAGTTAGCTAACTAGTTTGTGCATTATGAGTATTTTATAATTTTTAAACTATTCACAGGCTTCATTGGTAAAGTTTGCGGTTCAGTTCCTTCAACTTATGTTTACTCAAATTTGTTGTTAAAATTTGGTAAAGGAATTGACTTAGTACACTTGTGGTATCCCTATTTTAATATCATAACTTATAGGGTTGGTGTTATCTCAGTCTTTAGGTATGGTTGACTATATTTATAAGCTTCATTTAAATAAGCTATCATATAAATTCAAAAATATTTGTCAGCTTATTTTGCTTATACATTAATAATTTCCTTTCGTTGCTTTGTGTTACAGACTGCCAAAAGACTGTGACATTTGTATTCTAAGATCTCATATTGTAAGTATGCTATTTTACTGCTTTAATTTCAGCAATCCATGAATAAAATGTCTCTTATAAAATAAATTAATAATGTATTGACGTTACATTTCCTATATTTATTTATTAATATATTTATTTTTAATTTGGCTAATATTAGTGATTATTCGTATTATTGGTGCAGGAAAATAAATATGAAGTATCATTTTTTTTTACTAATTACTTTAGTCTATATGTAGTTTAGACAGATTTCTAAAGTTGTAAAATTGTAACTTAAATGATCTTACCTCAATATAAATACTTCCAATTTTCCAAAGGAGTGGGGTTTTTGTAGTACCATGTGTTAGTTTAGAAAACAATGTACAATAGTAGTTATAAGAGGTTTTTCTATAGATCAAGTTAGATGTTGTAAGTTTGAATTTATTGAAGTTATATTGTTGCAGATTACAAGTGGTAAAACACAATGGAATTAAGGCTTCATAGCCCTGTTGGAGCAGGTGCGATCGTGCTTCATTGGCCTTTGCCATCATCTCTCAATCCGGATAATGATGACGATGCTGAAGAAGTGTTTGAAACCATCCGATTTGTTTGTGAAGATTTTCCACAACTCAGATTAGCTTTAAGTGAAGAAATCCTCAATAAGTACAACCCGACCAGTTATGATAGTGTCAAAAGTTTGTGCGAATATTTTAATGGAGTGATAGCTGAAATGCATTTATCAAATTCTACTCCTCCACTTGAGGTAATAAGAAAAAACCTTTCAAGGGATCTTCTTGAACACATCCTTGTTCAGGTTTATAATCAGACTGTGAAAGAACCAGATAAACTGAATCAGTATGAACCTTTTTCTCCAGAAGTGTATGGAGAAACGTCATTTGAACTCATCTGTCAGATGATCGATCACATGAGCATATCAGAAGAAGATATCTTTATAGATTTAGGTTCTGGAGTCGGCCAAGTAGTGTTGCAAATGGCAGCTCTGACGTCCTGTAAATTGTGTCTTGGAATTGAAAAAGCTGACGTACCTTCACAATATGCAGAGAACATGAGCAAGAACTTCCGTAAATGGATGGCCTGGTTTGGAAAGACTTATGGAGATTATAAGATAATAAAAGGAGATTTTCTTGATGATAAATTCCGCGAAAAAATAACTTCATCTTCTTTGATATTTGTAAATAATTTTGCTTTTGGACCTTCCGTTGATCATAATCTTAAACAAATATTTGCCGATTTGAAAGATGGGGCTAGAATTGTTTCATCAAAAGCATTTTGCCCTTTAAATTTTCGGATCACAGATAGAAATCTTACGGACATTGGTACAATAATGCATGTCTCAGAAATGCAACCAATGTGTGAATCGGTTTCATGGACAGGCAAGCCTGTCTCTTATTACCTGCATGTCATCGATAGGACAAAATTGGAGAGATATTTTCAAAGATTGAAACAGCCGCCGCAGCCAAAGAAACAGGGCAGAACTAGCAATTGTAACAGTAACAGTAACAGCCGTGAAGGAAGTGTCGAGAGTAACGGCAGAAGGAGTGCAAATAGAAACAACAGTAAACCACCAAAGAAACCTGTCTCCAATAAATGGAGTTCTGATGAAGGGAGCTCAGATAACGAGGCACCACGGGTCACAACGAGGAGAGCATGGACAGAATATTGCAAATTATTATCTCAAAACAATCAAAATAATTCATTCACAGGGAAAAATGAAAAAAATGGTGTAGTCAAGAAGGAAAGGGATATAAAATATCCTAAACGAAAATGCTCACAAAAAGTACCCTCACCCTCTCCTATTCGTCAACAACCAACTCGCACTTCTAACACTCGTTGTTCAAGATCAACTAAAAGAAAAAACATGACAAATGGTATTACAAATAAATGTCAAAAAACTTCAAACAATAGAAATCCATCAGCTGGTTTTGCCTCTTGGAACATTACTTCGAATCCTAGTACTTCTGACTCAATTTTCCTTGTTGATGACGAAGATAATGATAGAAGACCTGTACCCGAAACACTCAGGCGTTTACTACGCACTTATAAGACACAATTTCTAGACATGATGGAAACCATGAAGACTCAAAACTATATTAAAAAACTGAATGAAGAAATATTAAAGGAACAAGAAGGGAATTTAAGTTTAAAGTACAAAATTGAGTTTCTACAAAGTCACATTAAAAAACTGCAATTAGAAGGTACTGAGCTTCTTAAAAAGAGAATGTCTGAATTAGGAGTAGAAAACTATTTGCCAGCAACCTTCCTCGAACAAGCTAAAGATGTTGTACTAAAACACAAAAATCTTCAAATTCAGGTTACCAAGCTTGAACAGACTATTCAAAGCTTGGAAGAAGAGAGAGAAGAGTTGTACAGGCGGCGTTATAAAGAAATCGTCACCAAGGGAATTGAGGAGGGACTTTCAACTCCAATGGATGTAATAGATCAAACTTTCCAGAAAACTTTTAATGTATTTCCACAGCGGTGAAAAACTCGGATCAGTACATTTCAGCCTTACAGTAAAAAGTTACCCATGCTTTGTTAGGTGCCTTCAATAATATTATTTATTGCTGTGCTGTGTAAATAGTTTTCCATATTATTTTTAGTTACTGAATTTTTTACAGCAGAAAACGTTTTTATTCAAAATAAAAATTGACTGATCATGTCTAGTCCTTTTTAAGGGTTGGAAAACGTCTTAGGTCTAGATTTATTTTTCTTTCATAGTGACACCTAACAAAAAATAATAACTTTATAATAATAATTATAAATAAAACAATAAAAGACATTTTATTGGATTATTTTGCTGGGATATGTTGCTGCATTGAAACAATGGCTGTGAAACTTATACCATTTATAAGTAAAAAATAATGAAACTTTACACTTTTCTCTTTGAAACAATACAAAAACATATCCCATAAAATAATTTTGATAACCTTTTAAATAATTGATTAATAAATTTTCTTTCCATGGATTGTTTTGATTGCACATTCCTTGATTTCTTATAGATTCATTGTTCTGGTGCAAGTTATAAAGTTGTGTTGTAAAAGCACAAAATATACTATTGTTTATATACTCCAGACTAATGGAGTTTCTAAATAGGTAATTTACAAATTACATATTCTTGGTAAAGAATAAACATTTTTATAATAAAATTGAATTCACACATCAATATAAAACATGTATTCCTTTAAATACCTTATTTCTACATTTGTTTAAACTATTTTTTTCCTTTGCCTATCTATTTCAGTATTGGCCACAGTTATTAAACTGTATTTTAAATAAGGAAATTGTAAGCAGCTTGAATGTACATTTTAAATGAAAAAAAAAAAAAATGGTTGTTATCAAGTTATCAGAGATGACCATCATTACGGACTATGTTAATATAAAAATTTTTAATTTCTATTTTATGTAGGGTAGTCTCTGTCAAACAGTTAGCCAACAAATATAGTTCCAATACTTTATTAAAGTTGCCAAATTTCAGCTTTTTCTACCAATAAACATATCATTTATAGTATTTTATATAGATGCTGCTACAAAAACATCAAAGGTGCGATAAAAATAATCAAGACAAATTTTTTTTTTTTAACCATTTTCAAATTTTCTCAAATAGACAAACAAGTCAAGCATATAATTCTACATTTTTCAGACTTATGCCAATCTGTCAAAAAGAAAATCAAATATGTTAACTTCATTTTAAACATACCATAATTTCAGTTTTCCAAGTTTCAATTGGAAAATGGTTAGAAGCAGAGAAGAAAGATATAATTTTAAAAATTCCATTTCTATTTTGGTCCCATTAATTTTAACCCTTATCCTGACATGTGGCTCTGGAGATACAAGTACAAATACACATATTAAGTATGAAAAAAACATTTTTTCCTTGTTCCTGGTGATCTCACGAATTGATTCATAATTTCATAATTCATTATCAATTGATCTTTTAGCCTATATGTAACTTTTTTAAATAATTTTTTGTATCATTGCTATGAAGCAGGAAAGATGCTAGATTGTACATTTTTATATTTTTTTAAATGTATAAATGATGTTTAACAAATAATTTTTGTTGCTTGCAAATAGTCCTTAAACAAATATATGAGAGATATTTTATAATTATTTTTTTTTTATTTTTTAATGGATTCATAATGTGCTGGATATAGGTTTTACTGGTGTATCTCCTGAGATACATTATCAAACCCAGGAATGATTTTGTAGCTCTAATGCTGAAGAGGAAGAGGTGGATGAACTCATTTGTCTTCATCTCAGAGGTGAAGAAATTTTGGAAGAATTGAGAATTTTTTGACGTCAAATAGATTTTTCCTGTGGATGATAATTAGCCAAAACCCTCAACATACAACACCCCTCCATCAATTTTTGTTTTTAGATTTTAACTAACTTTTCAATTATTTTATCAGCTTATTCTTAATTATATAATTACTTAATTAATTATACACAATTTTTTTTAAATGAAAAATTTGTGTAACGTGCGATTTGAACCCGCGACTTTCGGCTAAATACGCCGCATTTGTGGCATGGGCGATCAAAGTCATGGTAGCTCAAGTGGTACAGTAGTGGCGCATTTAGCTGAAAGTCATGGGTTCGAATCTCGCCTGTGACACAAATTTTTCATTTAAAAAAAAATTATGTAATTAGTAATTTAGATTTTCACTTACTACTTATTTTTATATTACTTGTGTATAAATGTTATCACTTGTATCTTTAGTGAATAGCATGATCTTATTTTAAAATTGGCTTTGAGGCATGCAGCAGGAACAGATCGCTGATCCAATTATTTGTAATATAAATCTTTGTATCTTCTCTGTGTGATATGTATTACACATTGGAATGAATGTATTTATTTGTGTGAATGGAGGGGCTTATCCCCAATTACATAAAGGAATATAGAGTACTCTGGGGTAGTGTAAAGGCTAACAAGACAATTATATTTTTATCTTGTGTCTGTGTATTTGTGTTACTTTATCCACAATTGATGAGGCCCTGAGGGCTAGCAAAACGATAAAGAAAAGAAAGAGTCGGTTACCGTTATTCATACACCATAACTTGGCTAGAGAAACAAGAAAAGCATTTAATAGGAAGACATGAAAAAAACAGCTAAGAAAGAGAGGGGCAATGCAGTTTGCTGGCCCTAAAAATTAAAAAATTGGCTCTTATTAGGTAAAAAAGTATGAATTTTTTACATTGAAATCTTTGCATCATAGGACAGCAATATATTCTCAGGGGTAAAAATTTAAAATTGAATCCAATCAAAAAGGGAACTTTCAGAAATTAAAAAAAAAAATTACTGCGTACAAACAGGTAAAAATATGTCTATAAAATATTTAACTTTTTTTCTTTGCTAAGTTAATGGTTAAGGAAAAATCCACAAAAAATGTACAAATTGCAAACTTTATTTGGGTTATAACTAATGATGGACTGAGTTAATATGCTCGAATTATTATTATTGTTTGTTTTAATAGAAGGGATAGACAATTGAAAATTACTAGCCATTATGAAATGATCAGAAAATATATAGAAATAAGCAGGCAGTTTAAGCAATCCTCCCTGATAACAAACAAAGTGGAAAGGGATAGTAACCAGGAAGAATAATGAGCCATCAATAAACTAACAAATTGAGGATTTTTGACATATAATCTCACTGTCAATTGTAAATTGAGATAATCGTGTTCAATTTAAAATTGATAATAATAAAAATTACTACACTTTGATCTTAGCCAAAAGGCCGAGAAGCGTAGGAAGATATCTTTTACTAAAGATAATTTTGGGATTAGATACTGCATTAGAAAGTATAAACTATGGTTTTGGCAAGTAGCTATGGATTTTCAGTATTTTCCTACAAAACTGTTACTAGTTTCCAATATTCTAAATAGACTCAAATGAAAGAAACATTAAATTTATAGTATTGTGTTTATTTATTTTTTTTTTTCGACCAGGTAACGCATTAATAGTTCTTACAGTCCATGATACAACGGGTTAACGTTAAGCCCTTCTGTAGGATAGAAATTACTTTACTTTATTTCAGTAGTTTTTAGACTTTTACTACTACTCGAAATGAACTATAAAATTGATTTACTTGATTTATTCTATTTAATTTTTGACTAAACAATCAGTCAACTACGAGTTTGTAAGAACACTACTGTGTCCTCGAAATGAAAGGTCAAAAACTAACTTCATTGATTTCGTTTGTTAATTTTATTTCTAACACAGGGAATTTATTTTGAGACGGGTGAAACTAATTTAGTAGATTTATGTGATTTTTACAAAACATCTAATCCAATGTCTGTAACAGCCCAACAGATATTTGAAAACAAAGAAAAACACCGTTCTTCTAAAGTACTCAATTATGTAGTGTGCAAGAACCTTACTAGTCTTTGAGATAACGAAAAACTCGCATCTTTAATCTTTTTTCTATTCAACAATTAATAGTATGAAAGAGAGAGGGAGAGAAATTAACGAACTTAGATAGCTAAATTTGTTATACCAAACTACTAATTTAGTAGTTCGAGCGAACTTATTCTTCGAAATCAACGAAAAATGTACTTATCTCGATTTCTTTGAATTTTTTTTCGATTAAACTAGTCAATTACTAGTTTGAAAAATTCTTAATTGTCTTCGAAACGAACGAAAAACACGTAAATCGGTTTTTTGGGCTAAACTACTAAATTAGTATTTCTTATTCTTCAAAATAAACGAAAATTCCTTTAACTTGATTTTTTGGAGTTTTTACAACCAACTATATACAAAATTGTTCTATGCGAAGCCCTGAATTAATAAACATTGAAATGAACGAAAATTGAAATTTACTCGAAGTCTTTAATTTCTTTGTTAGTTTTCCAAATGAACGAAAATCGAAATTTACTCGATTTCTTTAATTTCTTTGTTAATTTTCCAAATGAACGATAATCGAAATTTGCTCGATTTTTTAAATTTCTTTGTTAAGTTTCCAAATGAACGAAAATCGAAATTTACTCGATTTCTTTAGTGTCTGCGTTAGTTTTCCAAATGAACGAAATTTACTGTATTCTTTATTTTCTTGGTTAGTTTTCCAAACGAATGAAAATACGAAATTTACACGATTTCTTTAATTTCTTTGTGTTTTACAAATGAACGAAAATTAAATTTACTCGATATCTTTAATTTCTTTGTTAGTTTTCCAAATGAACGAAAATTAAAATTACTCGATTTTTTAGTTTCTTTCTTAGTTTTCCAAATGAACGAAAATCGAAATTTACTCGATTTCTTTGTCAGTTTTCCAAATGAAAGAAAATTGAAATTTACTCGATTTCTTTAATTTCTTTGTTAATTTTCCAAATGAAGGAAAATTGAAATTTACTCGATTTCCTTTAATTTCTTTGTTTTTCCAAATGAATAAAAATTGAAATTTACTCAATTTCCTTTCATTTCTTTGTTAATTTTTCAAATGAACGAAAATTGAAATTTACTCGATTTCCGTTAATTTCTTCATTAGTCTTGCAATTGAACGAAAGTCTTAACTCTATTTGTTTGAATGATTTTGCCTTAGCTACTATTCAATTGCTAGTTTATAAGGACCTAACTAGTATATGTTAGAGAACAAAACCAAAGAGAGAGAGAGAGAGAGAGAGAGAGAGAAAGAGAGAGAGAGAGAGAACTTAGTGCATTTATACACAAATAAATTTATATGGAAATATATGTGAGAATGCTAATATATATATTTTTTCCACTATTGTAATGTTGTACATTGAAAATCAATAAGTAATAAAGCCATTTGAAAGAAAATAAATCACAAAATTCCTTCAACAACGAACGGATTTCTCTTTTCGGCATTAAAGTGGTCTCATCTTTCATTTTCGATATAAAATTTTATAGTTATGTTTAATATTTGTGTTCACTTTATTCTCGACATTGTACACCAAATTACAATGAAACATACTTATTTCTATTTTTTTCTGTATAAAAAGTTTGAATTGAGCTTTTTTTTCAAAGAAATTTCACTGCTTACACGTTTATTTAGATTTGAACTTTTATTGATGTTAAATGAAAAAAAAAAAGGTTTGTGCTTTTGGTTTTCATTCTCACGATAGAAAAGACAAAAGTTTATTCTTTGTTTGGAGGGAATATTTGTATAATCAATTTTATTTGTAGATCATTGATGCACTAGTGTTTAGCATGTAAAAATAGATGGAAATTTTTAAATATATTTTTATTCCCAATGCTTCAATAAATCCAAAAAGTAAATTTCAAAACAAACCCAATTTATAGTGTGCAAATCTTTTTTTTTTTTTTTAACCTTTTTTATATAAATTTTATAGACACTTGTTTGAAAATTCTTTTCTGTTTATTCGATTGTGAAAAACCATGTGGGGTAAATTGTTGACGTTAAGATAGAAAAATAGAATCAGACCAAAAAGCCGCCCTTTCCATTTTTTGAATTGGCACAGAAAAGGAGTAGGGGTCTGTGGGAGTGGCTATCGTTTTCCACTTTGAACGTTTGGCTTGTTTGCTTTCGCCTCTCCTCGTCTCCAGCACCTTTCATACGTGACTGCGACCATTTTCCTCAAGTCTTCTTAAGCGTCCTGCCACACTTCCATAAGCTATGGTAATATGAATTCGATTATAACATTTGTTTTGGTTTTACGTAATTTATTTAAGGATTCTGCTTTGAGTGGACATGACCGATAAAATTTTGCATTGTAGGGTTTTTTTCTGTTGGGTTTTGTGTTTGATTTTGTTGTCGAAGAGTTCTGTCAGAAAAACAAATCGAATGTTATATTGTGCTCTTATTGAATCTTTGCTTTTAACGATTATCTTTTATGGCTCGCGAGTCCCACCCGTTCGTCCGGTCCTGCTGATAACATTTCCCCGATGATTCCTTAATTTCTCTGATACGTAGTTGTTAGTAAAACTACAAGGAGAAAAAAAAATAACTCAGCATGGTGTTCAAACCGTCTTTTAACGATAAATCAGACTCGTAAACAAAGGTCTGTATTTAAAATATATATTATTTATTATAATATTATGAGCAAGTGTATTTATTTCTTTGAACAATTATTTCTGCGACATCACAAACAATCGAATACAAAAACGCAATAAAACAATTTTCCTCGTCATAATATTTTATTGAAACTTCGTACGAATAGATTTGCACGATATCTCGCGCCTTGGGTAGTTGTGTGCCAAGAGTAATGGAAAATTTATGGGAAGGTTTTTTTTGTTTATTTTTAATTTATGGTGTTTATATGAAAATCATTTCCATGTGTTTTTTCTATTTTATTTATTTATTTTTATTTTTGGATGTTTCGGAACTTATACCCATCCTCAGAAACCACAAAAAAAATTTCCTTACAAAACATATCATCATTACAAAAAGAATATTAGTATTTTACAATTATTCTCATAATATATTCAAAATTTGAGAATAATTGTAAAATAATAATTTTAATTCTTTTTGTGAAGATATGTTTAGTAAGGGAGACTTTTCGTTGTCGCTAGTCTCTCAGGGTAGGTATAAGTCCGGAAACGTCCAAAATGTAAAAATATAAAAGAAATAAAAACAACTTGGAAATTTTTTTCTTATAAAAACCATAAATGAATAAAAAGACAAAAAGTCTTAGTATATCCATGTTAAAAACACTTATAAAAATTTATTTTTAAGTATAAATCAAACTCGTTCAGTGTTTATAAGATTTTTTTAAAATTGTCTAGCATTTTTATACACTTTTGGCTTGTTTACATTTATAAACAAACGGATTAGTCAGGTCATTGGCGTTTGTTTACAGTAGGGATGATAATAATCTGGTTAAAAAAATTCAATCCATTTTATATAAACATGATTAAAATGTGATATAAATCTTTCTGAATCTGATTGAAATACTTGTATATAACGGTTAACTTCGAATTTTCTGTTATGGATAATTTTATTCTTTAGGTCAATTTAGAAGGTTTTAGGGTGAAAATTTCCTAGATCGGACTGTAAAAATTAAACAGTAAAAAATAAATTTAATTGCAACCTTCTCAAAACCAACACGACATATAGTAGAAAGAAATGGAAAATAAACCGTACTAATCGTTGTAAAATAATTAGAAAGTTTATGAAGTGATGTTATAAATATCTCAGGTAAAACTGGGACCCCCTTTCTTAATCAATGTAGCAAAGCTGTGTCGGACTGCCGGTTTTCCGTCCTCCAAAATAACACATTAAAAGCCCAGAAATGGCCATGTTAATGACATTTGCGAAGAAAGACTTGGATCAATGTTTTTTTTTTTTAAATATATGTAATCGTTAGTTATAACGTCTTTTTAATATTTGCACATGGTTTTACACCAAACTTCTGAACAGGTGTCTCTTTAATTTTATAAAACCTCTTGAAAAGATTTGCTTTGAACACGCTCATGATTTTACGATTTTACATCAGGCAAACAATTTTTTTTCCAAATATTTTAAAGCGAATTGTGTGTACAATTTTTTATTCAGACTTCAATCCGAAATATATATCGCTAATTGTACAGCTAAGCTGAACATATAAAAATAAATGTTCCGTATTAAATTTGCAAATTTTCGTTCGATAAGTCCATTTTTTCCTTTACGTTTTGTCTATACTACAAAAAAAGTAAAATTGTTAAAAATATTTTACATTCGTGGCTGAATCCGCTCGGTATTATTATTCCTGCGATAGAAAACTTGTTTGCTTACTATTGTTTGCTTTATGTTGTTCGTGAATCGTTAATGTAAACATTGGGTTTCATTTTCATCAAATGTGCTGATCGTGTTCAGAAATATTTGATTTTTTTTCTTACTTTAGTTTAAGTTTATTCGTTTATTCGCGCTTTCTTTTCTTTTCTGCAAAATTAGTTAATAAGTACGTGTTTTGTTGGCTTTAACACAATGGGGTACGGGCCTACTCAGGCTTTTAACCCCTCGGGTCCTGGTCGCCCGCCCTGTGTAATATATGGCTTTAACACATTTATAATAAAATGCTTTGAAAAAACATCGTATTTTGGCTATATTCAAGGCTTGTAAGCTCAAAACCACCATATTTCCAAGCCGGCAATCGATTTTCAACGATTTTTGTTTTTACTCTTTATTTGAAAATAAAGTTAAGTGATCACGGCACATAATAAAATGTACTAAAAAGCTTTTTTTTCTTACGCAAAATGGGTTAATAAATATGTTATACGGTCTACATTTATAATTACATGCTAAACAGAAAACTCAAATTTTGCCATTTTTAAGGCTTGGAAGCTCAAAACAGCTACATTTCAGGTCAGTGTTCAATTTTAAACGATTCAAGAAAAACGCCAAAAACCCGAAAAAATCGAAAAAAATTTATTGTCTTTTTCGATGTAAAAGGCTCGTAGGACACGTTTTTACTGTTTACTCAAAAAAAAAGTTTAGATGATCACGACAAAGATAAAATGTACTAAAAACCTTTTTTTTCTTTCGCGAAATGAGCGAATAAAAATGTTACATTTGTTTTGACACATTTAATATAACAAAAAGACTGAAATCTTTGCTATTTCCAAGACTTTAAAACTCAAAAATTTGGCAACTTTACAAGTCAGCACTCAATTTTCAACGATTTTTGTTTTTACTCTTTATTTCTTTTGAAAAATGGTAGATTAAATATGTGTTATGTGGCTTTGAAACATTTATAATAAAATTCTTGAGTCAGCACTTAATTTAGAATGATTTTTGGTTTTTTATTTTTACTCTTTATTTGAAAAATGTCAGGTGATCATGGTATACATAAAAATTTATTAAAAGATTTTTTCTTTTACAAACTGGGTTAATAAACATGTATTATGTGGGCTTTGACACATGAAATGCTTTTAAAAAACTTCAAATTTTGGCTGTTTTAAGATTTTAAAGTTAAAAAATTTGGCAGCTTTGCAAGTCAGCACTCAATATCCAAGATTTTTTTAATTTTTGTTTTTACTCTTTAATTAAAAAGCTTTTTTTCTTTTGCTGAATGGGTATTAATAGGTGTTCTGCCGTGTGTGAGCTTTGATTAGTTTTAAAAATGATACACATACAATTTTACGGAATTGCAATCGAATAAATCCCATAAGAAGAAAATACCGTTAAAACCTCACAAAAATGGACATTCACACACTCAAATAAAAAAAATAAATAAATATTTTCCATCGATATCTATCCCCATATTTATCTCAACCTAACCAAAATTTATTAAAGTATTTATTTCATTACCCAGAATAATTATTTTAAAAAAATGCTATATTCAATCCGTTGTAATTGGTACAATATTTACAAGTCCATTATATTTAGTGCTCTATTGACCAAATTACTCCTTTCAATTAATTAATCTTTCTATATAAGGTTTTGATCGAAATGAAAAAGCTGGTGCCACGAGCGGGATTCGAACCCACGACCTTCGGCTCAATTCGCCGCTGCTCTAACCACGAATTAGAATCCCGCTAGTGGCACTACCTTTTTCAATTCAACCAAAACCTTACATAGAAAGATTAATTAATTGAAAGAAGTATTTACAAGAAAGACAACAGTGCATGTATATTTCTATTAGTTATCCGTATGTTTTTTAGTTGGTCCTACTTAACCAAAGCAATTAATTAATGCAAATTTATTGAAAATTTTTATGTAAAGTGTGATTGAGATAAAACATTATTGTCACAAGCGGGAATCGAACCCACGTCCTCCGGTTCTATACCCACGTGCTCTAAACTTCTCACGATAGATCAAGCGATTCACTTACAAAGAGAAGTTTTTACTTGCTGTCTGTTTTCCTTCTTCTTATTCCGAACTCTTTCCCGTGAATATCATTGAGCTTTATTATTTTTATTTCTACACCTTAACTTTTTGTATCGGAAATTGCATTTCTCGTAACGCGGTTGTAACTGTGTTGAATTTTTAAAAATTCTATAATTTTGACAGTTGTGACCGTCAGGGTACGGCTTTCAAATATTTTCGAACTTTTATTTTCTTGGCCGATTTCAAGTTTTAAGCCGTACGCATGGATCAATAAGCCTGTCAAATAACGTTAATACGACGAATGCCGAAATGAATCGAATGATGTGACTTCTATTCGAAAGGGGGGAAAAGCGAGAGTTCGCGGATCCACAGTTATTGAAAAATAGAGATAAATTGTTTTGTTTTTTTTCCCAAGTAGAGATAGTAGAAAATATAATAATAAGTTGTAGTTTTGTCTTCTATTTTTACCACAATAGTCGTTTTTCTCGACTAATTTTGTTGATACAAAATAATATCAATATTATTTTGACTTTCCGTATTCAAAGATAAACAAATGATATCAATATTTCTGATAACTTTATATATNTTTTTTTGTCTAAGATTTAAAAAAATCAAATATGTGAATGCAGTTGTTTAAGATTTAAAAAAGGTAGCTTTTGAGATAATTATTCACGCATTACAATTCGTCCCAACTGCGCCGTCACATTTTGTCGTATCTTAAAAAGAGATATTTAAAAAATAATTCTACTTATCGAAATCACAACCAATTTAACGACAAGGCCTTTTATTCAATAAGATACAGATTACCCTGGATAGAGATAATATTCTCTTAGATAAAAGCCAGGCCAATGAAAGTAATGGACTTCTATGTTTGCCTAGTTACTGGCATGAAATCAATTGTCACGGGTTTCACGTTTTTCTTTTATCCAGTCTTGAGACGTTTTACAGATGCATAATATTTCAATTTTTCGAATAGAAGAAACACATTTTTTTTTTTAAACCGACCAAAATTTTTCTTTACAAATAGTTTTCCTTTTGTTGAAAGATCCTTTTGTTAATTTAAGATCGGCTTAAGATAAATCCCTTTTTATTTTGATAATTGGAGAAATGTCTGATTGTAGACGAACTACAAACGGTCATTGTTCTATTGTTTTGTCAAGTAGCATTTTCTCAATAGATTGTATACTTTTGGTTAGTCATAGCCACAAAATTCCTTTCGAATTTTATATTATCTCGAGATAAACAGCTTAGAATGATTCATGCCGATTTAAATAATTGTGCAGAACTATTTTTTAATATATGTATAAAATAAATATTTTTATTTTAATCGTTTGCCTGTTCGTGTACAATTATTGTTTTTGTTACTTTAATCCTAAAAAGATAAATTGACCGAAAATTTAAAAAAATAAATATTTTATGATTTTTTTTTTAAATATTAAAATATATTGTTTAGTATTGAAATCAGTTGACTAATATTATTCCAGACTTGAATGAAAAATCGAGAATTAGAAAAAAATTTCATTGGCGTTAATTTATTTAAATTTATTCATTCAATTTGCAGTCTTCTTTATCGTGATCGTCTAACCTTTGTTGAAGTAAAAGAGTAAATACAATTATTTAAAAGTCATTTAAAATTGAACGCTGACATGGAAATTTACGAAAATTTTGAGCATCAAACCCTTAAAAGTAGTCCCAATTTGACTTTGTTGTTTAGAATTTTAGTATAAATATATAAACGCCCTCTGACCCGTTTTTATTAACCCATTTTGGTATGAAAAATGATCTCAACGAGGGTACGCGTTTAAATAAACGTAAATAATCCATAATCAAACAAAAATTTTTTTAAATAAACCGTAAAAACAAAAATCGTTCAAAATTGAGAATTTTAAAAGTGTCAAAACTAACATAGCACGTATTTATTCACGTATTTTGCAAAATAAAAAAGCTATTAGTATATTTTATTTGTGCCGTAATCACCTAATCTTTTGGCAAGTAAAGAATAAAAACAAATGATTATTTGGAGATCATGTATACCGCACAAATAAAAACGAAAATCCAAAATTCGTTTAAAATCGTGTGCTGACTTGTAGATTTGGCAAAATTTTGAGTTTCAATCTTGGAAATAGCCAAAATTGTTGTTTTTTTTGTAATTTTTTTTAGTAATTACAATTATTTATTTTAGTAGTTTTAATAATTAGCACATTT
The DNA here is from genome assembly GCF_000648675.2 of Cimex lectularius. NCBI lineage: Eukaryota > Metazoa > Arthropoda > Insecta > Hemiptera > Cimicidae > Cimex > Cimex lectularius. Next base: position 398,478 of record NW_019392736.1, read on the forward strand.
TGCACAAGAAAAAAGCTTTTAGTAAATTAATTTTATCAGTACCGTGATCACGATTTTTTTAAGCGTTTTATTTGCTTCAAAGCCTTTGTAACACGTATTTATTAGCACATTTTGCACAAGAAAAAAGGTTTCAGTAAATTTTTATCAGTACAGTGATCACGATTTTTTTAAGCCTTTTATTTTAAATGCTTCAAAGCCTTTGTAACACGCATTTATTAGCACATTTTGCACAAGAAAAAAGGTTTCAGTAAATTTTTATCAGTACCGTGATCACGATTTTTTTAAGCGTTTTATTATAAATGCTTCAAAGCCTTTGTAACACGCATTTATTAGCACATTTTGCACAAGAAAAAAGCTTTCAGTAAATTTTTATCAGTACCGTGATCACGATTTTTTTAAGAGTTTTATTATAAATGCTTCAAAGCCTTTGTAACACGCATTTATTAGCACATTTTGCAAAATAAAAAAGCTTTTAGTAAATTTTTATCAGAACCGTGATCACGATTTTTTTAAACGTTTTTTTATAAATGCTTCAAAACCTTTGGAACACGCATTTGTAAGCACATTTTGCCAAAGAAAAAATATTTTATTAAATTTTCATCTGTGCCGTAATCACGATTTTTTTTTTTCAAGTGAAGAATAAAAACAAAAACCCAAAAATATTTTAAAATGGATTGGTGACATCTAAATTTGGCAAAAGTTTTGAGCTTTAAAATTTATTGTTATAATTGTTTAATATTGTTTTAGATTTGCCAAATCCAAAATAGCATTCACTAATTTTGCAAAAGTAAAGACCTTTTAGTAAATTTTTATCTGTACATGAAAAAAAAAGGTGAAAAGTTAATGAAAGTCTTTTTGTATACAATATAATTTTATTTGGTGTTTAAATTACCTAAAAAATGTTTAAATGTGTTAGTTAAAGCTTAAAAATTCCTCTATACTGCAAAACACTTGGTATATCAATTTTTTATACTTTATCTATAAATACATTAAAATGTATTTTTTTTTACTTTTTGGGATTAAATTATAAAATAATATGCAGGAGTAATTTATACTAATTCCACTTTTTTTCTATTCTATTATAAGGAACACTAAATAGTTTCTTCTGTTATACAATAACTCTTTAGTTTGACCAAAATTATCACAATTAAGGTAAACATACTGATTGATATACATTCTTATATATAAATTGAGGGAACTGTCAAAATACAGTTCTCTAAATTTATTTTTGCAATCCTGTTTGTATGACAGCCCACTTATTATACTTACTGCCTTTCTTTGCAAGCTAGATATCTTGTTCATGGATGATGCTACCCCAGACCAAATTAGCGTACCTTATTTTATTATCACAAGTTGCATAATAGGCAACCAGTATTGTTTTTTGTGTTACATTAGTGTTTAAAATCCTTATAAACATAAACTTTGACTTAAAATTTTGGTTAGCTTATCAAAGTGGATTTTTCATGTCATACATGGGTCAATAAAGACGCCTAATAGTTCTACAGCATCAGGGTTATCAGGTACCAATTTCAGATCTTTGAGATCACAAATCATAGTTTATGATTTCTTTCGTTTAAGGTTAGACCATTTTTTAAACCAAGATTTTAGCTGCACTTGTAAGAGTTTGTTATTGTCTACTAGAGTTAATACCTACCTTCTTTTTACCTTTTGGGCAGTGTGGGTATCATGTGCAAAAGCGCTGGAACGTACCAGCAGAAAACTGTTATACAATTTATTTGTGTAAATAATGTATATAATCCGTTATATAGTCAGACCAACCTTGATTTTAACCAATTAGAGTATTCTTGTTGTTGTCTAACTTCGAACAATCTTTCTGAAAGATAAGAGGTCAAAAGTTCAGCAAATTTTCTTGGGAATATTACTTTAAGCATATATGTTAAAACTGTGTGCCAAACCTTGTCAAAAAAATCTTGGCATGCAATACATGTCAGTAATTCTATATATCTGATCTATACAAAGCTTGGCATATTCGCTTTTTCAGTGTAGGGTTTGGTAGTTTTGTTATTGTACTGATCTCAGCCGCTTTCCAATTCAAGTAGTACAAAGTAAATAAATGTTACCATATTTTATTTTATTTATTAAAAAAAAAAATATTAACATTTTTCACAAAACATATTGACACTTTTTAGTTTTTTAAATTAAAAAATAAGATACTGATGACAGATGTAAATTCCCAAAAAGTCCAAAAAAACTAATGGAAAAATAAAGCAGCAAAAATATAATAAATTAAAATTAATAATAATATTAACATGTTTTATGGTTATATTTATATACATAAATATATAGTATATTTGTAGTTTGTTCATTTCATATAATTTTCATCTGCCTAGATGTAAATTTCGGAAATGTCCAAAAAAATTAATCTAAAAATAAAGTAGAAAAAACCACAGAAAAGTTTTTATAAAAAAAATAATAATAATAACGATGAGCTAGATTATCGACCTGCTGGAAACATGAAGTTTTTTCGGAGGATCTACGGAAGAGGTCAACACAGAGAAAAACTTCCTTTCGGTTTTCACCGAGCTTTCGACAGTTTTTATACTGTCATCTTCAGGGCCTGTTTTATTATCATATAAAAAAAAAAAAATTAAAAACAATTTGTTTTTCATGTTTTTAATTGTTTTTTTTGTATCTACTACACGAAACATGTAATTAATCATTTTCCGTAGTGGTTTTGTTCTTTTATACATCTGAACTATAAAGCACACAATACGCAAAATTAGAAGCATGTGATTCGTAAAGTTCTGCCTATATGTTCTGAGGGTTAATTTTCAATGGTATGTTAAAAAAAAAGATGTATTACTTTTCTGCCTTTTGGGCTTGGTTCATATATATCTTCAGCATCACTAGTACATAGCTTCTTTTCCTACACAATCAGAATCATTGTCTTTGATTTGCTGCTACAGATTTAACCTGATAAAACGAACTTAATAAGTTATTCTGCATATTATACACAATTATAAAACGAATAAACTCCTGCTATGCTTTTCTATTAAAAAATGACATTTACAGTTAGCCTAGCTACCCATTAACGACAATCTATTTTATTATTATAAACAAACCATTTTAATTTTAATTTAACTATATAATTACACATTAAATCCATTATATTTCGTGGTCTATTGACCAAATTACTTCTTTCAATTAATTAATCTTTTTATGTAAGGTTTTGGTTGAAATGGAAAAGTCAGTGTGACGAGGGGGATTCGAACCAACGATCTTCGGCTAAACAGCCGCTGCTCTACAACGAGCTATTGTGACTTTGATTCACTCGGACACCAACTCCCCAACTCAACTTACAACTTTTCGAATTTTCCCACCTTTTTGTCGTTCTTCAAATGTCGTGTAATCAGGATTCGATTCTCGGCGAAATACGAAGTGGCCACAGGGAGCTTTGAAGTTATACTTCATTTTACTCATTAAATCCATTATATTTCGTGGTCTATTGAACAAATTACTTCTTTCAAATAATTAATCTTTTTATGTAAGGTTTTGGTCGAAATGAAAATATAAAATACGATTACATTTTCTTTTTGTTTCAGGAGGCAGCTTCAAATGAAGTAAAACATTTAAAGTTAAAATTAACAAACCCTGCAAGAAATAAGAATATAGAATATAAATTCCTAGAAAATCCAGATGTTGGTAATATCATACTAGATGTTATTAGATTGGCGAGGGAACAGTATCCTCAGTTGGATTGTCTTCTGAGTGAAACAGTGTTACGGCGGTATGACATCACAAAACACAAAAGTTTGAATACATTATGTGCATATTTCAACAGGAGTATTCGTCATTTATTCTACAATGTGCCATACCCACTTGAAAATACGGCGAATAAATCTTTACTCGAAAAGATTTTCAGCATAGTGGTGAAGGAAAAACATTTACCAAAAGATGTCTTCAATGATAAGAACTTTGAGAGTGTTTGCAATATATTTGAATCTTTAAACTTGACAGAAAATGATTCAATTTGCAACATTGGAACTGGAATAGGTGAAATAATATTACAGCTTGCTTCTTATTTGACGCCCTGCTCTAAGATTGTCGGTCTTATGGAAAATTGTATACCAGAGCATTCTAAAATGTTTCACATTCATTTTCAACAGTATGCTGATTGGTTTGGGAAAAAAAATAAGAAAATCCATTTCATTTGGCCTGACTGTTTTTCATTACCACAATTTGTAAATCAGATCGGTACGTACACCATCATATTTATTGGAGAGTCAATACTGGAAAGAGAGATACTTTTAAATATGATTTCATTGTTAAATGAGAATACAAAAATATATTCAACATCGTTAATTCTTGAAATGAAAGATTCTCTAGGGCTAGAATGTCTAACATCTACGAATGAACATTATCCTTTCATTTACATGAAAAAACATACAGAAACAACAAAACTATTAGGTGATTCGTTAATAAATTCCAAAACTGAAATAAGAAAATTGAGTCTTGAACATAACTTAGAAGAGGAAAATTTGCAAAAGAATTCTTGCGACTTTCTCGTAAAGGATACAGAAAGCAGTATTGAATGCATAAATAATGGCCCTCTGAAAATCTTTACTGAAGATTTAAATGATGCTGAATTATCAGACAGCAATTTTATTGGTGTTCAAACAAGAAGATCATGGGCAGAATGGTGTAGAAATAAGGTAGATTTTCAAGTAAATAATATCAGCAAGGATAATAGTGATTTAGATCGAAGAGTTAAACAAAATGATTCATTTTCAAGAAAGCATAGATTTAAAAAATCACAGATATCTCGTTCCAAACTTGCCAGGACAAACAAAGTTAAAGATAATTTAGAAAAGTGCGACTTTAATATGGAGGATGGTGATGAGGAACCAAGAATAAGTGGTATTCCCATTGATGTCTATGAAAAAATGTATACAATTCTATACAAAAAAGTAGAATTTTTTAGTATTAAATGCCCAACTTTTTTACTCAAAGGACACGATGAACAATTTAATGAATCGTGTTTCAATAGTTCAGATATTGGAACAAAATTGGACTGAATAAAGTGATATCTAAGTTAATTCTAAAATGTCAATAATTATTCAAAATTAATATAAAAATAATTTTGAATTGTTAAATGTATTTTTATATAAATTACATTTGAGTAAAAGTCAAGTGAAAACTACTTTTAACTTGAACTGAAATATTTTGGTAAAAGAATTAAGTTATTAAGTATGTAGTGTAAATAAGTGTTTTGAAAAATAAACATTACAGATAAAAAGCAATGGACTTTTTTAATTACATGCTTTTTTAAGTATACATATATATTTTTTTAAATAAATAAGGATCTCATATTAAAGATAAAGCTTTAATTAAAATAAATGTAAAAAGTTCCTTCAACATGTTTTGTTTTTATTTAAATAAATATTTAGAATATATCGATTTTAGTATTTTAAAGCTAAGCAATATTTACAAAATAATTTATTTTTCACATAGTGAGAAAACAATGTACTTTTAATAATATATGGATATACTTTTTTAAAACAAAAATGTAATATAATTTGCCTACAAAAGCATTTTACTGTCGTTAATGTTTTTTCAAAATTTTAACATAAAAATGTGACCAATTGTATGATCCAAATTCTAATATAAAGGCAAATTGTTATTTAATAGCTTGTAAAAATGCAAACATAACCATACATTTTTGTTTTTTCTACTTATTTGATGTATTTTGTTGATTCAATTGTAGACAATAATGTAAAAACAAAATATATTTTTAAAATATAAGAAATGGGTGTCTGTTTTTCTATTTTTGCTAAAGAAGTTTTATCCAAAGAGATAACACATTATAAAAACAGGCTGTTTTATTATACAATATTTATGTGTGAAATATAATGTAAATATATTTTATAATGAAAGATATTTATTTCATTTGCACCTGTTTAGAAAAAATAGAATTCCTTATTTTGACTTTATTGCCAATGGGGTTTTAAGACCACTACATTAACATCTATTCAGTTCTACTAACCCTCTAGACCCATAGTACATAACAACGTAAGAAAACTTTCACTAATTTACATATAAACCATTGCTTAAAGACTTTATTTTCAAGTTTATCAGCTTTGTTAATCTCCTGGCACAAAGATCCAATTCAATTTTCCCCAGGCAGTAGACCAATAAAACTATAAAAGTTTCTTTTACCAAGAAAAGGGCATGAGAAGGACAAGAGCAAACTATGGTGTCATTCCCTTATATAATGAAGTAAAATATCTAGCCAATTTTTGATCAATGACAACTAATTTAAAACAAACAAAAGAGGAAAAATTAACTTGAGTAAAGGCCTTTGTTGGAAAAGCTGGGAACTAAGTCTATACATACCCCTCTTTTATACACAATGGCTGTTAAGGCTCGTTAACCTACAGATTAGTGGTTTGGTGGATGAACTCAGAGTTGAGAGTAGTCAAGAAAATATTCAGGGCTGCCCAGAGGCTAATGGACGTTGCTGGGGCAATGAAGACATCTCCATGCTGAGCAGGAACTATCTTTTTAAAAAGGATTAAAAGACGTGTGATTTTTTTTTGTCTTATGATCTTTCCATATTAGCCATGACGAATTCTTATATATGTTGTTCAAATTGGGGGTTATCGGGAAAAAAGGGCCAAAGGCGACGGTGGGAATCGAACCCACGACCGCGGCGTGAAAGTCTCTCATGCTAACCACTCGGCTACCGCAGTCCCCTGTTTCTACACTTCAAATGCAACACAAACTTTGTGTTAACCATGGTCCAATTCTCAACCCTTTCTCAGATACTAAACTTTTTTTCCAACTATCTATGGTTTTTCTCTAAATTCTACTTGTAGCTCATGTATTTGTTTTTGGGGAAATCCGGACGTACTTAAAAGAGCATTTAGTTTTCTTTACGAAGGTACCCTTATAGAACTTTCAGTTTAAGTTTTGCTTAAAAAAACTGCTGAAAAAATTCATGTTCCAAATTTCACAACTCCTTTGTTTAATAAGCTTTCTAGCAATATACCCTTTTTTTAATTACATCAAACCAAAATGCAAAAATTATGGAAAAGTACTGAGGATGCAAAAAAATTTTTTAAAAATGGGATTAATACAGCAATTCATCCTTGGAAAAATTTCTGGTAAAATCCATAATGCCCAGCCAGACAGAAAGTGATCTGTGGCTTATGACTAAGGCAGACTGGCAACCTAGTTGTACTGCTCAATTTGTATCATCCCTGTCAGTCTGAATTTGTGAATACAATCTATCAGTTTAAGAGACCAGTATCACAGAAATAAATAGAAATAGTCATTTGTTAAAAGCAAAAGGTAAAATCAATTAAAACTATAAATAAGGTATAAACACACATCACAGAAAAAAAAGGTTTATTAATTAAAAGATAACATTTTTTTTGTTGAAAAACTTATTAGTCCAAAAAGTTTAATCCAGCTGCAAGAAAAAAAGAAAAACCAATAAATTATTCAAAAATAATTTAACAATAATCTGAAATACCTTTTTAAAGCCGATATCTGCGGCATATTCTCTGAAGCACTGCCTACAAAGGTTTAGACCATACTTCCTGATCAAACCATGACCATTGGCACAAGCCCGGCTGTAAATAAAATAAATCCATTCATTTATCTAAATAATTCTAATAATAATTAATAAAAAATTAATGATGTTATAGAAATTTTACAAGAATGCTTTGAAATATAAGTAAAACTCTATTTTTCATTATGTTAAATGTTATTAGGAGTGCTGAAATGTCAATGAGAGAGAAAAAAGAGAGGGAAGGAGAGAAAACAATTTAAGAATAATTATTTTAAAAAGTCAATTGATTTTCTGTGTGTGTCCTGAATATCAGAATTAACTGAGATGTCTCGTTTAAATCCAATTGAATACCTTGGGTAATGGAGGATGTCTAAGCAAAATATGTATAATAATAATATTTGGGCCTGACAGACAGCTGAGGTCATTGCTGGTTACTGACTATCTGGTTTTATATGTATACTAAATTATTATTCAAAAATTCTACACTCTCGTTTGTACCTAAGCTTGTCAAATATTGAATACAAACAAAAGTTAAATATATAAACAACTAATTATTGTTTTTATCTAAAGTCTTGGTTAAAAAGAATAATTAATTGAAATTATTAATATGGGAAATTATAACCATTAAACAAAATAATTATAACCACTAAAATAAAATATATGGATTTATATAAACAGTGTCCAACAACCTATTGGAACCTGGAACTGCATAGGGAACCTGAAAATTACGAAAATACCCAGCGTAACTCCAGGGCTCCTCTAAGTGAGTCCAGGTACCCATCCTGAAAAAAAAAAACATGGCCAGCAAATACAATCCCTGCCCAAATCATGAAATAGTACATCACACACCAGGTATCAGTAGTACTCTATATTCCTACACTGGTGTACCATCACACCCAATCAAACACAATAGTCTGGAACTCACTCCATTCCCGCTAATAACTTTTACTACCCAGGCATCACACACTCACCTCAGATCCTAAACCTTTTACTTAGTAAATAAATGACAATATAAAGTGGGGAATACACTTACCCGACACAACACAACATGACCCAAAGCTACCTGACACAAATTCAATGTCCAATTTTTCAAAAGATTGTATTATCAGCTACGCTACTCTACACTATGTGATGCAACCAAGTTCTCCAGTGTCCAGATTTTCGTCAAGTAGCGTTGATTACATTCAAAGACAAAAGAACAGGGACTCATATTTTTTGTAGATTATGTCAAATTATATGAATTTTTGAACTAATATTAATTATAACATGCTTATTTTAATGTAAACCAAGTTAAATGAGATCCAAAAATTCATGAGTTTTTACAAAAATTATTTAATTGTGATGGTTTGGCAGAAAATTGATCAAAACACCAAAATACCATTTATTGATAGAAAGAATTTAACTAACAATTAATTACATGATATTGTTTATAAAAATGCATTGAGAAAAAAAAAAAAGACAAGGTGTTGGGCACATCATGTTGTGTTGTGTCGGGTGTATTCCCTACTTAAGACACTGGTAATACTTTCTACGACCCCAGAGGTGCTTCTTTTTTGAACAATCACTATCCTCGATATAGCTCATTTTCACAACTTTGGTCACTATTTAATTATTCAGAAATCATGAGATGCGGTCTAGTGTGATGTAGGTTTCAGAAAAACATTTTCTTTATCGTGCCAACGTTTCGATCTTTATTGAGATCATCTTCAGGGCCTTGTGTTGTCTGCATTTCAGCAAAAAAGTTCTCTGGTTGATAGCCGATGCGAGTTTCTTCTCATTGTTGGCGATGTCCTTCAGAATACTTTTAGCTGCGTGTCCATATGTAGTTGAAATTTGTTCATAGAATCCCATGTTCTTCGTTCTTCTCGTGTAGAAATGTGTGCTGATTAGTAACCGTTAATCGATAATTATTCAGAAATCGTGAGATGCGGTCTGATGTGATGTAGGTTTCAGAAAAACATTTTCTTTATCGTGCCAACGTGTCGATCTTTATTGAGATCATCGTCAGGGCCTTGTGTTGTCTGCATTTCAGCAAAAACACTCACTATACTTACCAAAGGGCGGTTTAAGCCACCACCTCATGGTAATGTGCATACATAATTTTATGCACATATATTTAAGGCTGGCAAGTTAGAAAATGTTATTGAACTCAGCAAAGAATTTATTCATATACAAAATTGAAAGAGCTGGCAATGGAAGACCTGGGAAGTACAAGTTAACGTCTCACAATTACAATTAACTGATAATACAATAACAATTATAACTAACCGTATAACATCAATAAAAATTAAATATTGAGACTACTAATTTTTTTTTACAATAAAATTCAATCTAAAACCAGCTTTGGAACGCCTTTAACCTAACTCTTATTACAACACATGCTAGAAGAAAAAAATCTTACCAGGAACGTGATCCTTGTCCGTATTTACGGGGATGTGAGTACCAAATGTTTGAATGACCCATTTTATTGTTTTTTTCAAATAAATCTTTCAATCAAATTGAAGACCACGTGTCAGTAATAAACTTTACAGACCGTACAGCGCTCTGAAACGAGAAAGGGTTAACCATTAAGCAGTAAGCACCGCAGTCCACAGTATAGCCACTAGCCAAATGGTCACACTGAATATCCCATTTTATAAGTTTATTAACAATACTTTCTAAAACAATTAAATGTATTCAATTTATTCAAATGCAAGTTTGTGTTTAATTTTAGTCAGATAAAAGTAAAGAAAGTACATTAAAAACTGAACTTTTATTTTAACAAATTCATAACTGGGTTAACATTAAACTTGTCAGTGATTTTAAATATGTATCTACTTTTGTAACCCCCAAATTTAAATTTGTTTAGAATAAAAAACCAGATCGGTATCTTAAATTGAATTAAAAATAATTTGAAATCAAATTTAGTTGACAATGATCCACATTTTCTTTCAAATAATCAAAAATCGATTGCATTTTAACAGTATTTTAAAAATAAATCTGTTAATCATAATTGTCTCTGACTGATTCTATCACTTAATTAACATTTAAAATAAAATAAAAAGTACCATATTAACATGAACAAAATTGTTACCAAATATATTGCTAAAACCTTTTGTTTTAACAGTTTAATTAAATAAAATATTTATCATTTATTTAATTAAAGGGAGCAATTACATTCACATTTAGTTGTCAGGAATGACAGATCTGAAAATGTCAAGTGTAGTAGACAACAGAAAATATATTTAACTCTATCATAAATTACATTGTTTTGGGTTTAGTGATGTTAAAAGGGGAGTGGGCATAAGAAATGCTAATGAAATTTTAAAAATTATATGTATTAATGTACATGAGTTTATAAATCAATAGCACAAATTATTTGATAAATACATATCTCCTTACCAAATGAAAGGAGATCTCTCTCTTAGTATCTTGACACCGAATTTCATGAATTCTTCTTTCGTTATCCAAAGTTCCTGGGCAGATTCCAGACACGAAAGAATAGCTGCCCCTTTCCACACAGTCATGACAGGATCCATTTCTTTAGGCGAAGATATAATTTCTACTGTTTCTGGTTTTAAGTTAATAGGAATTTGATATTCGAGTTTTGTCTTGAGCCAGTTTGCAATACCTTTAAATTTCATTCCACCGCCGACGACGACTATGTTTCCGAACATTCTCCTTTTCATGTCGTCTGTTGGGCATCTTTGTATGCTTTGAATAATGGCTTGATCTAGCGGTAAAAATTGTAGTTGCCCATAGCTGAATTCATAATCGGTGCTGACATCCATATCAAGGATGTCTCCATCATCCAAAGCATCTGTAGAAGGATCCTGAACATCTTTTGTCCCCTTTCTACTCGTTTCTCTCAAATATTCTGCATCGTGAGGATCGGAAGAATCTCCAGCTGTCCTTTTCTGAGTTACAATCGGTTTGTTTGCTGTAAAGGAGAAAATTTCTGGCTGGAAAAGGCCCAAAGGGGCAATCATACACTCATCTCCCAACTGAATTGTGTATTTTAAAATGGGTTTTTTAGGCTTCCGTACCGTAAATGTTTTTTCTTTACAACCACAGACATCGAGGTTGACATGGCAGCTTTCTTGTTTAATCTTTTCAATTAGTAGAGCATCATAATTATTTGTTAAGTCACATTCTTTATAAGGAAAACCACATCTATTCAAAAGCCAATGTAAACACTGCGAAATATCTCCTCCACCATATGGCAATCTTATCCTTGTCACAGGATGACTAGTACCATCTTCTACACAGGAGATTGATGTTTTAGCATGCCCACAGTCGATCACACAGGCCGAGCCAACACCAGCTCCAAATGTTGCTGCTACATGATCTTGTAGTAGAAAGCATGATGAAAATCCCATATCTAAAATCAAATTGGTTAATTCTTTGAGATACTGCCTATTGTAAACATCAGGTATTATTAACACTGCCCTGTAGTGTTTTAAAGTGTTTAAAGGAATGTTAAGATTTGTTACGATAATGTGAGACCAAATTGTTTCAAGATCGGTTAAAACTCCGGTGAGCGAACCACCTATGCCACTATGGACGTTGAGATCGCCTCGTTTCATCGGAAAATGGATGTTGTAATCTAATTCAGATTCAGGATCTAAACACAGAACTTCATTTCCTATGGCAACATTGTTATTTGATTTGTACGGTTGGGGGCCAGTAATGTTCACAGTCTCCGGCACTGACCTCTTGTTGTACTGCGATATCTGCTGCGGAGGAGTAGCGTACCTCTTTTGACCGTCAGACATTACACAGCTTTGTAGGGCGTGTGAAACTTGCAGCCGGCAATAGTCAACCTCTAGTTCGACATTCGGATCAAGATTTGTTATCACCTGTGGTAATAATGTGTCGACATGGACTCCACCACCTTTGGACCTCATCCTGGCTATAGCGTGTAGCTCCATATGAGGATTCAGATCTGATGCCCTACCGATTTTCAAATACATCGATCCAGGATGGATAATTATTATTGTTTGGGCTTGCATATGAACTGGATCCTCCATTTCATCCATTGCTTTGCTATCACTTTAGACTAACTTAAGATTCTACAAAAATAAAATTGACATTATAAACCTCTGTATAAAATTATTTATTTTATTAGACAAATCATAACTCTTTTACTTTTTAATAAATTATTACTTTAACAAAACACATTCAAAACAAACATGGGTTGGTTTGTTGATTATAACCTTCCATCCAATAGAAGACGCTGTTTGAACTTTACAGATGTTGACTACATGCTTCAAAGCAATAATTACCCATAAACGTCATATAAAATAATATTTTAAATTATTAGATATTTCAAGTAAAAACTTAAATATTTAAATTTAAACTAGACAACTAAAGTTAAAAAATACTAAACTGAACTATTTTTATTGTTTTAGGCAAGAACTTTTGAGTTTTGATCATCTTTAAATTTAAAGTAAATAAAATCTGGTGGAAGAGTTCATAAAAAAAAGGAGTATTTATTAAAAAAACACCATCATAACTTCACGCTGAATGAAAAATAATTTATTTATCACTAAAACAATAGTTAAAATGGTAATAAAATATAACTCAGACTATCATACTACTAGCTTATAGTTTGTGCTATTAATAAATTTAATGAAGAATTTGGAATGCTTATTCATTAGTGTCTCCGGTTCCCGATATTCCCCTATTAGGATGAATCTGCCTCTTGAAAATTGGGCATTCAAAAATTATCTGCTCCCATGTCTGCAGCAGTTTCATGGTGCAGCTGCAGGATGTAAAAATGTATTTTCAGCATGGAATCCCTTGTTATCTCTTTTGCTAGCATGTTAATTTAAGTGCCTAACTGCATCTTTAAATATTTCATTTTATTTTTCAGGGTATTCGTATATTTATCAAATATAGCATGTTGGGCCTCCTTTTAGTAAATAAATAGCTTAGTCCCAATGCTAGGTTTGATTTTCCCCTTGTTAAAATTTTTGAAGCATTTTGTAAAGATAATGTTTGGTGATAGTGTCAATTCTGAACAAGAACTTTAAAAATGCTGTGTAGTCAGCATATTGCAAATATGTAGTTCAAAACTTGAATGCACTAACATTTATATAAATGTTGAATAATGTGGGCACAAGATCTGAACCTTGGGCCACCCCAGCTGTTAAATCTTGAATAAAGTGTGTACAATAAAACATTATTTTGGTCACTTACAAAATGGATATGAATGTAGAAAAGACAATAAAAAAATTAAAAACAAAACAATGTAATGTATAACAGTTTAATGATAATAATAATTTAAAATGTTTGCTTCCTATTACACTTCACAGTTTTGAAAAGTAATTATAATTCTACAGTATTCATTGATCTCAATAACATAAAATGAAAAATAACGGTTTAGAAAAAATATATGGAATATAAAATAAGTGTTCATTTGTAGTTTATTTAAAGGTGAAAACATGACAAAATTCAACCACAGTTTTATATTATACATTATTCCAGCAATAACCAGTTTTATATTTTATATATAACCAGTGTCAGACAATGAGCAATAAAATTATTTTTGTGGTTTTGCTTAAAATATTTTCATTAACAATATTTGTTCTTTACACTTTAAAGTTTTTCCGTTATTACATATTTTTAAAAAAATTCAAATCCATTCATACATATAACATACACACATACAATATATTTGTTTAAGAAAGAGATTCAATGTTGGAACATGGAAATTTGCTGAAGCTAATATATTTACAAAAAACCAAAACAAAAAGCAATTATATTTACACTTTTTTAATTACAAGTTTCACCAGAAGTAATTTTCAGTTTGTGGAGCTCTCATTACTCCAACACCACCCCCTAGCCGCCTGTAATTCATCGCACCGCACAACCTCCACTGGTTCTGCTCAGGGTCATAAACCTCAATAGTTTTTAAATAAGCAGTACCGTCAAAGCCTCCCACAGCATATAATTGACCATTGACGACAGCCAGGCCAACCTAAATAAATAATTTTCATTTTAATTATTGGGATATGTGTCAAATTGGTGGTTGTAATAATTCTTACCCCACTTCTCCTTGATGTCATGGCAACAATAGGGGACCAAGTGTTTGAATGAGGGCTGTACCTTTCTGCCGAAGAGAGCTCAGTGCAGTCGTCTCGGCCTCCAACTGCATATATGAGGTTGTTGAAAACGGCACAACCGAGATGTTTACGCCTAGTTGACATTGGGGCCATTGCTGTCCATTTATTTTGCCTAGGATCGTATCTTTCGACTAAATATTAAAAAAAATGTTTAAACCAAAAAAATAACAAATAAACTTCGTAAATTGCAAATATTATATAATGGTTTGTGCTTTTTTTTTAGCATAAGATATATAAAACTACCTTTTAAGTTCAACAAAAGACTTGACAATATATTTGTTCATTTAAAAAAACAAACTTATTTATAAAATCTAATGGAAATACTGGGAATTGAACCCACTACTATCCTGTTCACAACTCATGGCAGATGAAAATTTGTAAAAAAAAATCGGCACTTGTGAGCACGAATCAGAAAGAATAACTCAATCCGAACAATTAATTTGATCTAATGATTAAGAATGTTCTATAATTTAAAAAAAAATATACCAGAATTGAGAGGAGATTGACCATCAGACCCCCCTATCGCATAAAGATAGCCTCCTAAAACCGCAACTGCTACTCCAAGCCTTCTTGTAGTCATTGGAGCTACTTTACTCCACTTATTTTCTTTTGGATCATATCTGAAATTTTTGAAAATAATTTACAATAAATTCAATACTATATCAATAATTTTCTAATCAAGTATGTCAAGTATTATAATTAATTAAGGTTTTTAGTTGAGATAAAAAATGCGGTTGAGATGGGAAGTTGGTGTCCGAGTGGATTGAGGTCATGATAGCTCAAGTGGTAGAGCAGCGGCGTATCAAGCCAAAGATCGTGGGTTCGAATCCCGCTCGTGCCATTAACTTTTTTATCTCAACTAAAAACCTTAATTAATTGTAATATATTAATTGGTCAAGCAGACTACGAAATTAGTGAATTTTATGTCAAGTATGTTGTATTTAGTGTTCATACCTTTCAACATGATTTAAACATTGAACTCCATCCTGGCCACCAACTGCATAAAGAAAGCCGTCTAAAACAGCTACACCAACGCTTGTTCGACATGAAGTTGTTGGTGCAACATCACAGGACCATTGGTTTGTTTGTGGATCATACCTAATTAAAAAATAGTAATTTTTTTAAACAATTTTTTCTCACAATTTCGTAGTTACCTTTCAATGCTATTGAGATAAGACTGGCCATCATGGCCACCAACTGCATACAAAAGATCGTTTAACACTGCAACGCCCACACCACACCTCCGTTTTGACATTGGGGCAACCATTTTCCAATCAACAGTCTGAGGGTCAAATCTTTCTACAGATGCAATAGCATCACCACTGCACCATCCGCCGACTGAACATAATTAAAATTAGGCTGATATAAGAAAAGAAAAAAAAAGAGCTATGGGAAGAGAGAACAAACCAGCAAAAAGAACTTCGCCACGTCTTGTAGGCTTTCTCGGTCTTGTCCTTGGCCCTTGCATCAAGGGACGTTCTTGGGGTAATAAAAGATAATTTTTTGCTTCATCAACAAGATCCCGGCATGCCTCATCACTTCTTACAAGTAAATCTGACCCAACAGTGCCAACAAGAAATTTTGGACTCAGAAGAGGCAGTCTTACATGTTGCAATACCTAAAATAATTTGTTTATTTACTTTACAATGTTAGAATAACGTTCAATGCAAAACAGAATAGTGATTAAGGGAGGAGGTACACGGAAAATCAAAAACCCCATAGAACTGATTTAATTTTTCAATGCGTTAATTAAAGTCACAACGAAAAACAGACATCCCAGTAACATAGGCAATGCAATAAAAGCCCTGTGACATTGATCCGATTCCAAAAATACCCCCAATACCTTACGATACGGTTCAAAAATGTAGATTTTCTAGAAGAGTTCTGAAATGACGTATGTCTCTAATGTAAATGGGAAAAGGTTTAGTGTGTCGTTCTAGAATGACAGCCGTAAAAAATGTACACAATTTAAAAAGCCCGATGGGAGTTTCATTGTAACAAGACAAAAGACAGTGTTCTTCAAATCAGAAGTGACTTGTGCTAGGCGAAATATCGCATTCATAATATACGTATGTATACAGAGACCTGGGGCCTGATATCGAACCCGAGACAATGGAGGTTTTACTGTATTTAGTATTTACCTGGGGGAGATGTTGCCTCCTGTCAGACACATTATATTTCACCCATGACATAACTGCACTAAATACTTGTTCTTCAGATCTGACATTTAGTTCATCACTTGATATTATATCAACTAATTGTCCAACAGGCAACAGCAAGAATTCTTCACTCTCCATAACCTCTTGGAAATTATGCTGAGTGAACTTATCCGCTATTCTAAGAAGCTCTCTACATGAATGAGTATCGGCAAATGCTCTAATCCCCAGGCAGTTTGACGGGTCTAATTGTCGTTTCAGAAACTCACAGCAGATGTCTTGTATTTCAGCTAATTGTAATAGACAAGCTGGAACAGAAAATAAAATATGTTGTGTTGATTTGTTTAATATATTAGGCTTTTATGTATGAATTACCTGCAGGTAATAAAGTTTGGACATTGGCCTCTTCAACTACTATATGTGAAGTATAACAGAAATCTATCAGGAGCTCCATAGCATGTTCATCTATGTCTCTGATAGTCACTTCTGTCTGTCTTGACTCTGCAAGTTCGCCAGTGAACATAGCTCGAAAATAAGGACTACACGCTGATAATATAACCCTGTAAAATGAAAATAAAATTATTTAACAATGATAAAAATTAGAAATAACACACAATTGTTACCTATGAGCAAAGATTTTTCTTGATCCTACATTTAAAACTACATCGCATAGTTCCCTGTGTCTTCTGAGGACATTCAATTCTGTCAATGTGCCCCTTGGGTGTTTTTCTGAGGTATGAGCTAATCTAGCAGGTGAAGGGGCCCTGTCCCGGTCACCCCCACCACCAACGCCAGCTAACTCCGCCATTCTGCGGCCTGTTTGGAGCCGCAGAGGCGGAGAAGCCCAACCCCACACTGAGTCAATCTGTAAAAAATAAACAGTAATTATAGGCTGTTATAAAATGACAATGGCATTATACTAAAACAATATGTACACAACTTCTGCATTATCAGACTGAATATTTGTTTATTTTCAAGCTAAATTAAGAAAACATTGACCCAATTTCAATCAAAGTGGTTTGAAAGTTAACATGAATTAAAAAAAGTAATATTAAGAGTATATTGGATAATAAAATATTTTGTTTTCATCAATGGTAAACCATACAGAGCTGACTTCGGAAATTGAAGGTGCAACTTGAGGCTTTTCACCAACTGTGCTTGGCATATGATGCACTTTTTGATTAGAAAACACTAATTTGGTTTTTAAAATTTCGTGATGGTGATGAAAAGCTCGAGGATGCAGCTCGTGCAGCAAGACATATTATTGATGAGCAGCAACCGATGGATTTTTTAAAATATTTTTATGTGGGTATTTCAACTACAAGGTTATATGTAACCCTTGGGGTGCTGGTGTTTTTGAAAAAAGCCCATTTGTACGTATGTCCATTACCTTACAGTGATGAGCGCTGTGTCAACGCCTTAACCACTGTGGCCACCAATGCAACCGATGGATTTAATTTAATTAGATCCCGCCAAACTGCTTAGAGAAACTTCTCACCTCAATACATCTGAATCAACTACCAGGGATTACCTGGGAAAAGTAAAAAAAAACCTAGAAAAATGAGTCATACAATTTGTCTGAAACCTGTCTACGCTGTAGATTGCCTCTTATTTCTTTCCAGCCAAAGAAACTGATGAATTTTTGGAAAGAATCATCACTAGCGATGAAAAACAGGTCCTGCACCACAATTTAAATTGCCTTTAAGCAGTCAACAACATACTTCCCCTGGTGAAACTAAGAAATTTCCGAAGCCTACTCTATTAAAAAAAAAAATTACTCTATACTTTAACTGCCAAAGCTTTACCCCCTCCGAAGTGAATTACTGTGTCAGCCAGACCTTACAACTTGCAATCTTAGTAAATCTAATTTTTAATTAATCATCATTAGATGAGAAACATTGACATATATTCAACTATCTCTAGACCTTTATTTCACACTTTTTTGTAAGTGATGGTTTTACTCTCAGATTTGTCTGAAAAAGTGAATTAACACTTACTCCACCTTTATTATTTTTATTATAACTAACTCTAGACATGTCGCCAACAGATTATCACCTTTTCAAAGCTCTTGACTGTCTTGAGAAAAATCATTTTTAAAACTGCCACAGAACAGAATCAGAGATAACTTGTTTTATGACCTATAAAAATAAGGAATTCCTCATTTCTTAAAGAGGTTTTCTTCCTCCCTTCTTGTTTTGGATATGCAAATTTAATAAGGTTTGGGGGTTGATGCAGAAGACAATTCTTTCCTCCACTGTGACCTAAACAAGCCTATTGTGGAATCGTTTTAAATTAGAATTGAGCTTATGACTTCTTATTCCACCATTGGCCCTCTCACAATACACATTCACGCTAATAAATACATTCATTCTCGATAAACAGGGAAAAGAACCCAAAACAAGATCTCTATCAAGTACTGCATACAGTAAAACAACACTGTTTCCTTCAAAAGTCGGAACAGGGGACCCAAATACTCGCTGCTAGACTTCTCACTTGAGTGGCATTTACACATGCTTTCTATATGGAGCCAAGGAATCCTTTCAATCAAGAAGGGGACATCGAACGACTTTTCCCTACATGCTGGACACATACGTAAGCTTGGGCACAAAAGTAATTGCCCATGTTGAACCTCACATGGCCTAGTGTTATTCAGTATTTAGTCTGGTAAACACCGTCTTCTTATGATTAGCCAAGGTCAGTCATTTTTGGTCAATTGCTGGCATTTAATATGTGCAGTGTCCACTAAAATTAATGGAAGAAGCTCATAATAAAACACCTACAAATCTTACCAAATGCACAGAATGTAATCCGGCTTAAGGAATTGTTAACAGTTTGTCACTGCATCTTCCCTAAGATTTTCTTCTGTGAACATTGTTGTAAAGAACAAACTTTTCATCTCCATTTAAGAAACTTTAAAAAAAATTAACCTTTTATATTTGTATTTAAGGAAAGAATTGCAGATGGAGATGTGTTCCAATAAATTCTTCTTTTAACATTTAATGAACCCACTTATCGCTCGTGCAAACATATCCAGCTTTTCTCATTTGCTTTGAAACTCTCATATGTTATATGTTAAATGTCTCTGTGATGTTTTGTGACAACGAGTTTGGGTTATATGTGACAAAAGGTTGGATTCAGACAACTAGAGTGCTTTGTGTCTTACAAATCAAAATTTCTGCTACGAAACCAAGCAAACCACTTTCAAATGGTGCTTTTTCATACAGTGTCATCATTATACACATTAAATTCACTAGTTTCGTGGTCCGCTTGACTTAATTAATATCTTTCAATTAATTAAGGTTTTTAGTTGAGATAAAAAAGTCAGTGTCACAAGCGGGATTCGAACCCACGATCTTCAGGTAGATACGCCGCATTTCTACCACGAGCTATCGTGACCTCACACTCAAGTGGTAGAGCAGCGGCGTATCTAGCTGAAGATCGTGGGTTTGAATCCCGCTCGTGATACTGACTTTTTTTATCTCAACTAAAAACTTTAATTAATTAGAAAATTATACACATTACAACTTTTCCTATCAGTCTGAGCTTCTGTTTTCCTTTTAACATTTGAGGAACCCACATATCGCTCGTACAAACATATCCAGCTTTTCTCAGATGTTTTGAATCTCTCGTATGATATATGTTAAATGTCTCTTTAATGTTTTGTGACACTGAATTTGGGTCATTTATGATAAAAGCTTGAATTCAGACAACCGAAGCGCTTTGCATCTTACTTATCAAAATTTCTGCTACTGTACCGAGCCACATCACAAATTTACTATTAGTCTGGGCTTCGGTTTTCCCTTTGCAGTAATCAATCAAAAAACCATTAAATGACAAAAATGCATTACTTTTTTCTCTGTTTTAATTTAGCATTACAATCTAGGCAGGGATAGCCCCAATAAACTCTTGTGAGTGCTTTAATATTTAATACCACTTTGGTAAACCTTCATATAAATGGGTTTGGTGAAAAAAATAGCAAAACAACTTGTAAAATACTGAAAGAATAAAAACATCTTAACTAATCCCTTTTTATAGTGATTGAACAATAATGTCTAAATAAGACGGAGTTGTTAACAATGCATTGCTGCGTTTTCCCTAAGATTTTCTTCAGTAAAGAACCAACTTATCATCCCTGGTTGAGACTTTTAAAAAATGAGTCTTTTATATTGTTTATTTGGAGATCGTGAGATGCAGTCTGGTGTGACATAGGTTTTGAAAAACATTTTCTTTGTTGTGTCAACATTTCGATCTTTACTGAGAGGGTTACTTCAGGGCCTGGGATCTCAATAAAGATCAATTTGTTGGCACGATAAAGAAAATGTTTTTCCAAACGTACGTCAATCAGACTGCATCTCACGACACCCAAATAATCATTAATTAATGGTCACTAAACACCACACTTTTATATTGTGTTTAAGAAAGGCATCACAGATGGATATGCAGTCCAATAAATTCTTCTGTCAACATTTCAAGAATCCGTACAAACATATCCTACTTTTCTCAGATGCTTTGAAACTTTGCTTACTTCAAAACACAAGAGATTAAAATTGAATTATGGAAAAATTTCTATGAACTTATATTACAAGTCAATATTTATCATATAAATCTATTCTGTATTGTATATTATATACATTTATCTTTGAATAATTACGATAATTAAAATTATTATTAGAAATTATGATGATAAACTTACATTGATTGGAAGTAGTTTAATTCAGTAGCTTTTAATAGTTATCCTGTACTGAATACAATTTATAATCTACTGTTTATTTTGAATTTTGTCATTTTTAAAATAAGCTCGTTTGAACACAAAGACAGATAAGAGACTGCACACTAAAAATGTAGAATCTCTGCTATCCCACTCTCACTACTTGCGTAAGGATCGAAAGTACGTGATTCAAATTAAACCCATTTAAAATAAAAAATTCACAACTAATAGTCAATAAAAAGTCGTCGGTTGGGAGAGAGCGTGACGACAGTTTTCACAAAATCTCTGGACCAGTGAAAATTAATTGTGGAGAGGAATCTCACAAATGGAAGCTCCCCTTTTGTGAATAATAAGAACAATTACCTTAATTGTGAAGTGGGCGATAACAGGCAGGTCAATTTTTAACAATCTATCTCAACCAGGAATTATTAAATTATCAAATCGGTCATCCCCTGCTTCGCCTCTTGTTGATTAATGCGACTGGAAACGGATTTTCTTCAAAAACTCTTCGACGGCCGTTCTTAAAAAAGCATTACAAAATCCCCCTATCCGGAGAAAAATAAAATGGAAATAACGAAACTGTACTAATGTTTATTGTACTCCGACACAGATTCACAGCTGAACCTGAACGTCGAACACTAGCACGGCCTTTTAGATAGTTCCACAACATGACGTTAGGTAATATGTCCTGAGAGATATCAGGACTGATCAGGCGCCGAAGACATAATGGTAAAAAATTCATAGATTCATTAACTTTCTATTTATTTCCATAGAATATTGCGTATTTTTGTCAAACAAATCTATCAATTTTATGTATTTATAAAATTTTAAAAATTTACAGTCAGATTTAAGAGCTATCATCCTCTTTCATGTAGTTACAGTACACTACTTAGTCCATTTTATTACTTGCTCTAAGTTGCAGCTGATTTTTTTTTCCAATTATGTAATACATATAAAACATTTTTCTCCTGTAATACTTAATAATATGATTATTTGGATATCGTGAGATGCGGTTTCTGGGCCAATGTTTCGATCTTTATTTAGATCATCTTCAGAGCCTGTGATTTACAAACATTGTTTACATTATACAAATATATGTAAGATGTAAAAATGGATTTATACAATGATGTACACAATATAGAAATTTTAGGTTTATTCAAAGTATTTGTGTGTTCTGTGTAGAAGTGTCATGGTTGTTTGTCGTGTTGCAAGTGTTAGTAAGATATAAATGTTGAAGATGATCTAAATAAAGATTGAAATGTTGGCACAATAAAGAAAATGTTTTTCCAAACCTACATTACACAAGATCGCATCTCATGATCTCTAAATAATCATTAACTAACTGTCGGTAAATATTACACACTTAATAATATGTTTGGTGTTTGCGACTTTTCTGTTAAGTGTACAATCTGAATATTACTGTAAATTAATCCATGTTTAGCGGTCATAATTGACCATATTAATTTTTTTAATCTAAAATCTTAATTTAGATGAAACAGGTGGTCATGGTAGCTCAAGTGAAAGCAGCAGCGTATTGAGCCGAAGGTGGTGGGTTCGAATCCAGCTCATAACACATTTTTAATTTTTCATCCGAACCAAGACCTTGAAAATTACCGTATGTATATTTTTTTAAAGGTACAAATAGGACTTTAAGCCCACTTACATATCTTAGAAATAAATATAGTCATGATTTTTATGAAACCACATTAAGAAAGAGAAGATAAAAGGAAAAGGAAACTGTGACAAGAAAATAGAGAGGGAAGAAAAAGAGATGATTAATGTCATTTTGAAAAACTCATATAATATGGACCTGAAACAAGCCAGCAAGGAGCAGAAGAAGCAGAATGTACTCCCCGGGGAAGCAAATTCCATAGTCTTGCCCATTCTAAAGTATAAGTATTAGAGGAGCATTTAAAGGCTTGGAATACGATTGGCATTGGATAAGGAATGGGGGAAAAACGTTGACAGATATTGAGGGAACTTATTTGATTTAATTTTAAATTTGTATATTTAGACTAATACCTACAGCACAAAAAGACTAAAAACCTACAACAAATAAGTATGCAAAACAAAATTAGCCTCTGCTAAGTCCCAGGACATGTAGGAGTAGAAGACAATGAGAAAGCGGATGCCCTTGCAAGAAGAGGGGCTGATAGGACCCGAGCTCTTCAGGGGCATAGGAATGCACACTATTAATGATCACCTCAGACAGAAGGATAAAAAGAAAATGAGAGAACAATGGAATTCACTCATTGGACACAAACAATCCAAGAATCTCCTAACAAATTTCGGAAGGAAAGAAGTGACAGAATGTATCAAAGGAAGCAGAAAAAACTGTGAATCCTGAAAGAATTGTTAACAGGACACTGCAAACTAAATGGACATCTGAAGAAGATTAGCAAACCCAACATAGTACATGCAGATTCTGCAAAGAAGCAGAGGAGACACCAACACACCTACTAACAAACTCTGATGCTACACTTGCCCACAGGGGGAAGTGTTTTGGGACATACAACATAAGAGTAAAACAGATTCAACCATTGAAACTGAGCCTACTAATCAAGTTCTTTGATGAACTAGGACGTGCCAGTGTGCTTTAAGAATAGCAAGAGGGATACAATAGCACTTAAAGCACCCCGATTAATATTTAACTATCTACCAATAATGGGTTCTTGCACTGCATGAAGATATTTTTAATAATTTTTGATCTTGAGTTGAATTGAATAAGATCTACCACCTTTATCAGAGGCTAGGGTTTAAAAATGCAAATGATTATAGATAATACATAAACAAATTATATAATTCAGTTTTACAGTCTATGTTAGTGCTATTTTGTACTATTGTACTGTTATTTATTTGGTTGAAGCTTATTGATGTTGTATAAGAAACTATGATGTTTTGTGAAGTTTTTTATGGTTTGTATTTAAACCAATTTTTTAAAATAAACTTTAAATAATGTCAGCCCATTTCTTTCATATACAACATCTTTAAGAAATGTATATTCAAAAGTTTCCATAGTCTTGCTGTTTGGTTTTCCTTGTATAACCCTTGCTTTAGTTGAGCCAGTGGTTGTATAGCAGCGCGTAAGTACAAGAGGAAAAAATCTCAAAATATACAAAATCTCTGAAATTAGTGAATTCTAATGATTTTAAGAAAAGTTAAATGATTTGCTATTGTATTGACAATTTGAAAAAAGTTTGACTCTCATGGACCAAGGTCATTAATCTATTACTGATAAGTGATAACAAGCAACTAGTGTGTGACAAATGTGAAGTGCCCCGTATTTTCTTTTCCTTTTATTTATCTTATTTGGTGCAAATTATCTGAATTCGACGGTATTTCGTCTTTGCCGGGGCCATGATTTTACTGAACGTTGCCAAAATGACTTTAAAACAGCCTAAACACCCCATGCCAAAGTACCTGATATATGAGAGATAACCAACAATTCTTATTACCAATAAAATGTTACGAAATATATTTTAATATGTTAGGCAATGTAGCTATTCGCAGTGTATTTAAAAAATTTATCAAATAGACTGTTAAGTCCATAATGACACTTGTTCATTTTTGGAAAGGCGGCTCAAAATTAAAAATAATAAATGAAGAAGACCTGCCAAAAAGTTTTAAAAAGATTGTTAATTTGGGAAATCAACTGTTTTTGCTAGATAACAGAAATCGCATTTGGTTAGGCACAATAACGAGTAATGAGATCGCATTTACAAAGAGTAAAGTTAATGCAGTCGATATAGCTGCGACTCCGCATAGCTTTTATTATGTCAGTGAGTCTGGAAAGGTGTTCAAGACTAATTCAGATGTGGAGAGTTCAGTTGAGATAATACTCCATGAGGAAGCTACCTGTTGTGTCCACGGCTATGCTACTTCCAGTCATAAAACGCTTGTTTCGAAAATTGCAGCTGGTGGTATGGGTGTGTTGTTTATTTCTGATACCGGTGAGCTTTGGGCTTGTGGAGAGCATCCCCAGTTAGGTATAACTGCTGCCGAACAGCCAAAAAAAATATGCTTTTTCGAAGGGAAACATATAACAGGAGTGGGGTGCGGTGAAGATTTCAATATTGTAGTAGCTCATAAAAGAGATGAAATTTGTCCTGTCATCAACGAAAATGGAGAAGTAGAAGTATTTTTATCGAATTGTCCGCAATGTGCTAATGAAGCTATGTCACCTCTTTCGCCCCAATCTTATTCTGAAAGCTGCCCGCTTGGATTGCAGTTAGGAAGATCAAATGAGTCCTTGAGTGTTTCAACATCTACAAGTAAAAACAGTGGGAGTGGTGATAACAAGAAAAGCAATGATAATACTTCTTCTTGTACTGAAGAAGACTCCCCGCATATATCTGACAACATAGAATGTAGTCTACCGAACCTCGAAGACAGAGACAGAGCAGAATATGAAAAGGAAACGAGAGGTAGCAATATACTCTTGATAAACACAGAAGCTGCAAGACAGTTTTTGACCAGGCAGCTCTCCTGGGTGTCAACAGGTGGAGAAGAACTTTTGGCCGAAGTTACTGGCCCAACAAAAATGATAAGACGAAATGTAAGCACTGTTGCAAGCCTCGTCTACGAAAGAGTGAAGACTGTTGGTGATAAAGTCGCTACACTTTCAAGACATGTGAGTGGAGGTTCAGACAACAACAGTGAGTCTTTTGAAGAATTTGAAGAGTTGACTAAGTCAAATGCTAGTCTAAACAGAAATTTTCGGTAAGAAAAATTACAATCTATTATGTATTATTCAATCAAACTTTGATATCTTAAAAATCAATAACACCAATGTTTTTAACAGTCGAGACCATAGTATGTTTTAAATACTTAGTGAAATTCTGGGATTGTTAATTTGTGCTGCATAAAGCATAACCATTAGCTAGATTTGTGCTAATAAATACATGCACTCTCACAAAAACTTTAATCCAAAACATTGCACACACAAATAAATTATGTGCAATGGAACTCAACATTTCTTCCAAAAAGCAGAACAGGGTACCCAGCGAGCATGCCCAAGAACAATGGCATGACCTTCTATTTTATAAGTGTCACATCTTTTCATTTATTCAAATTAATACATTCCTTCACACAAGTCATTTAACACAAAAATATTGATTAACATTAATATTTCAAAATGAGGAACAGGAGACCTCAAAATTCACTTCTATGGTAAATTTCATATTGCGTAACATGTCTACTCACTCTATTGGAGAAAAGGAATAATGTCCTTTTATTACATGGGACACATTGAGTATCTTTTATCTTCGTAAGCATAGCAGGCTTAGGCCCAAATATCGCTCAACTATGTACTGAGTTTGGTGAGAATAATTCCACTTCTCTGATTAAAGTTCTCTGAAGGTCCAAGAAGGTATGAATTAGCCATTGTAAGCCAATAGTTTCTCTGCCGGTCCAGCCTAACAATGTTGGTATCTTTGTTTATCATATTTTTTGGTTGTTTTTTTAACATCAGCAAGCTAGATCACAGCAATAAGGTCAGAAGGTTGAGACATCCTTTTCTTCTAGGTCAATTAGGATTTTAATGAACTTATCATTTGTTTAAAGTTTAAAGTTCAAACACTTTTGACAATTTTTCTTGATATTAAACCCTTTAAACAAGACAAATTTTCTAAAACTAACATTATTTAACATTGATATGATGACAATGTTCTAGATATTATATAAAATTTATTAATTAAATAACGTCTGACTTAGTTACTTTTTTAATTGACTTTTATTACAGATGGGATTGGTCATATAGTGATGGCTCTGAAGAAGCAATTGCTGAAAGGAATGGAAATTGTATTAATAAAGGTTCCCATTTGATTCGGGGAGAGGTATGGGCTTGGGGCAGCTCACAATATGGACAGCTTGGCATTGGTGATGAAATAAGAAGGCATAAGTAAGTCATTCTGTTTTTTGTGAGGCTAAAATTTTAGACATTTTTGTTTGATCATTCACAGTTTTGCTTGTTTTATTTAATATCTTTTTACACCTTTCCACACATTCTATTACTTAAAAACATTTTTTTTTTTTTTTTGATCAGCATTAGTTCTTTTATTACCACCCGTAAAATTATTTACAGACCTGTTTTGGTTGGCTCTGTTTCTCACATTGGCGTGACTGGCGTCTGGTGTGGTAAAAAACACTGTATAATACAGACTCTTGATGGCCGAGTTTTTGGTTGGGGTTCTAATGAACAAGGACAACTTTCCTATGATTCAAAAATTGTTACTCAGAGTTCTCCAATGTTGTGTGAAAAAGCATTGGCTGTTGCAGTCGGTGATTACCACTCAGTGATATTGACAAGAAATGAAGTGCTCTTATGGTTGTCACAACCAAAGTAAGCAAATTATGCATTTACAATGTACGTAATTCATTTAGCCGAGTCATTTTCCAATAAATTTCATTTTCAATTTCAGGCAGAATCCGATTATTGATAATGGTTTTGACTTTATTAATGAAAATAAAAATCCCCAGATCATTATCCTTTCAACCAGCGATATTACATGTTTCGTCTTAACTGATATTACGAGAGAAGCTACATTAGAGACAGATTTGGCGCATGTTCAAAGCTTTCTTGAAGAATTGCTCACTGTCCATAACACAATAGTTAAACCTCTTTCTAGAAGATCCTCGTTAGAAGACACTATATCCAATTTGTGCTTCAGATATAATGACGTCCTTCATCTGACAGCTGTCATCGTTTCCAACCTTTTAGAAGGTCGATCAAGCTGCGAAGTTTTATCAGAAATCCAAGATGACCTCATTTATATATATGAGGCATACCTCACCACTGTTTGTGATGTTATTGCCATTAATGGCTTTGCACAAATTACAAGAGCAGTTGATACACCACTTAAAATCACAGCTTGCTTCTCTGATAGGCTCCCGACAAGAAAAACTTCTTCAGAATCAATAATAACTTGCGCCTTTTCACAACCTCTTTCACATATTTCAATTTACAAGGTGAGACAAAATTGTTCTTCTTGATAATTTATTACCTTATCATTAGTGCTGATAGTGTCCTTATCTAATATAGTGAGGTTTGTTTCACTTTATGAAAATTTTCAGTTAGCCCACTTTCAAATTGAGTAAGTCACTTTTTAGACCAGTAAAACAATATTTAGCTATTCCATAAATGTGTAATCTTGACATAACTTAAAAAAAAAGATTCAATAACAACAAATAAATAAATGCAGTGAACCTATTAGGATTGTAAAAATTTAACAAAAAGATAAATTTCAATAAAAATAAAATTATTTTTATAATAATTTATTGTAGAATGTATATCTTTGTCGTATTAAAAAAAATCTTTGTCATAATGTTAAGTGTTACCAATAATTTTCAACTACTTGTAAAATTAGTTATTATGTAATTTAATTTATTCTTTAATTTCAAACATTAGGGCATGATTTCAAGAGGTGGCGGTGATTGTCGACGGATGGAAAAGCTGCGAGAATCTCAGGAGATGATGAGAAAAGAAGCAGAACTCACAAAAGCTTTTTGGGATAGTGCAGGTGGAAGAATACCCGAAATGCTAAGGTCGGTTATTACAATTTTCAATTAATCTTTTATTTGAACAATAATTACAAACTTTTTTTAACTTTCTTGTATAGAACACCTCAAAGAAGGATAATAAAAGAGTCTCGTTCCAGTCCTTTAACACTGTATAATGCATCACGTTTTTCCTCACATTGGTTTATATTACTATCGGACTCTTTTGTACACATTTCTGGCACTTCCCATCAAATCCACAGCTTGGACACTGTTTGGGTTGAAACCAACAATTTAGATTCAGAGCAAATTCAGGTTTGATATTTGTGTGTCATTAATTTGACATAAGAATTTATTTTTGATTTATGTCTTGCAGAATGTAATTTTATTTGTAACACCAGAAGAATCTTTGACATTAGTTACAACAAACCATACAGAAAAAGTTGATTGGTTACAGGCGTTTCAAACCACAATAAAAACCTTTTTAAATAAACCGGTCATTCCAATCTCCAGAAGTGCTTCGTACACCTTTACCAAACATCCAATGTATAAAGATGCCAAATATACAGGTTGGTAATTTCTTAGTATAAATAATTGTCTAAATAATTTACGTTTCTTGTTATATTAGGAAAATGGCATTTGGGAAAAATGGACGGAAAGGGTAAACTAGAGTGGCCTGACGGAAGAGCGTACACAGGACAATTTCGTAACAATTTATGTCATGGCACTGGAAAAATGGAGATTCCAGATGTTTCTGTGTACGAAGGACAATGGAGAGATGGTTTTCAAAATGGTTATGGAATAACTAAGTATGTGAGATAAAATAAATCAATAAACTGCAATGCAAACTCTTTTTAGCAAGACTTGTTTTACTTCTAGGTATGAAAATGGGGATGTTTACATAGGTTACTATAAAGATGGTTTTGAAAATGGTCATGGAGTAAGAAAGACTGGAAGATTTACTTCATCCCAAGCATCAGTATATGTGGGAGAATGGCTGATTGGACAAAAGCATGGTTATGGGGTCTTAAACAATATCTGCACAGGTAGACTTGAATTTTGTTAATTGATCTTTGTGAATCTTTAGTAATTTAATGGTTTTTTTTTATGTAATCAGGAGAAAAATATATGGGACTTTGGACTGGAAATTTAAAAAATGGCTCTGGATTAAGTGTGACCTTAGACGGCATTTATTATGAAGGAACTTTCGTTCAAGATGTGCTCACTGTAAGAAAATTAGCTTTTTTCTTTCTCATTTAGAATTTAATTGAATATTTTACATTCTAACCAAGGGGCGAGGTGTGATGGTTTTTGAAGATGGCACCCATTATGAAGGCGAGTTGCGCGAAGCTGGTGTTTTCAGTGGGAAAGGAACCTTAACGTTTAGTTCCGGTGATACTTTTGAAGGCAGCCTTCATGGTACTTGGAATGACGGTGTGAAAATATCTGGAACTCTTCATAAACATCTTGCTTCGACTTCGCCCAGACATTCTTTTTCGAAACCAGTGTTTGTACCAATTTAGTGTAAAACACTCAAAAAAGTTTACTGTTAGTTAATATTCATTTTATCGTTATCAGATCATTTGGGCTGTTGTGTGTACCTGCAGAACAAAAGTGGAAATCGATTTTCCGTCAATGTTGGTCATCATTGGGCGTTTCTGGAGAAGGAAAACCTAATGAAACTCATCAAGCCTGGCAGAATATTGCAACAATTTTAGGAAGCAGGCATGGTGCAAAACATCACGAACTTCTCCAAGTAATACTTACTTGTGGAAGGACAGATCTCAATTTGGCAGATTATAAACAGATTATTGCATATTTACAACTGGTACTTACAAAATTGTTTTGTAATTTTTATTAAATAATTCAATTCTTATTTATTTCAAGGCATTTGAAAATAATTATCATCCCCTGGGAAGAGCACTTGCTGAATTAATAGAAGCATATATAACTACTTATGGTGGGATGCTCGTCCATCCTCTCCTTCTTCCACAAGCCGTAGCTGAACTTCGCTCTATCACTCAGAGGCTGTATCAAGTTGTACGAGTTTTATTTCCGGCCTTGCCTTATCAGTCTTCACAGATTGTTTTAGGAGATGAACACCAGTTAGTATAACAATTTTTATTTTTATTTTTATTTTTTAATACGTTTATATTTTTATTTTTAGTGAAGTTGCTTCAATGAGTGGTCTCCTTTATCCCTTAATTTTACCAAAGCTTTATTCTTCACTACTTTTCCTCTATTCCCTTCACAATCGAAAAGAAAATGACGCTTATTGGAAAAGGCTGTTGAAATGGAATAGACAACCTGACATAACATTAATGGCATTTTTAGGTGTTGACAAGTATGTATATTTTCTTTGTATGTTCCTTTGGTATTTTTTAGTATAATTAAAAAATAATAATAATAATAATTTCAGAAAATTCTGGCAAAAGGGAGATGGAACACCTTTGGAAGAAGGACTTTTTGTCAACGCTGTAGAATCTCTACAGCAACTGAAAACAACGTTCTCTCCAATGGAAAAATTAATCGTTATCCATACTACATTTAAGGAAATAACAAAGGTGTGAAATTTTTAGAAATTTTGCCCTATATGTAATTAAAAAAATAAAAATGTTTTAGGCTGTTCAAGGCAAATTGGGAGAAACGTTTACATGGCAAATGGATGATCTCTTCCCTGTCTTTCATTATGTTGTAGTTCGTTCGCATATTCAGGAACTTGGATCGGAAATACTTTTCATCGAGGATTTTATAGAGGATAGGTTTAAAAATGGAGAAATGGATATTATGTTCACAACTCTAAAGGTAAGGTATTATATTGTGTTTCTTCAAAAATAAAATAATTAAAGTATAATAAGAAAATTGCATGTCAACATTATGAGCCTTTATTTATTTTTCCACTTATGTATGTTGATGTGGTATGCAAATAATAACTAAATTTATTGTTGTTCCTATTTTTATTTTTATCTTTACAGGCTTGTTACTTTCAAATTTTGCAAGAAAAAATTAACATAAATATCTAGTTCATGAAATGGATTCTTTTTATGTACCAAAACCAAATTTCTCTTTATTGTTTTAAAAACTGCAGAGTGGATATGAAATTATTTTTTATGTGATAAAATGTGATTAAAAATTGTTACTTTAAAATTTTTATTACCATTCATATTATTACTGAGGTGATGAAATGATGTTTACCATTAATACCAAAAATTAAAATTTAAAAATTAAGGTTGTATTTTGTAAAAAGTCTAAATTGTATTGTAGAGAGCTTTAGTAAATAGATAAATAATGCTAAGTAGCCAATTAATGAGTTTGGCCTATGGATTTTACTCATTAACTACAATAGTATTGTGATTATTTCATTCCTTTACCATTCATTCCTTTAATTATCATTTTATATTATAACACCAAAAGAATTTTAATTATCATTGTTGATTAATGTTTGAGGCGCAAAAAGACTAGTCAAATTATTTATACTATTCCTGTTTGTTAATTTTGTCTCTTATTTTATAATGATTCATTGCTATATTTTTTTAAATGTTGTTAAAAAAAACTATTTGCATTACTGTAAACTACTGTTTTCTCAGGTTTATTATCCCAGGGTTAAGAATATGAACATATCAGATCACTGAGTTGATTTCATTGACTAAAAATCTGAAAAGTGTTTATTTTATGAATAGTTACAGTAAGCAAACCAAGACATCTACATTTAAGTACAAAACTGTTTTAAATAAAGAAAAAACACTAGAATAGTTGTAAATTTGAATGATATTACAAAAGCAAATGGCGATAAGTGTCCATGTTTTGTTATAATGTATATATATAAAAAGATTTCATGTTATGAAAGTGGAAAAAGAAACACTCCTTAAGAAACATTGTAAAATTAATAAAATGCCCATTATTATGATGTTTGAATGTTTTTCTCCCTTCATGATTCAGCCATACCTTAAATGTTAACTTATAAAATCAGTTTAATTACTTTTGATTGTTTTGTTAGAATAATTGTTTGAATATATTTGTATAAATAATTTAGAAAATTAAAATTAACAACTGGCTTTCCGGCCACTTTGAGGAATGTTCTTTATTATGGAAAAATAAATCTCCTGAAATGTTTTCTTTTTTCAAAATTGTATAAATTTAAACAGCTATTGTGACTGGACTTAAAAATTTCTTGATTACTCTCCATCATGTCGTCAAAAAGTCATACAGTATTATAATTAATTATCCATGAATTTTAAATGAAGTATGTAGGTCGATTTATGGGTACAATTCCAGTTTTTGAACACCATTTTGAACATGTGAAATAAGACACATCCGTGCCCTCCCTGTTGACATTCTGAGTTTAGCACTTACGAACCAAAACAAAATATTTAACAAATGAAATATATAACTCTTGCCGCCATTGTGGGTTTTTCAAGACCCAGAGAATGTTTTTTCCCACCTGTCTATTTTTATCTACCCCTCCAATGTCTTCCTTTATTAGGTCTTTCCTGAGTGAGGATTTTTTTTTTCAAAAATAATTTGAACAAAAATATAATTGTTATTGCTCATTTTGTAGATAAAAAGATGCCTAGGTTAACCATTTTTTCCTAGGTCCACTTTTTTTCCAGCTCGTGACTAACTTTTTCATCTCAACCAAGACCTTAGATAAAAATAATAATTAATTAAAATTATAGTTTTTCAAAATTCAAAAATTTCCCCTTACTAAGCACTACTTATATTACTAGAATTTTCCTGCAAATGCAATTAACGGTGTGACATGTCATATCTCTAACAATTTCTGGACAAGCGACGAAGCCCTACATAGAACCAACAAGGGACCTGAACGGGTCTTTCCTCAAACAGGCAAACAATTGAGAACAACCAAAATTGACACCGATTCAATCCAGGCCGAAAAACACTGAATTCTATATCTGACTCTTCAAAATTACTTCACAGAAGAAAGTGTTCAGTCTGCATGGCCCTTCTCACATACTCCATCTGATGATTTTTATCTCTCGTAAAAGTTTATAAAGCTTAGTCTTAATCTGCTTATGGAAGCTACCTAAGAGTGTTTGTGTAATTAACTAATTATTAATATCAATAAGTTTGCTAGTACCAAAGTTTAACTAGTTCGATAGTTTATAACTTTATTTTTTATGACTGTCCTTAATAGCCTTAGTTTTCTTACTGATTTCAAATCTCCATCTGTTTCTGCTAATATTAGATTTTTAAATTTTTAGTATATTTTGTTTGGAATTATTATTTTTATTTGAGCATTGGTATTTAATTTCTGAATAATTAGATGAGAAAATTCAAGTTCCGTCATGACGAGCCATTGGTGTTGCTGCAAGTCTGCAACGTCACGGTGTGAACTTCTCATCAGGTTATAAAGCACTTTAGGTTTCATATGACTGGCAGAATAAAGTTTTTAGGCTATCGAAGTGTTCAAGAGCAGAAAAATTTGACTCGTCGCTTTAAAAACTTTCAATTCCTTTTCAAAATCTTCGTGTAGCTTTTGGTTTAAAGTCCGGAACGAAGATGCCGAGCTTAGAAGTGGTGACGAACAAAGTCGTCGTCCATCCGTTGGTACTCCTAAGCGTCGTCGACCACTTTAATCGTATGGGGAAGATCGGAAATCAAAAAAGGGTGGTCGGCGTACTGCTAGGCTGCTGGAAGCCAAAAGGGGTTCTAGATGTATCCAACAGTTTTGCAGGTACCATCGGCTCTTAAACCCATTAGAAATTTTTTGTTTTAATATATATTTTCATATCCTTCAGTGCCTTTTGATGAGGACGACAAAGACAAATCTGTGTGGTTCTTGGATCATGACTACCTCGAGAATATGTATGGGATGTTCAAGAAAGTAAATGGTAATAGTCTTCCTTTTATGTAGTATTCTTGATAAAAGTTAATTCCAGACCGCATCTCACAATCTCTAAATAACCGTTAAGTTAATTGTTAATACAAACGTATACCTATAGTCATATAAGCTTCCAGGACCTGCCCAATTTTCGTTTACATGCAAATTAACAAAGGCCTCTTAGCTCTAGTCATATCCATATCTTGAATGATACTAGGGTGGTCGTTTGTTGTTTGCATCAAACTACATGAATTTTTATCTGTATGTGTGATAATCAGGTATTAGGTCACAGAAATATAGAAACTCCCAACTTTATGACAAGCTTTCATTTAATTTGTAAATAGCTTTAGAGCTGAGTTAGTTTACAATTTCTTTATCAGTTACGTATGTAGATGTTTATAAATCCTTGGTAATAAATAAATAACAAAATACCTATTTATTTTATATTTTATTTACTAATACGTGAGTATCACACATACGATTCTACATAAGGTCGATCCATCAATTAACAATTAATTTTTATCATTATATTAATTACAACACACTTGTTTTAATGTACCAAATTAAATTTATTCCTCAACAAGAGAAGTTTGAAGGTGTTAAACGCTTGTTAGAAGCAGCGAACGATGTCTAACCCTTCTACGGGATTCATATCAGGAGAGCGCTGGTCAATTCATTGTGATAATCCCTACGTCCAGCAATTAATGGGCGACAACTCAAGCTACATCGAACAAGCATTATTATGCATTAATACGAAGTTATCCTTAATAAATGGGGCGAATGGGACCATAGTTTTCAGAAGTCCCTCGATGTACCTAAATGCAGCCAAAGATCCATTCTATATATAATCAGTTCGATAAGGGCATGGACGTTGATTCCACACCATAACTATCTTTGATATGGCCGCGTGGCACATGAAGCAAAGTGTTATCCATGACTTCTTCACACATGGTCCTGATCGTATGATTGCCACAAAATTAACTGGCACCCAATTGTTCAAGTGACCAAGTGAGTGACCAGTAGAAGAGAACCTGATGCAGGACTATAGAGACTAAGCTGTTCTAACAAAGCCTTCTTATGACTTTTTTAGAGCTCACCATTACCAACTGTTTGATGTTGACTATCAACGAAGCCATTAAATGACGGTTCCTTAGTGCAGTAAGAGCAATAAAACAATTGTCTGTAGCCATTTTACATCATGATTGACCACTACATTCTTTAGACTGAGACTTTTGGTAGCCCTAAACTGCAGAATTTATGAATTGAATAGAAATGAATTCATATTTTTAGCCGTTCAGTTTGGTCTTGCAATTCAAAACCATCTCTGAAATGTGTTTCTATGATCCAATATAATCACAGCTTTTTTAAAGGTGTTTTTCAGGGGCAAAAAACCATTTGATATATGGCAATAGATTTAGCGTCATTAAAATGATGTCGAGTGGTTGTATGTTCCTGAAAAACATTAAAAAAGATCTTCAAATAAGCCAACAACCAGGAAGGAAAAAGAGGAGAATAATATGATAGCGGTCCTTATTTTTGTAGGCTGGTCTTGATGGATGAATTTGTATTTTTTTTAGTTTGTATTAGACTCGATTTTATGTTTTATTTTGTTTACTTTCAGCTAGGGAAAAGGTTGTTGGTTGGTATCATACGGGACCGAAACTTCATCAAAATGATGTTGCGATAAACGAATTGATCAGAAGATACTGCCCCAATTCAATTCTTGTCATAATAGATGCTAAGCCTAAAGACCTTGGCCTGCCTACTGAAGCCTACCGTGCAGTTGAGGAGGTTCACGATGTAAGTAAAACACTAATAAATGAATTAGTTAGTAAAATGTTATCGTTAATAAAATTGTTTTCAAATTGATAAAGGATGGCTCACCCACTACAAAAACATTTGAACATGTGCCAAGTGAAATAGGAGCGGAAGAGGCTGAAGAAGTCGGAGTTGAACACCTTCTTAGAGACATTAAAGACACTACAGTTGGAACGTTATCACAAAGAGTTACAAATCAACTTCTTGGGCTTAAAGGTCTCAGCCAGCAAATACAAGATATTAAAGATTATTTACTCCAGGTAATGTATCACTACATAAATGTTAGAATAGAAAATAAAACACGTTATTGATTACAGGTTGTCGATGGGAAACTTCCAATTAATCACCAGATAATTTACCAACTACAAGACATTTTTAATCTCCTTCCTGATATCGGCCATGGGAATTTTGTCGATTCCCTCTATGTTAAGACTAATGACCAAATGCTTGTTGTTTATCTCGCTGCACTCGTCCGATCTATTGTTGCTCTCCATAACCTTATCAATAACAAGCTTAGTAATAGAGATGCAGAAAAGAAAGAAGGGAAAAAGGAAGAAGTCAAAAAAGAGGAAGAACCTGTCAAGAAAGAAGTCAAAGCAAAGTAGATTTCAACAAAAAAATTTGTTTATATTTTTTTAAACTTACTTCTGTATTTTGAAAGAATTAAAACTGTACATAAACATTTCTTATTTATAAGTCTTGTTCGTATCCCATTTTATTAATTTTTTTCTCCAAAATCTGATAATAGTCCTCTAAATTTAAAGGCAAGACTTAAAATGTAACAAGGGGATAATTAATTACATGTTCAATTAATAAATAAAATGCTTTTTTTATAAGCATCAGTTTTGTTTAGTATTCCTTATAAATATTTTTGCTATACAGTAGTAAATCATTGCGACCAATTTTTAAAATTTGCATCAAATATTGGTGTTATAATAAAACTTATGACATTTATCACACTCATATGCAGAATAATTAGATGACAAACATAATATTTAAAATGAACAAGATTTAAACAATATTTTACACATTCGCTCGATTTCAAAAATACAAAATATGTACAATATAAAATTCTAGATACCAGTTTTCTCTTTAAATTAATTTTTAGGTTCATAGTAGTATATAAAAATTAACTATTAATTTATCAATGAAATGCATTACAATCAAAAATATAGTTCTCTAGGTTTTTCAGGTTTAAGTATTTACATTTTGATACAAAATGAAGTAGAATATTTTCTAATCATAATTGTTTAAAAGTATATATATTTTTTCTGTATATAAACTATTCTTTTAGTTTGAACTACATAAAAATTAAGTTACAACAGTAGAGAAATCTATATCCATTTCTTCCCAAACATCAACAGATTGGTTCTGTACATTCGTATTTTGAGAACTGCCTTTCGGTTGAACTGGTTGTTTAGATCCTAAATTATTTTCAAATAAAAATAATAAAATAAAATAATAAACAAACAAGGTGTAAAAAATACCTTTATCTTCCTTTTTAATAATCTTGTTCCCTAGCACCATTTGACTTTCGTCGAAATAATAATTAGGGTGGTTCACGACTATTTCCTCTGAATTGTGTGCGTGTTTGAAATACGAACTGCAAGCCAGTTGATAATGGCCTTTTTTAGCCAAGTTCACAATCTCTTCCACACCTTGAGAACAAAAAAAAATTTTTTTCTAACCAAACAATTTAAGAGTTTGATCTTACCCATGAAATTAATTCCATTCTTTTCTACAATTTTCTTCAAAGCCGTGGGCTCTAAGTGCTTAAAAGGACAGCCATGAAACTCTCCAGAACTGACGCTCCCGTTGATTATCTGCATGCAGTTCAGAGGGGAGTAGTTTGCCCTTTTACCCTCTTTGCCATAACTGTGTCTGATAAAATACGCATATGATTTTTCAAACTGAAAATCAATACTGAATGATTAACAAATAAAAAGTATGTTATATTATTAAAACTCAACCAACCTTTTCAGCATCCATTTTCTTTGTGAACTCCGTTCTCCAAAACTTGTGCACATCATCCATAGTCACGCCTATCCCTTTTAAAAATAAAATATACTGCCTCCTAGCATAATGTTTAAGGTGATGTTCAGTCCTAATTCTCTCGTGCAAACGTTGCATGCAGAGAGGAAATGAAATTTTAGAAAGCTAAAAGGCAAGTAAAAACATTTTAGGTTTTTCTCAATACTTTTTTTAAAATATGTGATAATTACAGCATCAAGATTTCCAATTTGTATTTTCTCTTTCTTTTCAAAAACGCTGTAATTGACTTCTCGTTCAGTTTTTCCTGCTCCTTTTATAATCCCTTGTATCCTCGAATCTTCACACAGATTGTGAATCCTTCTGCTTGCATACTAAGACAATGAATTTATTAATATAAATTTATAAAAATTTAAATTATATAAAATTCATACTGCAAGACTCTGCGCTAGATTTGATCTAAATGATGATGTTACGACGGATATAATATCTTCATGTGTAATGTAGGCGATTCCTTTGGACAAGAATACTTTCCTCATTCTCACTAGATCAGATACAAATATGAAATTGACTTTAAAATAATCAATAGAAAAAGTAACCATCCCATCTGATAGTTTGACTAGCTCTTTTTTTTCTTCTTCTTCAACCTGTGTTGCAGATAAATATGAACATTTCTGTATTCTATCAGGTTAATAAGAGTTTAAAATAAAACCTTTACCATTTCATAATTTAAATTATTGATTTTTAGAAATTCATTACGACTGTTTGAATTTAAGTGCATCCATCGCAACTTAAATAGATCGACTTCTTTAGAGATGAACCAACGCCTTTTATCTTCAGTTTCACAGTAGGCGAGGCGGAGTATGAAATGGGAAATATGATCACGTCTTCTCTGGCTAAAATCTGCTTCAGCACTTCCAAGTGAAGTCGAAGTTATCTAAAAATAAACTACTTTTATATAAACTCTTCTAAAGTGAAAAATAAAAAAGTACCAGTTTGCAGAATGCTCTCAATCCTTGTTTTTTGAGGTCATCTGTTATTGCTTTTCGCCATTCATCCCCTTTAAGTCCCCTTGACGACACTTCATCAATGGTTTGAAGAACTGTTGCAAAGTAAATAAGTAAAACCCCTGTATATTACTGTATTATTTAAATCTGTATAATTTAATAATGCAATTAAATTTATTTAATATGTAACAGGAACAAATACAATGTTCTTTTAACAAAAGGACATGACTTCCAACATTTTAGAAATCGTGGGATGTATTGGGAAGGATAAATGAGGACATTCTTGCAATAAATTGTTGGGATGATTTAGAAAAGATACGATATACGATAGGGGGAAAAGATACGATAGGGGTGGAGCAACACCCCTGGCAGGAGGCACGTGAGGAGATTCATAAAAGGGACATCCACAAGACTAATAAAGGAATTACTGGAAGGTAACTGCAAAAGTAGGATTCTTAGTTGTACTCTATGTAAGAAGGCACATGCACCGGATAGTAGAACTGACAAAAGGTATACTGTGCAGGTAAGAAGAGGAAACTGCAGAATACTTTCTTTTTGTGATGGTCTATGTAGACATACATTATTGCAACTAGGAGAGGTAAAGCTACAAGCAAGATCCTACACTAAGAAGCCACTGGGAAGGCAGTGTAGGGTGAAACTACCTGAAGCTAGCCGTGAGTTATAAAAAATATTGGAAGCACAATACATCCGTCTCATTTTCTAATTTTATCATTTGAAACTGTTCCACTCAGAAGTTCAAATAAATGCAAATACTTCAGTGTTTTTCTATGCTCGATTGTATAATAAATTGTATAAAGCAACAGGTGAAGTATTACTTATAAATATATGGGAAATATACCAGCCAGTCGTTCGGCAGCGCTTTGTTCCAATTCGGCAAACGTGACTTCAAAAATAGGTGGAAGTTCGTACAAAGAGAGGTCATGGGGATATAATTCGCTGATCTCTTTATCGACGGGTTTAATAATACTTTTACGAGATACGACACGGCGAAAATCCATTACGACCGACTGTCCTAAACAACAAACTCAAAAGTCGAACCTTAACACTGCCGGCTGCTGTGTAGGATTCCCGCCAAATGCCGCGAAGTGTTACGGAATAGGCATGCGCGGTCTGATAGGTAAAGGTAACAGGACACTAGGAAGTAGGAACATAGTGCTTTTAATTTGGTCTGGGGTGCACATCGGATACATTATTTTTTTTATTGTTTAAAAAATATATAAATTCGGTAATGTAATCAAATTCAAGAAATGTTTTCAATTGTATGTTTCAGCCCAAACTGAACAAACAAATGAAGAAAGAATTTTTCTCACAGACTTAATTTACAAACTGGAGGGGCTTGAGATCAATAGAACTTTTCTACAACTCTTGAAATCATATCTCTCTGGCAGGGGTTTTAAAATGAAGGTTGATCTGTATTGTAATTCCTATCTAGCGCTTAGCGGAGTTCCG
The DNA here is from genome assembly GCF_000648675.2 of Cimex lectularius. Lineage (NCBI taxonomy): Eukaryota > Metazoa > Arthropoda > Insecta > Hemiptera > Cimicidae > Cimex > Cimex lectularius. The sequence continues at coordinate 439,602 of NW_019392736.1, forward strand.
CAAGGATTGGTTTTGAGTCAAATTCTATTCATCCTTTATATCAGTGATTTTTGCAGATGATACGAAGAGATTAATAAATCCCTTGCCTTTACTGAACTACTTAGGGATCCTTAATCTTATCCCTTACCGATACTGTGTTCTCCATTTCACATCATGCAGAAATGCACACTTCCGTCACCTTCATCTGTAATACTTAAAAACATTTCTATTTCTATTTATTAAAGTTTACAAGTCGTATTTAAAGCACCTTCTTCTAAAAAGTCATTAAACTTGTAGAAGGTGGCTTCGATGGCTGCTACGTTTTTTTTAAATTGCATTTACTAACAACTAAACTTGTTTTGTATAATAAAACATTGTATAACTTAATTTATATAAATGTTTGCGTATAAAATTGCTCTAGTTTGTACATTCTCACTTGTACAATATGCATTTGTAATACAATGAATACAATTTTATTTGAAAACCCTCTGAATAATAAGAGGCCAAAAGTTATCAAAACTGATAGGAAATCTACACTTTTATAAGGCAAAGAAATATTTAGCAAGAGTTAGCTAGATTTGCTGAGTTATATTTAACAGTAATTGAGGCTGAAATGCTTGATTCGACAGAATAATTAAAAAAAGAAAGAAAGTGATGTACGAGTCTGCTGTGTGGTTTTATCATATACAGGATATTGGATAAGCTTACTATCGCTAGCGACATCGATTCTCATATCAATGATAACAACTGGAGTGCAGACGTGCAGTCATTGGATCATCATCAATTTGTTGTTTTGTTGATGTTAGAGTTAATTTAGGATGTTACCATTGTCTTATGGTATTGTCAGTCCTGTCGTCCCTGTCAATTGGAATTGATTCTTAAGTACTTAATCAAGCGTTTAAAATGTCACCCGGCTTTTTTCCGGCCGTTTTCCTATGTTGTTTTTTATGTTTCACCGCCGGTGAAAATGATGTTTTCTACACGGGAACGACTACTGGCATTTGGAAGTACATATCAAAAATCAACGAATGCCAGTCAGCCAGAAAAGTCTGCTCTCCGGCCGAAGTGAAAACAGACATTGAAATAGCAGACTGTATACTTTCCTATGTGAGTAAACAAAAGGTTTTTCATTTATAAATTTAAATTTTAGCCCTTAATATTACTTTATCTGTGATCTCAATATAGAAGATTTGTATCTGTAAAATAGTACAAAGAAAGCTATTTTTAGTTTTTGGCATGGTTAAAATTGAATTGACATTGTTTCCTAGCTATACTCCATAAATGCTTCCTACGATCCAAAGAACGGATAATGTTATTACAATTAGTGCAGATTTTGTCTTATTTTGGCTATTGAGGTGTTCTACCAATATGGAAAGAAAGAATGACAAAAATTATGGTTCTAGAATTTAAAAAAAATTAATATGTGTGGTATGTAGTGACCGTTAATTAATGATTATTTAGAGATTGTCAGATGCGGTCTGGTGTGATGTAGGTTTAGAAAAACATTTTGTTTATTGTTTCGATCTTTATTGAGAACATCTTCAAGGCCTGGGATTTATAAACGTTTAAATTATACAAATACATATCAGATATGAAAAAATGAATTTTTATCATTTTTTTTTGTGCACTCTCGACACGACATGCAAGAATGGTACAATTACACAGAAGACAAACACTTTGAGCCCTGAAGATGATCTCAATAAAGATCGAAACGTTGGCACGATAAAGAAAATGTTTTTCTGAAACCTACATCACACCAGACCGCATCTCACGATTTCTAAATAAATATCAATTAACGGTCACTAATCACCACATATTTTATCATTTTATAAATTAATTTTTTTCACATATTACACGTATTTGTATCATTTTTATATAATTCCAATGTTTATAAATCCCAGGCTCTGAAGACGAAATCAATAAAAATTGAAACATTGGCACGTTAAAATGAAGAAGAAAATGTTTTTCTAAACCTATGTACATCACACCAGACTGCATCTCACAATTTTTAAATAATTAAAAATTAATATGATTGAGATGGAATAAAGGAGGGCATGTAAATATGTAAATATTTGCTTTTCAAAATGAATATGACAGTAGTGACTTCCCTTATACTGTAAGACTGGTTTTGGTTGGACTGGACTCTTTAGAAGAAAGAAGAATTTCGGCTTCGGCCTTGTTATTGTTTGAAAATATTTAACAATAGGATTGATTCCCCACAGATCTTGCCTGCATTGGTATTAGAGTCCCCAGTGCTGACTCCGCTTCTGTGAGCTATTCCATTTTCCCAACATAGGACGAATTTTTGGACAACGTTTGGAATATTGTCTATCTCAGATAGTTTGGCACATTAATCGGTATGGACATTCTGTAAACCCTTTCTCAGATTCCTTGTCAGTTTTCAAAAACAAGATTTTATGAGCTTTAAAAGGGTGATTCACGTAGCCTTGTATTTATTTTTTGTGTGTGATTTTTTTCCTTGGCCACAAGATTTATTGTTATCTATTGCAGTTATTATCTAGTTGTAATCTATTCTTTTTATCTAATGTTAAGTTTTTAAATTCTAAATTTTTATGTATGTTTTTGTACTCTTGACTGTTCAGTTTTGCTTCATTTGATCCATAATAAAATGAATAATAATTCTATTAGCTATGACAAGAATAATCAACTTAAATATTGTTTTGTAATCCAGTCCCTATCTTAGAATAAGTTAGGAGTAGTTGTTAAAATAAGTTAAAAACATTCTATATTTTATCTAAAGTAGTACAATCCAAGCTATGGAACTCCATAATAGAGAATCTGTGTTTGAAGAAAATAGTTGTAAGGAATTAATTCTCATCTTCTTTTTTGGTTGATTGCCTTTTTCTTGAGTGAACCAGTTGGTGGAAGAAGTTCACTATTCATAAAGTAGGTGGTTAACATACGGACAGTAACTTTTGGACCAAAGCCTGCGTATGTGTCAGGCATGCAGAGAAAGGTTGCTTGTGTCCCACTTAATTGAAAGTTGAAGGGTGTCATTCCTTGGCTCCATATAATGAATGAGTAGGAGAATGTATTTACATGTGTGAATGTGGGTGTAGTACAATAGCGTCGATGGTGAAATATCAAGCATCCCATCGACCCTCAATTAGACTAGCTATTAAATGTACAGTTGTTTTAAGCCCTTAAGCCTAACTTCGGTGGTGGTACAGATAATCCCAAGGTCTAACATCAGACCATTTAAAAAAAAAAAAATGTTAAGAATTATTATTAATATATATTATTTGATGTATTAATTATGAATTAATTTATTTAATTCCATATTAATTAATTAAATCAATATAATATTCTTAAATGGATCTAATTCTTCAGATCTACTATTTTATGTTGCATTTTTTTTACTCCTATAGCAAAATCTATATACAATGAATAATCAATCAATTTTTTTAGGATATTTCCAATGATCCAAAAGACGTTAGTGTTGATTTGAAATTGATTGATGATTGTCGAATGAAAGTTGGCGAATATATTTCTAATTTGAGATACGGAGAGGTGCTGAAACTCTTTGAACCCGTTTGCCATGATGAATTGAGAATGATTTCATGTGTGAGCCCATTCAACGAAATATTAACAGCAGCGCAGTACTTCAAATGTTTCATGGATAATTTAACTAGTATTAAAAATGTAAATTGTACCAGTATTGTAAACCGTCTGAGCGTTCTTCCATTCTTTCAACCTATGGCGATGAAGCCATATTTTGAAGATTGTGTGAGTGATAAGATAAAATTCAACTGCAACTCTCATGCAGGATCAGAAGTATGTTTCATAAATTTGTATTATTATTTTAAAAAAATATTAAATTAAAATTGTCTATTCAAGGTTCTTTTATGTCTGCAAAATCATATACTAGAATTAAACCAAAAATGTCAGGTGCAAATTTTAAGATTGTCTGAGATTCAAGGCGAAAATATAAAATACGACCGCCGACTTTTTGAGGCCTGCAAAGATGAGAGGCAGCATTTTTGTAAAACCTTTTTAAAAATTGCGCCAGGAAAAATGTATGAATGTCTCCTTAAGCATAGAAATGAAATGGACATGTCTTCACAGGTAGGCTAGCTGTTAAGGTTTAAAAAATAATTACTCAATGTATTTTTGTATATATTTAGTGCCGGAATGAACTTCTTCGCCATGAACAATTAATCGCACAAGATTACCTGGTGAGCAAAGGGTTGGTGAAAGCTTGCAGGGAAGACATAAGAAATAACCATTGTAGGAAGTCAGTGTCTGATGATAAAAATATACGACTTGCACAGATATTACTCTGCCTCGAAAATGCAACCCATTATGGTAATGGTTACAATTATTTATCTTATTTTATTTATAGGTAGACAATAAATAATTCGCATATTATTTATACATGGATTGGACATTGGAAATTTTAATTTATACTTATAAATGTAGAGTATTTAGTAATAAATAATGTAGTAGGTTACAATGAAAGTAGCTTAAATAGAAATGTTAATTAAATTTGGTCCAAAAAAATAAAGCTTAACCCAATTAATTTAGTTTTCATAAACATTCATTTGAAATTATCTTCAGATTCAAATTTGGTTAAAAGTAAATGTAAAGAAGAAATGCTCGCTCACCGAAGGATGTTACTGGAAGATTACAGACTTTCGCCTGAATTGGTCAACCAGTGTTCAAGGGTCATAAGTAAATATTGTTCTCCAACTGAATTTGGTGGGAAGACCATTCACTGTCTCATGGATCAAGCAAAAGTCAGAAGAAAAAATAAAATTTCACCGAATTGCTTAGCCGAGGTAGGTTTCTAGTAAGTGTAGAATTATTTAAATTATATCACTCCAACTTTGTACATTTTAGATTGAAATCTTAATAAAAGAAACTGATGTCGGTGAAGATTGGAAAGCTGACCCGATAATTTGGAAATCTTGCCAAAGTGTTGCTAGTGTCGCCTGCAACAGCTTTATTCGTGATGATGCCAGGTAACTTGTTTATGTAATCACCATGAACAAAAATTACTGTTGCAAAAGTTAAATTTAAAATTTTCCAAGTTATTTTCAAAAAATGAAATAGGGCCAGTCGTTAAATTCCTTGGTGGCATGACTCTGGAATTTGATTGAAAAAAGATTCTTCAGTTTTTGTCTCCCAATGTATGAAACATTTTGCCCTTAAAGAAGATATGCAGGAGGTGTTTGATTTCAACAGCTATAAATTTTCTTTTACCAAAATATCACAATATTGCATACATCACTGTCATTAACAACATTAAACAAAAATATAATTAATTGGTCAAGCGGACCATGAAATTAGTGAATTGAATGGAATTAAACAAAAAGTAAATCATTATTTAATTTCTTTTTCTGACAAATTCCAGGACCATGAATTGCTTAATAGATAAGCTTGGGACTTCTTTGATGACTGAAGAGTGTGAACTATCTCTTCGGCAAGTCCAGTACTTTTTAGCAAGAGATTACAAGCTAGATCCAATGCTTTTTAAAGCGTGCAATGAACAAGCTTCAGAGCTTTGTGGTGCAAATCCAATCTGGGCTCACAACTCAAATAGGAACAGAAATTTTGTTTTGCCTTGTTTGTTTGTTAATTCTGATAAAGTAAGTAAAGTTAGTTTATTTGTGAATATTTCTTTTGGATTTTATTCTTTAATTGATATATGTTTTGATTAGTTGACTCCAATGTGCAGTAATGAGGTGAGGCGAGTGATGCGCCAGAGAGCCCTTAATGTTGACCTTCACCCAAACGTCGAATTAGCATGTATTGACGATTTGGCGAAATTCTGCAGTGAAAAAAGTGCCAAAGGAGAAGAGATCCTTTGTTTACAAGATAACCTAGAGAAGTAAGCAACTTATAGTCTATTATTCAAGAAATGTCTTGATTCTCTTCATGATTGGAATTTTTCAGACTTAAGCCAGAATGTACTGTGTCGATTTACAACTTTACTGAGCTACAGTCACAATTTATTGAGCTGAATCCTATTATTACTACAAACTGCCAAGATGTAGCTAATGAAATTTGCCAGGTATTTTTTTGTTTCTTCCATTTGGCTTTTATATAATAAAAACAGTACATTATTTCAGGACAAAGGGCAAGAACTTTTGGAATGTCTCATAGAGAAAAAGAATGATCCTCTAATGAAACTACACTTGAAGTGTAGGGCTGCTGTTGAACATCAGCAATTAATAAGTCTCAAAGATTATCATTTCACCTATAAATTTAAAGTAGTTATTGTTTTCCTAAAAAATCTTTTTTAAACTGTATTTTTGTTTAATGGTTTCTTTTTTCAGAAAGCCTGTAAATTTCATGTGAATAGGTTCTGTCCAGGACCAAAAGATAAAGCAGAGGTTGTGAAGTGCCTCAGTGAAAAAATCAGAAATGATACATTAATGGGAAGCAAACAGCATATATCTAAAGAATGCCATCAACAGTTAAGATCTCAATTATTACAACAAAGAGAAAATGTAGACCTCAACCCTAAGCTAAAAGCTGATTGTAATAATGATATTAAAACTATTTGTGGCCAAGTTACACATGGCAATGCTAAAGTGAGTTTTATTGTTGTTTAATACTATCATATTTGATTAATTGTTGAATTGAAATTTTGCAGGTTTTGGAATGCCTGATGGCGAAAAAGGTTCATTTGAGTGAATCTTGTAAAAGAAGAATATTTTTGATCGAAAGGCAAGAGCTTACAGATAGCTATTCTGATTACACACTGATACACACGTGTAAAACAATGTTAGATAAATTCTGTCGCAATTTAACCAGCTCTGATCAACCCCTCAATTGCCTAAAAGTAATTAATTATTTGAATTAGTACTGATATGAAAATATGAATTAATGTTGAAAAATAAATCCAATTTTTTTTAGAAATATAAATTTTTTGAAGAATTTGATTACAACTGTAGGGCAATAGTTGTACAGAGGATGATAGAACAATCTACAGACTACAGATTTGATCTTGATCTACAAACTAGTTGTAGAAAAGACATCACTGAATACTGTACTAGCGCCTTGACGCATCATACAGATCGGGACACTACAAAAACGATGGTTATGAAATGTCTTAAGGTAATTTATGATGCTAATATTATTTTTATACCTATTCTTAAGTTTAGAAATAATAAAGATTTTAAAATTTATTTTAGACACAGTTTCGAATGGGTCGTTTGTCGAAACAATGTGAAGCACAGGTTGTAAATTCTTTAAGGGAAGCTGCACTTAATTATAAGTTAAATCCACTTCTTTCAACAGTGTGTTATTCAGAGGTATTTTCTTTAATTTTTTCTTTTTGTTTTAATGTACTCAACTTTATTTTGCAGATTTATATTTATTTTTATCTTTCTATCATTTGTCAATTTTTATTAGAAAATTTTCTATACTTATCCTTTTAGAAAATAACTGTTTTCCATTATTTTTGCTGACTCTGTGGTTGTTTGTGTTGGGTTGTAAGTGATTGAATTGCTGCGCAAAATTCCTCTTTTATAATTTCAATTTATTTGTAGATTCAAACACTGTGTCAGAATGAAAATGATAATTCAAAGATAGACAGAGGCGAGGTTGAAGAATGCCTAAAACAAGCTTTGTACAATGGGCAGATTTCTGATTTTGTCTGTAAACAAGAAATTATTGAGCTCCTCAACGAGGGAAAAGCTGATATTCAGACGGATCCACTTTTATACAAAGCTTGTTTAAAGGATTTACAAACACACTGCCAATCAGTTGAAAAGGGCGCAGGCAGGCGTAAGCGACAACAATTTTTAATGTTAATTATTGTTTTTGGGATATAATAATAATCCACATTTTATTTATTCTGTTAGAATTAGAATGTTTAATTCACATTTTACATGGGGAAGACCTCAATCAGAAGTTACACTGGTCTTGTGAGAAAATGTTGAAGGAAAGAGTTGAAATGTACAAGATCAAGCTCCCAAGAAGAGTTAGTAGTATTTTGACAGTTTTTTAAAATTTTAACACCAAATTAACTTCATATATTTATAGATGGAGAATCTAGGTGAACTGTATGGTCAAGTGTCAACTTCTCCGTCGCGGAAATATTTTATGGTCATTGCTCTGACCTTTATTGGCATGACGTTTATTAGTGGAATGTTCTGTGGGCGTATATTAAGGAGGTCAAGAGCTGTGAAGAACAAATAGATATAAACTCGAAAGACTGGAGGTTTTTTCTTTTTGCAACGATGACCATCTAAGTGAGAAATGTGTATGCTGTCAATTAAGAAAACTGTGCATAGTTGTTTTTGTTTCTTGTGATGTTTATCGAACTAACTAGAAAATTTGTGAATATCATCAACTACTTTTAGGAACAAAATCCAGAATACTTCCACTATATTTATTACCTCTTTTGTGATTGTCCTTTTAATCAATTATGGTGCGATTGAGAAGTTGAGCTTATTTTTTAATTTCATTTAATTTCGATTTTAGTCCTATTTTGAAAAATGCCAAATTATGTAGAGAAAATGTATGATAAGAAATGATATTTTATCAGCAAATAACAATTTGAATGTATTATATTTTTATTAAAATTTATTAAATTACTGATGATATTTAATATTTGTGAGGATGTGTGTGAGATTTTATTGAATATAAAAATGAAAGGAGTGATACATAATAAAAATGAACTTAATAATTAACATGAACAAGTCTTTCAGGTTGTAAATAGATTAAAAAAAGTATAAGAAAAACATGAATTTCCAGAACAATTGAACAATTCTTCTTACANTCTTCTAAAGACAACAGTTTGATTATCATTAGGACTACATAAAAAAGTATATTTTCATGATTAAATATATATATATTAATTATTAAACAATAATGTTTTTCATAGCTTGATCTTTTTATTGGTCCAAGCACTCAAGAGGCAAAATAAGCAACCAATTAAACCAGTGAGTGTTGACTGATCGGAGACGATCATGGTACATAAATTAAATGGCGTTTCATTAATTAATTCGTTAGTAGTCAAATTTTAAAATTTTACATTTCAATTTTATGTCGTGTTTGTTCAAAGTGTTTCTGCAGTTATTAATTTTTTTGGTCACATTTGGGATGTAACTTGAAAAATGGTAAACAACAATTTTTTGTGTAAGATTATTGTGACAAGGAAGGAAGAAAACATTTTAAAGGGGAAATAAGTGTAAGAAATTATCACAAAACTAACTGGAACTGGTGGTAATTTTCACACCAGACATATTCAGAGCAAATTTGAAGCGGAAATTGAATAGAAATAAATAGAAGCTATAATAAGCACGAAAACTAATAATTATAAATTTCTTGTCAGTATTCTGTCACTCAATAATATGTGACTGAAAAATACTGGCATCAATGAATATGAATTTTGAACATGCAAGAATCAGGTGGCAACATTGAATAAGAATAATGTGAAACTAAGTGGATACATTTCTTACCAACAAAGGCCAAAATGAATCGAGGCCAAATTTTGTTTACATTTTTAGCGCCAGAGGGCTTGATCATGGTGGTTAATTCTGGAGGTTGAGACTTCCAGCCTTAGCTGCCTCATCTGCCTTTTAGTCATCTTCCAGGCCTATGTGTCCAGATAACCAGACCACCAGCGTTTCACCGAGACGGTCCAGCTCGTGGTATCTCTCAAACAAAAGTACGAGACTGAGAGAACCTGTCACGGACAGCAGTAACCGTTCTGAGGGAATTGGTGCAGGCCAGGTAAGCAGAACCATCGTCTTGAATCATATCAAGCTTAATTAAATGTAATTATTTATTTTGTATATTTCAAATTATATGATTTTTTGTAGGACTGAAATTTTTCTGTCCTATTTCCTTTCAAAATGAATATGTACTTGTAAAAAAACATTTGACATTCAATCTGTGTATTTAATATTTTTAGAACAAATTATATGGAAAATTTGAGGCAGTGCATAAGTACCGCCCATGGACGGTTTGGTTTTATCCAATATAATATGTTTTTTATCTGATTGGTAATACATCAATGATAATTTATGCATAAATTTGCCAGTAAATTATTTATTTAATTAAGCATATATTAATTCAAAAGATTTTGGTTAGTATTTAGACTAAATTATATTTTTATATTGCATAATTGAGGATTTTTATTGCACGTAAAGCTGGGTCCTAGTGATGATAATGAAAACTCAATGAGTATGCATTATTTTTGTCTATTTCGGAGTGTTCTTTAAGCTCAGACATATCAGATAAATAAAATTGGCTTTTATTACAAGGTGGATTTTTATTTTGCTGTTTTGTTGAATTGTCTGTGATCATGTTTTTCCATGAAACTTTAAAAAAGTGGCGCCGAACAAGAGTAGTGGGGTCGAACAAGGCCGTTTTAATAGAAATGAATTCAAATGTTGTAAAGCTCGCTAAAGGAAAAAAGCCATAAGGGCAAACTATAAAATAAATAAGTGGGAAACAAGTTTAAATTCGCAACATATATAATTAATGTTTAAAGAATAGGGAAATAATCTTTGAGCTCTGGGTTTCAGTGGTTGCTTGACTCGTCTTCCTCGTAGGTTACCACAACAAATAAGAAATATCTGCCATCTTGCCTTTGGCAGTCAGGTTTTTAACTATTTTTCTTTTTGACCCTTCTTTTTTTAAAAATCGAGGTTTTAAATAAAAGTACGGAACAAATGTTTAAATGGACGCAACGTCCATTATTACTCAAGTAGCACGCGATGACGACCAAATAGGAAATTATTCCTCCGACAGAGGTGAGTTGTAACATAAAATTATTATTCTCCCAGAATCACAAAATACCTGCACCTGTTATATATAACCGTTTTCAAACAATTCTTCCGATCTAGATCCAGCCTTTTAAAACGGAGTGATTTAAAAATAAATTAACAATACAAACAACGGTCTAGTTTAACCCTTTGAATGCCTATTTGTTTATTAATCGTAAAATCGTAAATCGTAATCGCCAAAGTAGGCGTGTATTGAATATGTAAACATGGATTTCAACCTTGGAGTTTCTCTCTTATTATCGTTTCTCACAATTATTCCATTGAACGAAATCGGCTCTCCAAAATGAGAAATATTTCCCCAAATCGATAGTTATTCTAATTGTACCGAGAAAAACAAAAACAATAATAATATAACGTATAACAGAGGACTAACCTAAATTTACGTTGTTCCTATTAAACGCCTTTTTTTGTCGTTCACGATATAAAGTTAACGTATTATACAAGTTTACATTATACGATGCTTGATTAATATATTTACAGATCAATCAAATTTCAATCTGTTTTAATCTTTTATTTGCCATTCTTGTATAATTTCCTTGATTATATTATGCAATTATTTTCTCATACAATTATCTTTCTTTGAAGAATGAGTCAATAATGGTTTCTGCCCTCATTGTGATTTGCGAGTCGCATATTATTTGGACATCTTCATTTCTCTAAATTGCCGTGTTATTTCACTTTGATCATTTATTTAAAAAAAAGTTTATTTTGACATGTTTTTATTATTCAAGGAAGTTGCTCTTAACTCTGACACAGTTATGAAACACAATATAATTGATACCTTATTGTTTTGTTCCCATGATAAGAAAATATTCAATTAAAACAGTTTCCATTCCCCCCACATTCCCTCAAGTCCTTAAAACCGCGTGCATAATATAAACGTGTGTTGGATTAAAGAAAAATAAATTAGTAAATTGCACATTTTTAATTTTAAATATAGGTTACTTTTGATAGCTATACAGCAAATTAGGGCAATCATAGCAGAAAGTATCAGGGTAATCATTGGAAAGTATCATCAACAATCTAACTTATATAACTTATCTACTAAAAAAATAGTGGGGTGTTGTATAGTACTGCCCCCATTTTGAAGAAGAGATTACTTAACTAAAAAGTCATGTTTTTGATGTTTGAGGTGGCTTTTGAAAGCATCAAGATCTTCTCTCAAACACTGTAGGAGCTGGAAATTCACTAAGCGTAATTGTTGTACACAAATCGACTTTTCTAATGTGGGGCAGAACAATAGTTCTTCAAAAGGGAACACTACAGTTTTGCCCCATGGTTTTTTTCTAGGAAAAGTGTACAAAATAATACTCTATGATGAATCAAAACGTTAATTTTTTTGATTACATAAACATGTAAGTGGTTAATAAGCTGAATTCGGATTGTACAAAGTTTTAATAATTTGCACGAAATCCACAAACGGATCAGCTTTCGTTATTTGAAATTGCCTTCTCTTTAAGAATTCACAAAGATGCGGATGAATATTGTTAGTGCCTCCTCCATGGAGCTTGCGTTTTATGGCCTGCCATGTTGATTTGATGGTCTGTGTGTGTGCAAGAGTATCAGGATCAACAAAATATATAGACTGGTTGACCCGTCTGATGAGAATATTTCATTTCGATCAATCCGTTGTACGCTTTCCATTGGTCGAAGATTATTGTAGTCACAAGTTTCACCTATTTTATGATAAGTGGTAAGAGGCTCGCGGCATCCCTTTTATTATTAGGAGAAAGTTCAAAGTGAAATTCTTTGGTGGTCCACTCAATTAAACCGAAAACGCATTGTCTTTCGACTAATCTGCCTCAGTTGTATTTTCTCCTCCCCACTTTTGATTAATCAATTTCAGTAATTGAGCCTGGCCCACTAATTTGTTCAGAATTCAGATTTTCGGCCCAGAACTCACATACCTCCCAACAATAAGATATTCATTCAGAGATCGTAGATGGAGAGTAGCAGATAATTAATCAGTGGTTCCATGTATGAGGAAATTATAATTTGTGATAATGTGAGTAAAATGATAAGTTAAAGTCATATGGGAAAACACAAGCCCCTGAACACAGAAATACATTTATTATGGGGTTGTAAACCTCTTTTGTGGCATGAGGCAATGACTTACGCTGCTGCGGTTCATGGCAGATCCTGAGAGTCAGATTCGCTGCAAATGGAACAATTAAGCATATGCAAGATAAGCCCTTGTTCTTGAAACCACTGCACTGCACTACCATCAGTTTTGAGAACATTGTATAGCTCTTTGAGCTTCATCATGTAAGTTGGAATTAATATTATACGGGTTTCCTCTTCTTTTGCTGTCAATAACATTTCTTGTTTTTCCTGATTACACCAAACACAAGAGCTTTATCTTGCGTCTCAACCTTGTAACTTTTGATGAAAGTAGAACAGCATTGTCAGTTACTTATGCACACAGAGATTAACTAATAATGTAAATATACACTTTGATCAAAAGTTTAAGGGTTGAGACGCGATAAAGAATGATAACAATTGGGGAGCAGTAGTGTAGTTTTCGACTAGGGAAATTCTGTAGTACTTCCCCCCATTTTACATAAACTCAAATTACACCATTTCACTCTACCGCAATGAAACTCTAATGGAACCCTGTTAGAAAGCATCTTTAGTTGTACGAAAAGCCACTTCAAACGTCAACACACACGATTTTTCAGTAAAGTAATATCTTCTTCAAAATGGGGGGGGGGGGGGCAGTACTATACAACATCCAAATAGTGCATTGACTTTGACAATATTCTTTCTAATTTCATAATGAATCCAGTCAACTTTTTGTTTTTATAATTACTCGGTAGATTAGGACAATTCTAGCAGAAAATAATAGGGTATTCATTGGAAAGTATCAACAATTTAAAGCATTAAAAAACAATTAAAAGAAAGTGGCAGCGTGGGTGGGCTGGATAGGTAGAGAAGCTCACAAGTAACACGAGCAATGTCCTGATTAAGGGAAGGTGATCTGTAAGATACATGGACACTTTGAACCAAGCCCTGTTGGTAGAGAAAGATTGCTTAAAGTGTTCCACCTAATTGTAGGATGTAATTCCTTGGCTCGTAGGTGCTTGAGCTGGCAGCAAGTATTTCCTCTGGTTCGATTTTTGGAGGAAACTGGGTTGTTTTATTATATATAAAACTAATAGTTTTATATCCCTACCATGTGTTGAGAGTGAATGTATTTTTTGGTGTGAATGTGTAGTGTGATAGGACCAATGGCGGAATATTGAGTACCCCATCGACTGACCGTCAGATAGGTTTGTTATGTAATAGATGTAAAGAGTGATGGAGGATTATCGAGTACTCTACCGCCCTGAGTAAATGGTATGTATATAAGAGTGAGTGAGAGTGTGCCATGCATGCCAGCACCAGGGCTGGGTGATTCTCGAGGCCTGTTGGTAATTTATTGTAGATTACTCAAAAGCTGGAATTGCCGGTGAGCTGCGAGAAGTGATAGGCTCAACTCTATGCAGATTTGAGCTTATATAAATGTTTTCATTAATCTAACTAATTTCATAATGTATCCAGATGACTGGTTGTTTTTATAGTCACTCTGTAAATTAGGACAATTATAACAGAAAATATCTGGCTAATGATTGGAAAATATCAACATTTAACTTTAAAAAAAAAGAAGAAAAAAAAAGTGCCTTAAAGACAATAAACGTTATCTAATTTCATAATTCGAGAGATCAGTTGTTTTTGTAGTTGCTCTGCAAATTAGGATAATCTTTAACCTCTGTGTTTATTTAGAATGGAGATGGGGGATAGACATAGTATTTACTATCCAGTTTTTACTGCACTATAGAAGGAATCAGGCTGTAATATTTATTCATATTTTTTAACTTTCCAGTAATTATTTGAAGAAATAAATGACAAAAAATAATAATTTTGTATTGTAAACTGCCTGGAAGTGCAGTTAAGATGAATTCTCTTGATTGTTTTTATAGTTACTCTTCAAATTATGTCAATCAGGGTAATCATTAGAAAATATCATCAATCATTTGACTTATAACTTAAAATATAGTGCCTTAAGACAATCTCCATTTAATTTCGTAACACATCTAGAAAACTGTTTCTTTTTATAGTTACTCTGTAAATTAGGACAATGATAGCCGAAAATGATAGGGTAATCATTGGAAAGTGCCATCAACAATTTAACTTTTAAAATAAACAAATAGAGTCCTTAAGACAGAAATCTCCATCTGATTTCATAATGTATGAACAACCGGTTGTTTTTATAGATACTTGGCAAATTAGTATAATCTTTAACATCTGCGTTTATTTAGAATGGGGGGAGAAAGTGATTCATCTTTATACCTCTCATGCGAGAAGGTTTGGTTGATTTAACTAAGTTACTGGTTGATTCTGGTGGTTTCACGCCAGGCAAGTTATGGAAACAACTTATCTTCTCAACAGAGGTCAGTACGATGTTAGAACCTGAGGAAGCTCTTGTGCTTGCTCTTTTACAAAATGGAGGAAACCCAGTCATAAAAGGATTTCTTACTTCTGCCTTGCGACTTCCCTCCAAGCTTCACTTTTTTAATTTTGTCGTTATATTCCTCACACTTCTTGTCCCACATCTCGGGACTAATACAGATATGTAAAAAGAACATTTTCTATGATGAACTCAGTTGACTCAACTAGGTGGCTAGTGTGATGAATGCAGAGTTGTGTCTTTTAAGTTTAGTCAACCTGTCGGGATGAGAACGTGATCGGAACTTGTGCCTGCTGGGCCACCTGTCTTGGCGGATGATTTGACTTCGTGTGTAGGGGTACGGACGGTTCATTTGTTTGACACACGTCCATTAGACTAATTGAATCAACTAACTAATCATCTAAAGTATCAACAATTAAACTTTTAAATTTAAAAAAGTACCTCCACTTGGACAATAATCTCCATTTAAGTTTATAACATTTATAGAAAACTAGTTGTTTTAATAGTTACTCTGCAAATTAGGAGAATCATAGCAGAAAGTATCAGGGTAATCATGTTATCATTGGAAAGTAACAACAATTTAACTTTTAAACTAAAAAGAAAAAAAAAAGTTTGTTTTTACTTTTATTTTTTGACTTTTTATATTTCTTGGGTTTCTTAAAGAAAACGAGACTGATGAGGGGAGGCTGATGCCCCCAAAATTGATATCAATAAAAAGAAAGTGAATTTGATGGTTGTCTAGTTCCTGAAAAGAAACCCCAAGAAAAAAATAGTGCACATAAAGCAATAATGTTCATCTAATTTCATGTTGTATCGACTACTGTTGTTTTTATAGTCAGTCTTTAACCTCTGTGTTAATTTAAAATGGGGGGAAGACTCAGTAGATATTACATATTTTTTACTGCATTGTATTATCAGGCTGTAATATTTATTCACCTTTTTTGAACTTTTCAGTAATAGTTTAAGAAATAAAAAATAGTAATTTTTTATTGTAAAGTTGTCTGGAAGTGTAGTTAAGATGTGTTCTCACAGTAGATTTCATTCAACTTCAGTTTGGCTTTGCCAATGAAAAGTTCACTAGTTTCAATAAAAATTGGTCAACTTTTGATTCGCAGAAGCATTGAATGTTTTTTTTCTTATACATGATTTTAACCATATTAATTTTGTTCTTCAAATAAGCGATAGTAAGTCCAGCAGTTTCCATTGATTTTACGATAGAACTCAATGCCTTTTCACTCATATCTTTATTTTTATTCTTGTCATTAAGCCACGGTCACTCAAATGCATGATTGGAGCCATTGAAAAAGGTTTAAGAATAACAATAATATCAAATGAAATCAATGAAGGAAAAAGATTAACTAAAAACGATCTTTAGCAGATGGAAGGACATAACGATGCTACTTCTTGTGAAAATGATTAATCAGTACAAAAGTAAACAAAGAAAGTAAACAAAGTATTAATTACTGTTTATTTTGATTACGATAGTTCCTAATTACTTGTAACTAATGTAAAAAGATAATGGGTTTAATTTTAAACTAAATAAATTGAGTAGTGTGTTAAATTTGTCGATCAGTGTATTTATTAAGAATATAAGAAAAATAATGTACAAACATTCAGAAATTTACTATTATGAAGACAATTTCCATGGCTTAAGTTTCTGAGGATTGATGGTTGGTACAAATTTTTTTTTTCAAAACTCTAATCCATGCATCTTAATTTTGATTCTAAACAATCAATCCATTTAGCAGTGTGCAAGTTGTTTTTGAGTAATATGCTAAAAGAAAAACCTTAAAAACGGAATAAAATTTCACCTCTTATCAGTGTCTTGTTTATTTAATTGCATAACTCATTAAAACAAAACAAGACAGCCAACAGGGATTAAGGAATTGAGTACTTACATAAATGGAAATAGTTTCCTCACAAAATTGCTTTATTCACAACACTTACATTTATAACAATAAATAAATGACATAATAAAATAATAATAATAATAAACAAAATAATAAAATAAACTTATAAATAACAATAATAAAATAAATAGACCTAGTATGACTAAATGCTGTAATTTGTATATTTAAAAACTAAGTAAATATTTTTATTTATATTTTAAATATACAAATTACAGCATTTATTTACATAGCCATATTAGGTTTTTTGAATTGTTTTCTTTGATGAAACAATTAATTTGAGTGAAAAACTATTAATTTTTTCTTAAAAGCACGGTTTTTTGCATCTCATCTGGGAATCCATGCTTTGGCCAATCCGTTACATCGCATCTGTTACATTGCCCAAGTCCTGGGTGTGCCACGCTCCACCATCGATGATGGTCAACCATGGATTAGGGCCACCAGAAGTTTCAATCAAAGAGAAGGTAGTGGTCGACTGTGATGTACGATGGCAAGAGATGATGGTCACTTCAACAATGGGGTGGGGGGCTGTTATCTTCACAGATGAATGCCGGTTTGGTTTGTGACAAACAGATGACAGGGACTGTGTGTGGAGAAGGCGTAGAGAATGCTTAGCTTCATTTTTCACAGACAGTCCTTTTCAAAGACAGTTAGTTATGGTACAGGGTGGAATCCACGTTAAATGAACTGATTATCATACAGAATACTTTGACTATAAGGTACATTGAGGAAGTTCTTCTGGAAGCTGTGATCCTATTTGCTCCATTTATTGGGGACAACCAAGTTAAATGCATGATAATAATCGACCGCATATAGCATAACATGGAGGATATAGGGATTACCACAATGAATTGGCCAGAATGCTCTCCTTAGAGCATGTTTACATCCTATAGAACACTTATGGGACATGATAAAGAGACATCATTTGCCACCTCCATGTGCTAAATAGCTTCTTAAACTCTTTCAAGAATGGGATTCTGTTTCACAAGATGAGATCCAATCGCTTGTTTACTCGATGTCTAGGAGACTTAAGGTCCTCTGTGAGGCCAGAGGAGGTAACACGCATTATTAAGAGCAAAGCTAAGTAATAAATTTTTGTTGTTGTTTGTTAGTTAAATTTTAATCTGTCATTAAATGATGTTTGGTGAATTTTCTTTCAAACCATAATTAAATAATTTTTTTAAACTCTCATGAATTTATAATCTCATTTAATTTGGTTTACATTAAAATAAGTACATATGTTGTAATTAATACAACGATAAAAATACATATAGTTTGAAATAAAAAAACAAAATACGAATGTAGAATTTTTGAATATATTGTTTACATATATAGATTCATTTTAATCTTTTATATATTAATATTTGAAATTATTTATGAGATTAACCCAATCCTTTCCATTAAAAAATTCTATACATATAAGAACATGCAGAATATCCCCTCTAGCCATTTTTAAATTGGAACAGTTTTACTTCCTTTAAGAAAAAATAATAACTATAAATTACTTATTTTTAAAATTAATTGTTGGTTTATAATAAACTAATTGCTAAAAATATAATTATAATTTCATTGTCATAACTGGAATTATCTCAACGATGATTATTACATTGTAGCAGTGTTTTTATTATTATTATCATTAGTGATATCCTAATTTTTTGTGGTTTAAAAATTATCTGAAAATTCGATTGGAATTCTAAACATTTATAAATACACTAAATTTATACTTACAGTTTACAATTCACATATTTACTTTTGCTTTAGCAGTGTTTTAATATTTATGGATAAATTAATTCAGTCTAGGACACAAACAAAACTATTTGACCTATATAAAAGTATCAACTTTTTATCCACATTATATTCATATCTTATATGTATATGTATAATTTAAACAATATTTATAAATCCCAGGGCTGGAAGATGATCTCAATAAAGATCGAAAATTTGGCTTGATAAAGAAAATGTTTTGCTAACCTACATCACACCAGACCGCAACTCACAATATTTAAATAATAATTTTTTATCCACATTTAAAATTTAAAGTGTTTAAAATTCTTTTGTTGTCTGTTTTTTATTTAACATATTTATAATACAATATTTCTTATAGGGGGAAAGAAGGGCCGAAGAGGATTATGGAGGTCTCTGCTGTGCTGCTTTGGAAGCGAAGACAGTCCGAAAGGATCCAAGGGCTCAGGAGTGAATGAAGTTATTTGTCATACTGAAGTTGTAAGCTCAGGATCACCTAGATATCTTCTACCTCCAGTACGACATCAGGACATGCATAAAAAATGCATGGTCATTGATTTGGATGAAACATTAGTTCACAGTTCATTCAAAGTGATTATTTTATTTCATATAATATATTATTATTATTATTTTGTTATGCATTATTATAATTTTAGCCAATCAACAATGCTGACTTTGTTGTCCCCGTTGAAATTGACGGGACCATTCATCAAGTATATGTTCTTAAGAGGCCTTATGTAGATGACTTCCTACAAAGAATGGGAGAATTGTATGAATGTGTTTTATTTACTGCAAGCCTAGCAAAGGTATTCCTGAGTGAATTTTTGCTGATATAATTTTATTATATATACCAATACTTTTTTCACAGGTTTTACTCTTTTGTACTCATGTTTAATTTATGTTTGTAAATTTTAACGATGAACTAGATTATCGACCTGCTGGATACAAGAAGTCTTTTCAGAGGATCTTCGGAAGAGGTCAAAACAGAGAAAACTTCCTTACGGTTTTCGCCGAGCTTTCGACAGTTTTATACTGTCATCTTCAGGGCCTTTTTTATTATCATATAAACAAACAATTAAAACATGAAAAAACAATAATTACAACAATAATTGGATATCTTACTTTAAAACCTTAATAGGAAATTAAACAACATGGTGTTTTGGGCACAGAAGTACATTATGTTTTTTTCGGCTCAGCATCTAAATATTGATTTAAATGGAATACATTAACAATTAAAAATTATAGCTAAAATTACAGTAAAAATAAAGTTAAAAAACGTGGTCGAGAAAGGTTACCTCATATAAGTCTAAAAAACCAATAAAATCCACCTTTTTTTAGTTTTTCAGGTACAAATGATCACAGTACGTTTCCCAAATATATATATACATATACAATTAACTTATTTTAAAATTTAAATAACAATAAAGTAGGATCACAGATCAAATCAATAAAAACCGATAAAAACAATCTCTACGACGAGGGGAAACAAAGGATACGGGGCTCGGCGAAAACCGTAAGGAAGTTTTCTCTGTTTTGACCTCTTCCGAAGATCCTCTGAAAAGACTTTTTGTAAATTTTATTTTATTTACTCTATCCTCTTTCATTAAAATATTCTATCATTATTCTCATTCCTAATTACAAACTTCCAAACCACATATCCTCCTACATCCTTCAACAGTCGTTAAATCCTCGAAAGACTCTTTTTAAAGCCCTTAACACCCTTTCTAGATACACATAACATCATTCACTCTCCCCAATTCGGCTTCCATCCTAATCATTCCACAATCCAAGGAGGCTTCAGAGTTGTTGCACAATCTCCTTTGCTCTAGAGAATAAAGAGTATTTCTTGGGTGTGTTCCTAGATATAGCTTGTGCTTTAGGCCAGGCCTGCTTTATAAAATTAAATGGTTTACCCACTCCTTATTATCTTATCCTGAAATCCTTTCTAACCAGCCACTGCTTCAGAGTAGGTGCGGCAATAAGTTCTTAGAAATCAGACCAATCCAAGCCGGTGTCCCACAAGGGAACATTTCTTTGTCCCTCCTGTATATTATATATACTGCTGACCTGCCTACACACCCCACATGGAGGCTACTGAAATTTTTTCGTCTAACTGGTATCCTATCCAAGCTCCTGCCAACATCCAAGAAAACATGGAGTTTATTGAAGACTTGTGCGGAAAGTGGAGGACAAAACTGAATGAAGAAAAATGTACTCAGTGTATGTTCACATAGAAAAACAGTCTTGCCCTTCACTGTACATCAACCACAAAGAGATACCGACATCCATTCAAGTCAAATACTTAGGACAGAGACTGTCTAGTCTAGACAGAGACTGATGTGGAATCCCGACACGACTTATGAGATAACAACTTAATATAAGACATAGGAACGAATTCATTGAAAATTGAAAACTAAACTAACCTAATACAAGACTTTACTGCAACCATTGTATGGCTCTGCCAAGCCATCCAACATACAGCCTTCCAATCAAAAGTACTCAGACAAATTGTCAAAGCTCCTTACTACATCACTAACCTCACTATCTACAATATCAACATTTTTTGTCAATGAACTGATCCATTCCCAGTTTCAAAAGGGTTCACATCAACCTTTGATCCAACCTAACCCTATTGATCGAGCTTTCTCTACACATTTCTATCCCGATGATGTTGCTTTAATTGACGGTGGCCTCGAGACCACTTTTCCCTTAACTCCTCATTGAGTGCCAGCATTGGCTGCTTTCTCATGGCATGTCATATGGGTGCAGCGCTGACCTTAGTGTTAGTGCTGCGTCCATGTAAAAAACAAATTGTGATCACATTTATCAAATTAATAGAAAATATTGAGTACAAATAAAAACATAAAGCAAATTATTTGGGTTAATTGGTTACTCTTTGAATAACTTGTTTGAATTTTTGCCTAGTTTTGCACAGACTTTTGAAAACATGCACAGCGTTATTGTCAGAGTTCATAAGTGAAACCAAGGCCTTGTCTCTATCTCTACTATAATATTTTTGTTTCAAACTGTATAGAATAACTTTACAAATAATTTCAATTGACATTATTTGAACATAAAGATCAAATTATGTCTGTATTTTCAAGTCCTAAAATGTGCTTATTTTTTATTTATTTATTTTTTTTATTATTATTATTATTTTTTTTTTAAGTATGCGGATCCAGTTGCAGACCTTTTAGACAGATGGGGAGTTTTTAGATGTAGACTTTTCAGAGAATCTTGTGTTTTCCATCGTGGAAATTATGTCAAAGACTTAAACAAGCTTGGACGGAATCTTCAGAAAGTTGTTATCGTCGATAATTCACCTGCATCTTACATATTCCATCCAGACAATGCGGTAAGATATTTTATTATTCTGCTATTCACCATTGAATGTGATTTAAAACAAATTATAAAATTCTGAAGGTTGACATTTGGTCATTACTTATCAATTGATGTCAGACCCACTTATTAAAACAAGTAATATCATTTTCACCTAGGTTATTCCTCTAAAAATAATAATAAAATAAAATAAATAAATTTAAAAAAATAAATGAATATAAATATCTATATCCAGATCTGTACAGTATATTATAGTATCTGTACAGTTTTTAACTTTTTTAAGACGGATTTTAGGATGTTGAAACACGTTCCCCGGCTTATATTTTTGACCCTCCCCCCAGCCTGGTTTATTTTCCATCTTGCATCGAGTCGCTCTTACTCGTTTTGAGCCGCACCAATTCCATTCAAAATTTGGCAGTACATTCCTCAGATATTATAGTTTCAGCAGAAGTAAGTAAATGGAAGAAGAAAATCAAAGTTGAATTTAATTGAAATTTTAGTTTTCACAAAAAGTATTCTTTATGTATTATCCAAAAAACAAAATATTTATTACTGATTTTTTTCTTCAACTTTGTAAAGGTATGTACATACTACGAGTATGGAGTTGAAAAAATATGTATACAAAAAAAATTAGATATAAATAGGACAAAAAAACATTCTGAAAATTACTGTGGATGTAAATAATTTAAAACCTAGGGCACTTTGCAGACAAGAGGTGAAAAATCAGAAAGACAATAGGATAGTGGTAGGGAAGGGCAGTGGCAAAGTAAGCTATTTCCAATGAGACAGAGATATTGTGGCCGAATGGCTTTCCAAAAAAATGTCTGTGTTGAAATTTTACTAAGTTTGAGAAAGAGGCCAAATTGTGAACAGAAGGGGAAAAAAATTTGGTTCGCTGATGAAGACGGGCAAGGAAGGGTGTGGGAAGGAGATGTTGTCCATTTACTACCGTTAACCGAGGTGCCTGCTGCACTTTGGATACCACCTCAGCCCAGTAGATGCCATGAGTGTCCAGCTAGAGCTCTTTAAATCCGGGGGGGGGGGCATGAATGAAATAACTCTTCACAAGGCGTGGGGAGTGTATAAGCCTGAACGAGACAATCCATTACTGGCCTGAGGAGCCTCCAAGCCTGAATGATATAATTCATCATGAGTCCTGAAAAGGTTAATTAAGTTTTGTCATGCCTGTTATAAAAATAATGTAATTTTAATACTCAATTGAAAGTTAAAAGTTAATAAATGTAAATATATTTTGTCCATTATTGTCTAACAATTGTGAAACATTGTTCCTGTCAAGGTTGTTGAGAAAAATCGTACAGAACAAATTGCATGAAGATTGAAGAAAATAATTATCAGATTTTTGTATTTTAATAAATAAGAAATCAAAGGATAACAAGTCAAGATAATGTTATTAGTGCATTCAAGAAAAGTAACAGGTATTGAGAAATAACCACCTAACAGGATAAAATAACCAATAGAATTAACAGGAATTTTTTTAAAAAACACTAATAATAAAAATCTCCAATTTACTTCCAGGTTCCCGTAGCTTCATGGTTTGACGATATGACTGACACAGAAATGTTGGATTTAATACCCTTCTTTGAAAATCTAAGCAAAGCAGATAATGTATATGCAACTTTATGTAATTCAAATCACCCGTATAATTCCAACTCAACGGGTAACATCAGCAATAGCCATATAACTTCATAGCATCACCAAGCTTCCTTCCCTTCCTGTGCCAACATTGCCTTCTTTTGGTAAGTATCGATACTACCAAATATTTTTTTAATTAAATCGGAATAATAGTATTGTAATTTTGAGAGCTGACGTTCAAAAGAGAAAAAAATACTAAAAAAAGAAAAATGGATGAGAAATATATATATTATATATTATATATAATATATAATATTTAATGAATTTTATACATTTGATACTTTATTACATCAATAATAAAATTGCGCTGAATCATAGAATGTAAATTTTAATTTTATTTATAAACCAAATTGGATTGTTTGATTCCCCATTTTTATATATATGTATACATAAAAATTATTCCTTTTTTCATCCTTAGTTGCTGGAAATTTCTTGTTGATGTGTTATAGGTGTTACCAATAATTTTGGAATTTTATTGCTTTAGAAATAATCGTAGACTATTTTAGCAATGTAACACATCAACTGTGCTTAAACATTAAAATCCAACAGATAAAACATTAAACAATAATTGGATAAATAAAAAAGGTTTTTTAAGCTATTTGTTATTTATTTCTTAATTTTATTTTGTAAATTAATTAAGGAAATAAATTACTTATAACACGATAAACACAAATTATGTTGTTGAAGTTTATATCAAATAAAATGTACAAAATGTTGTTTTATGATACATTAGTGTACCATAACTGTTGTTGAAATCTGTAATGTTAGATACTAATACATATAATTTTTATTAATAAGAGGTAGTACATTTTATATTATAGGTTGTGAGATAAAAATAAATAAATAAAAGCCAAGCACATAAAATTAAAAGTTTTGTTTAGTTTTTAATTTAAAAAAGCTGTGGTAATATCACGTTCTTTTTAGAAATATGTAATCAGATCAAACTCACTAAACTAATTCTAATGTTATTTATTTATTTATTTTTTATAAGGTCATTGGATTTGTTTAATATCTTTTACCTATAGTTGACTAAAATGAACTGTAGTTTTGCCGTTTTTTATTTGATTTAAATATAAAACAATCAGTCATTTATTCATTTTAATATTTAAAAAAATGTCCATAGTATTCTACATGTTTTTTAATTTTGTAACAACTAATAAGTAACTAAAGAATATGTTCACTATAAAAAAAATCCAATGCCTTTTTTTTTTCTTTTTTTTTTTTAACGCACCTCTTCTTTTATATTTAACATTCCACACAGGACATTGGGAACAAATACAAAAACATTAACCCTAAAAGAAGTGTGGTTTCTCTTGCATTGCATTATTTTACTGACATACATCCACCCCTTTTGGATTGTTTTTATTTCAGCACAAGGAGTGGAAGTTGTAATTGAAAAATTAAAAAACAACAACATAATTTTCATGTTTTTATACAACCAAACACACTTTGTTGATGTATAGAAGTTAGATTTTATTGATCGACCATCAAGGATTTTGCTAATAGGAAATGTTGATTTCCTAATTTCAATGTTGAGGATATCTTTCATATCACAATTGTAAACCTTGTTTTAATTTTACACACTTATGTATACCAAACAAATTACTGGTATTTTCCTATATTTTAAATTGTGTAAAAAATTATATCAATATAATTTAATATATTATTGTTACAATTGTACAATTTTATTTTATTTTTGTTTGTTTTATTTATATTATAAATTTAAAAAAAAAATCTAAATTTTGTAATGCTTTTTGAAATTCAAAGGGCTCAAAAGACATTTTCACGATTGAAATAATGAAATTGTTACAAACAAACATGTACATTGAATGTTTATTTAATATTTGTTTTTAGAAGAAGCCTCAGTAAGTTTTTTTAAGCCATTTTATGAGTTCCATTTAAACATAATTTTCAATAATTATTCCCTTCTGCACAAATCCAATTGTAGTATGAATCGTATCGCATTTTCAATTGTGGGGTGAGTGCAATTTTCTGTATATCTGGAATGAAAGTCTCGTTTTGAACACTTTTGAAATATACTAGAACAGCAGTAAAATTAGGCCTACATATTTTTTCTAAATGAATCTGTAGATAAATGGTACATGAGTTAATACATATATTTTTTTAAAGTAGTTTTATTTGTTGAATTATCTTCATGTCCCAGTTTTTTTAAAAATTTTTTTGAACATATAAATGTTTTAAACTAATAAAAGGTTTGTATGTGCCAAATTAGTTATAATTTAAACATTTAATTTAAGTGGAAGCATAACCATTACTGGGGTTTCTATTTATGTTTGATTTTGTTGCATACAAAGTAAATTGAATTCATTTGGACAAAGATAGCCCATACAACAAAAATGTATATTTATATATTTGTTTGTCTACAAACAAATGGATGTGTTACTGTGTGCTTGTATATATACACAATAGTTTATATAATATATTTTCAACAGTATCATAATTGTTCAAACAGAGAAAAAGATACAGAGTTCATACTGGAAAACTTTGTGAGCTTTATTTTTCTTAACCTTAGAAATATTTTGATATGAAATAAATTGTAACTCGTAAAATCAAAACAGAAATTATTAAATTATTTTGTACAAAATATTCTTTTGTCATGTTTTAAAATTCCTCACATTATTTAACTTATTCTAATTCCTAAAGGATGTAAATTTTCTTGCCTATTGTTTTCACAGTACTACGTGTAGCAATTTTTTATCAATTAACAAAATTTATTGGCTCTCGTCTTCATTATTAAAGAAAATGAATTGAAAGTAAGGAACGAAAACGACTAATTGCATCCTTTTTGTTGATTTCCATCATTAGCCTAGTATTAAAAAAAGTTAAAACTAATTAATCAAATGCATAAACATAAGAATAGTTGATGTGTTAAAAGCATTATAAATGAAATATTTTTATTATTAAATTATTCTAATTTTTTATATAGATTAATTCTTATGTTGTTTTTATTTGAAATAGTGTCATATGATTGAGAACAACGCACAACAAAATTTGATTTTTTTTTCCAACAATAAAACGGCAAACTGTAGGACTGAGAATGAATAGTAAAAGAAAGTACTTGACACTTAAAAAATATATTAAAACGAGTTTTGGTAGATATAGGGATGCCAAATTAGAATATTAATTTTTTTTAGACTTCCTCTTCACTCTTAAATGGCTGTGGGATAAAAAGCCCTCCTGAAAGAAAGTGCTTAAACTTGAACTGTGAAGCCCAACAAATCTATCTTGCTATTAACTTCTGATAATAAATTGCTAATTTTAAAAGTTTTTACAATGATTTTTTATATTTATTTTATAACTACATTAGGTCATGCTTCCGGGGGGATATTTTTGAATATTCCTTGGCACAATTTAATAGTTAGGTATTCATCAAAAAAATTGCTACTCCTATAAAAATATTTAATTAAATTAAAAATAAAATTTTACTAGGACATATTTATTCAAACAAGATTTTCATAGATTATTTTTCATACTAGATGTTTAATAATACCAAGAAAACTTTTTTATAATTTGGTTTTGGTGTTTATAATAGAATATTTAACTTTAATAACATTCTAATGTTAAAAACATTAAGCTTTATTGCATTATATTTTTGAAACTTTATACAATTTTTTTAATCTCTTTTTGATCATATCAAATTGTAGGAGATAATTTAACTTTTGAAGCTACATTTTGTGATATGCACATTTAAGTTTGTTGCCATATCAGCTTCATATAAACTGGAAATTTTTGTCAGTCATTTAGATATAATGTTGTTTATACATTTCCATTAAACTAAATCGAATAAAACATTATCAGAGACAATCACATAAATTTAACAATTAAAGAAATATATTTTAATTGCTTTGATTGCAATTAAAACAAATGAGAAATTTAAACAATGGTAATTGCTTCAAGATAACATAGAGTAAAATTGTATGGTTTAGTTTATGTTATAATCAGTTTAATTATTAAAATTTAATTAAAAACTAGTTTTTTTATCGAAAAAATATTGGTAACTCCTTGTCTTAATATACATTACATTATTATTAATATTTTTTAATGAAATTTTATTCTGAAGAGTGAAGCACACAAAGTCGTTCTTGAATTAATAAATATAAATAGTGAGTATGAACAATTAAATAAAGAAACTCATTTAAAACTTCCTGCCATTTATGGTTGGATATATTTTAATAACAATTTACTTAAGACTTAACCAATTTATTTTACTATTTGTGGGGTGACTTTTAATATGATCTGTATACTAAATGTTTCTGTAAAATATCATTTCCAAATTGTAAACATGTACTATTTTTGCTCAAATAATCCTTCTTGTACAATATAAGGGTAAAATATTAGCTAATGATTGCCAACTATGCAGTGTGAGAACAGTTAGAAGATGAATGAAGAATGAATTAATACTCAAAACAATTTAAAGCCTTCCAAACATTACTGTGTGGATCAATTAAACAATAATGTAAAATGAACCCACCCTCGCCTTGGACATTTCTTATTGGTACAATGTTTTATAAACGATGTATAGTTGAATTCCTTTTATTGCAATTGTAAATATCATTGTAAAAAATGTACAAAAGAAAAAAAATACAAAATCGCCTTCCTGAATGTGTAAATACTAATTTTAGTACAATTAGTAAAATTATAATTGTTCTCAGTTTGCTGAATTTTTAACCTAAATGCATAAAAAGAACGCTGAAATCATAATTTTGTATTATATTGTAAAGTTCTGATAATTTTTTTCCTGCAACCTATATACCACAGATGAGAAATTATAAATAAATATATATTTCCCATTAATTGTAGTTTTGTTTTTAGTGTTTTAAACATTAAATATTTATAGGTTCTTGAACCAATAATAAGAGAAATATTATATACATATAAATTAGCGTTTTCAATGAAAGAATTAATCACATTTTTCTCAATAATTCCAATTTTTTAAATCGCAAGCATAAAACAAAGAATATAAAAATATGAACTTTTGACGATCTACCATATATACAGAAATTCAACATCGTGCCTTATTTGCTAGGAGCCTTATTCTGAGCCATTATGCATATATTTTATCTCTATATACAAAATACATGTAATCCTTCAACAGGAATGTCTTAGAACAAGTCAGGGAATTACATTTACCACAGGAAAAAAAGTACTAAATGTAATGTAAAGTAAAACAAGTGAGTTAAACTTCAATTTGTGAATTGTGACAAGGTGGCATAATACAAGCAACTGTGAACAAACTTCGATAAATAAAAAATGTAATTTCAGGCTATTCCCTCAGATTTTTTTGAGATGAATTTTGGCATTGTTTTTTTATCACCAATGGTTGGTCTGTGTCATAATGTATTTCACAATATATCTGCATCCTTATGGAACATGCAAAATTTCTTTTCAGGGCTGTGATTTTAAAGTGTAGATTTTTGGTATAAGTAGAATAATTATTATACAAAATATTAAGCAGAATAATTATTATACAAAGTTTTGAGGTGTCTAAAAAGGCAGGCACATTGTCTTTAAAAGGAAGTGGTTTCACTTTTATTCAATTGTACAGTGTCGGGCATAAAGACTTACTGGAGTATGCACATCTCATTTGTAAGTGAATGAAACTGAACTGAAAATTAAACTTATCATATATTTAACAACAGGTAATAGGGTGTCAATGGCTGCAATGATTTAAGCGTTGACACTGTGCTTAAGGTGCAGGTCCCGAGTTTGAAACCATCGGCCCTGCATTCTAACCAAACATACAAACAGGCTTTTTTTTTTTTCAAAAACTCAGGCACCCCCGAGGGTTGGTATGACCTCTGCAATTATAGGAAGGGATATATAGCTAACCTAAGATAGAAGGAAGGAGGGAAAATTCGAAAGATTGTAGGTTGAGATGGGGAGGTCGTGGGTTCGAATCCCGTTCGTGACACTAACTTTTTCATTTCAACCAAGACCCTACATAAAAAGAATAATTAATTGAAATAAGTAATTTGATCAATCAGACCACTAAACATAATGGATTTCTAAGATAGAAGGTTTAAATGTTAGGGGTTTAAATAATAATGTAAATATTTATTGAATATTGTAGTCCACATTTTTAAGGGTATGTATTTGAATTCCTTTTACCTGATTTATATTTGAGTAGTTAACTGACATAAATCACATGCTTTACTGGGATTATAAATATTATATTTTTAAACCCATTAAAAATATTTAATACATCTACCTTACATTTATAACATTATGGCTGTAGTTTTAAAAATAAATAATACAAGAAAGTAATAAATCATTCATTCATAGATTTAAACCTAGCGAAGATTTAACAGATAATAAATGCTTATGAAATTATTGTGAATTATCAATGAATTAATCATATTGGGTTGTCCGGAAAATAATGCAGGATTTTAAGTTTTCATTAAAAAAAATCTATATAAAATATTCTGTTTACGTTTACAGGATTACTCNGGGAAATTATTTTGATTAAAGAACATTGCTTTAAAGTAACTAGTTTCTTTTTTTTTGTTTAATACCAAAATCCTGCATTATTTTCCGGACAACCCAATATTTACTGATCCTGAATTTTTGGTTTAAATTAGCATTATTAATGAAAAAAATCAATAATCTCAATTTATATTGAATATTTGTAGATCACATTTTTAAGGGTGTGTAATGGATATTTTTTTATTTAATGTTTTATTTGAGCTGAAACTGCCATAAATTGCATGCTTTATTTAAAGATTATAAATGCTATTATTCTTCCTTTATTCTTGTAATTCCTTTATTCATTGTTCTTTCTTTATTCTTCAAATGCCATTAAATTTCTGTTCGCCTTATGTTTATATTATGGCTAAATAACACGAAAGTAATAAATAATTCACTCAAAGATTTAAGCTAGCTCAGTATAAAAAGTAGGCAATAAATCTTTAGGAAATTATAAGAAAAATACTCTAGCAGATGGTAATGGAAGGATTTAGTGTTAAATTAATATTCTTTGTGACAGGAATATTAGAATATGAGAGTGGGAAATTCAAATGTCGGAATTATGTTGGTACACCGTAGAATGTTTGGTGGGAGATGTCGGACGGGTTTGTTTTCGTCAGTCATCCACGAGCTGTAATAGTGCGGTTCACTGACGTCCCGAGTTTATTGGCCCTTCCAGTTGATATATTTTTTTCGAAAGTGGGATACCGTTCAATAATATTTTTACGCGAGTGTAGGAGAACCGCAAAACACACGGAGAAAAAATTACAATGTGATTGAGTGATCGTTCTGTTAAAAACTCAAGCATCGGATTTTATTAAAGGGGCAAAAATCATAAAGGAGGATAAGAAGGTACTGTCAAAAAGAAAAAATAAACGAATTAAGAAGCCCATGTTTGAAATATTTTTTCTTTATCTGTTTCAAAAACACGTCAAATAAAAATCGTACATGTAAATAAAGAGGAATTGGTCCTTGGAAAGAGGCGCAAATTATTTTCTTGGTGGGGGTTTGTTTTGAATCTGCGCCGTTTAAATCCGTGAACTTTCGTACCATGTGTAAACTGGGGGGAAAAACGCTACAATGTAGACATTCGAGGAATGTGCACCGATCATCCGTTGAATGGGGAATGAAAAAGGAAGGAGCACCGTAGGAGATGAATGGAGAGTGGACCGTTAGTAAATTGTTCCCCACCACGCGAAACTCTACTACACATTACACTACTACGACGTCGCATTCATGCTAGCTGTACACCGACGTAATGTCAGTCAGTCAGTCATCCCGTGTAGAATTCAATATATGGAAATTGTCCTCTTAGTTTTTCCCTTCTTCTCTTATCAATATTTATTTCAGCCTAGTTGTACAAAAAATAAAACGCTTGAGCAAATTGAAATATCAAAAAGTTTTGTTTACGTTGAAGTCCTTTATGACAAACATTACACCAATTCCAACGTATTCCGTTTTGATTCCACAATTTAAACTAAATCAACGAAACTTAAAAAAAAATTGTATTCTATCATTTTAATAAATTATTTACATAAACGTCTTTAAATTAACGAACGAAGAAAAGGCTTCAATCATATAAGGATTGAAATTGATTAATTATTATAATAATTTTAATAAATTATATATTTATTAGCATGACAATTGCCCGTAGATTTAACACTATACGAGCTGATTCTTATGTAGTAAAAATAACCGTATAATAAAGCGGAACAATTTATGATATAGGAAGTATATAAAAGTATGTCATAGGAAGTATATAAAAGTATGTCAGTCTTTCTCTCGTATGTCTCTCTTTTTGTTTTTCTATTTATCTGTATATATATCTACGTAGTTAAATATCTATTTATCTACTGATTTTCTCCTGCTACTGTCACACCCATACTTTCTTTTACTCTCCTCTCTCTCTCTCTCTCTCTCTCTCTGTCTCTCTGTCTCTGTCTCTCTCTGTCTCTCTGTCTCTCTCTCTGTCTCTCTCTCTCTGTCTCTCTCTCTCTCTCTCTTTCTCTCTCTCTCTCTCTTTCGATCTTTCTTCTCTCTCATTTTATATCTATATTGCCGCCTTTATTTTGTTAAATATGTTTCTTTGGGGAGGAAACAGTCTAAATAAAAATAAAACAGTAAGTTTCAAGTTAAAGACTCTATTAGCATGAAAATTATTGTTTTAAAGGGGTGGTTTTACATTGACATTCCCTCATTGGAGACATTACAACAGAATAGTGAAAATACAACTTTTTCAATTAATTAGTGTAAAAAGTACAATTTTGGCTTTTTGTAAGATTTTATTTCCCTTATTTTCTTTTCAGTCTATGTTGAGCAAATAGTACTTATTACTTGTTTATTGAACATTGGAGATTTTATTTGTTAGAAAGGTAGTTTTTTGGGTTAACCAGTAAGAAACTAAAATTAGGTTGAAAAAATGTATTTAATGTGTTCTTGGTGTCTTCATTTGACTGGCTATTTTAATCCATAAACAATGGTGTGGGTTTAGTGAAGATAGATACTCCGGAACTGTGAATTTTTATCTTATTTGGAATGCATATCGAGCTATTAAATAACCTCTCAGCTGACATACCAAAAAATTAATTTTTGATTTTCAGCTGCACGACTGACAAAGTTTGTATACATCGGTAGTACATATGTATTAATTGTTGAGTCTAAAGGAAATAATGGTTATTGATTATTGTATTATAACTGTCGTAGGTGCACTTCGGTTTTATTTTTCATATTGTTATATTGTTTTTTCATATTGTTCATATTATTCAAATTATAAACAAAAATAATTATTGAAAATTGCAAATCTGTTAATGGCACGACTGACGTTAATAGAGGATAAATTCTGTCAAATTATTATTTATTTATTTTTGGGGTGTTTTTATGAAACATACACACAAAAACAAAATAAAAAGTCAAAAACAAATACGGATAAAAATTTCAAATTTAATGAGTGTAATCTTATCTTTTATTTCTCTCTTCTATAATCTACAAAACATCACTAATAAAAGTGTAAACAATTAAAAGGCAAACAAACAACACATGTCACGAAAACGATATTCAGTTTTGAAAGTTAGGTAGTCAGATTGTCGCGAGGAGTCCGTGAAAAAAAAGAGTATAAAAAAGGGTACAAAGCACAATTTTTAAATGACGATATAAATTTCAGTTGTTTTATTTTGATTTAAAACATTACTGTTAATATAAACAAGCAGCAATGTCATGCAGCTTTGAAAATTAATATCTTTATGGGGGCATTTTTTTCATGCCATACTCTTATTAATTAACTTACTTTTTCTCTTTTCATCTAATGTATCAATAAAGTACTTTCCCTCCCACGAATATGAATAAATCAAAAATGTAAACTAGGACACTGTAGCTTTTGTAAACTCGAACACACACTAAAAAAAACATGTTACAAGGTTCCTTATAGCAAATCTGCAAAAGTTTCAGGCATAAAAGATTTACTGCAACAACAACAATTATTTTCCAATCAGTTTTTTTCCATACTAAAACGTTGAAGGTCATAGCTTGCACATGAGCTGAACAAATCATAAAAATCCCCTTTCTAATACGAAATAAAGGTAACAAATTTGGTTTTATACTGGTTCCAAAAAATATAGTTATATTTTTGTTTTAATGGCTCTACAGGAAGGGGAAATTGTATTGTTCACAAACATGTTTTGATTATACGCGAAATTATATTTTTCCCTGCCAGATGTAGATATGTTCCTCTGCCACGAGGAAAACATCAATAATGACGATAAATGTTCTGCACTTCATGGCCAACGTTTAGGAATACGGCGTGGTTCGATAATGCCTAGTAGGAGAAGAGGAACGGATGACATTTCCTGAATTGAACACTTTTTGAATTGTCCTAAAATATCAGTTAATAATAAGGTTAGAAACCATTCCGTCGCAAGTATGCAATGCCTTGCATTTGCAATGTTTTTGATTATGTAAGGTGACTTACTTTCGCAATGGGGAAATCCTGTAGTTTTTGTTTTTTAATGTCAGGCGTCAGTTGAAAAAAAATGATAACCTATTGTTATTAGTACGATTTATTTTGGATGTGCTTGAATGGATGAAACTTCTGTTCTATATAAAATGAACATTGTGAGTAGTGCTTTATGATCTAGATTCTTTAATAATGGATGTTGTTGAAACAGATCTCATAATCTATACTTTTCCATGGGCAATTGATTCAGTATGCTTTCGATATATGTATTTTTAAAATAATTAACTGCGCTAGAGACTTAAATTCGAATGCAAAAATTGTCCAATTAGATAATCTGGTATTAATGAATAAATTACCACACCCATATGTTGTTTTTATGAATTTTCTAAATCGCATATCTAATAAGGAGCGGAATGTCGATCAGGTTCGGTGCTTTCTCTCGTCTTTTGAGATCTTTAATGCACAATTTTAAATGTCTCTCTCCCATTTGAAAACCGAAATAAAAACTAAAAACCTCCTCACCAAATGATTTTATAATATTAACTACTGTTCCAGTTCGCTGGGTATTTTTTTTTTACAAATTAATTCGCCTTGGCTATATAAAAGTATAAAAGAAAAAAAAAGATTTCAAATTAACGGCGTTGGTATAAAAATCGTTTAATACCTTGACATATAAAAACATTTTGAAAGAGATTGTATGTTTAATTTAAATTAATATTGAGCGAGCTTTTTTATTTATAATTTTTTAACTACTGAAATAACAATATAACACAATAATTAGTCACCTATAAAAAAATTGTAAAATTTTTACATTTCTTGTAATTTAAGTACTAGACTTTGGTCGTGCTGAATGATCTGTGAATCGAATATTGAAAATAAGGCCAGTTATAAATTTTAACCAGACTTACAAACAGGCAAAATTAGAATACTTTGGAAATTTTAGAACACCAAAACGTGTTCTGTATCTGAAGTAAAAGCAGAATTAAAATCACAGAATAAAGATTTAGTCTACAGAAGCTAGGTTTTTCTCAGTTAGTGAACGTGTTTTGATGATATCCAATAACTATAGTCATTAAATTCAGCAGTTGAAATAATGACCGCTAAGATTTTTCAACAACTAGGAGTTTTTTCTGCTTTTATTAGTGACCCATTTGACATTTATTGATTTTCATTTGAGGTCATTTCTACATAATCATAGAATTTATAATCCATTATATTTCGTGGTCTATTGACCAAATTACTCCTTTCAATTAATTATTTCAATTAATAATGCCAATTGAAAAAAAGGCAAAAAGGAGGGAAAATTTGAAGGGTTGTAGGTTGAGATAGGGAGTTGGTGTCCGAGTGGATCGAAGTCTCGATAGCTCAAGTGGTAGAGCAGCGGCGTATTTAGCCGAAGGGCGTGGGTTCGAATCCCGCTCGTGGCACTAACTTTTTCATTTCAACCAAACCTTACATAAAAAGATTAAAGAATTTATAATGTTCGGATTTACTATAGTTTATTAAAGCTACCAGTCATTGCGGAAAAATTTATATTTACAACACCATTTCGATTGACATGCAAAATTCAAAGATGTACAAGACAGATACGAATGTAGTTTAAGACAGTTCATTGTTTTCAGTATATGTACTTTTATTACATAGGTTCGGCAGTGTAAGAGTATATCTAAGCTGCTTCTTCTATGAGTCTACAATAAGAGAGTTGATCTAATGAACCTTACAATAAAAGCTTCGATCAAAGCTTTATTACAACAAAAGAATGAGTCTATTCTTCCCTCCGTAAGAGGGTTTAAGTTTTTTACCAAACCTTGGATTGTACCTCCGACGATAAGAGTCTGATCTAATGCACTGATACAAAACTCCGTCAAGGAAGAGATTAGATCTGAACTTTCTACGGTAGGAGCTTTGATCTAAAACTCCTATATTTATAGAGTGGATCTAAAGCTTTGCTTTGAAGCGCTTACTTGTATTAAATTGTATCTATACGTCCTATAATATGAGGTTTCATCTAATCTCCCATAGTAAGAGAGATTCTGAAAATTTCCTTTAAAGCTTTTACCATAAAGAATTTGGATCTGTTCTGTGTACATTACATAGAACGAACTTTGATCTAATGTTCCACATCATGAGCTTCGATCAAACATCAAAGCTTTAAAAAAAAAGTGGGTTTGTATCTTCTAGAATGAAAACTTTGATCTAATGCACTGATATAAAGCTAAGCAAATATGCGAATAGATCTATATCTCCTGCAGTAGAAGCTTTGATCTAAAGGCCCTATAATTAGAGAGTGGATCTAGAGGTTGCTTTAAAGCACTGACAAGTAAAAGATTGCATATATGCTTGCTACATTAAGAGGTTTGGTCTTAAAGCTCCAATAATAGAGAGAGTATCTAAAAATTTGCTTTAAAGCTTTTACAAGTAAGAATTTACTTACATTGTACAAATTTGAAGTGTGGGTCAAAAGTGATGAAAAAGTTAGTGTCACGAGCGGGATTCGAACCCACGACCTTCGGGTCAATATGCCGCTGCTCTAACCACTTGAGCCGAAGGTCGTGAGTTCGAATCCCGCTCGTGACACTAATTTTTTCATCTCAACCAAAACCCTACATAGTAAGAATAATTAACTGAAATATAGTAAGAACTTCAAATTAGCATTCCTAAAGTGACATCTTTTATGCTGCGCTTCTATTTACGAAATTGCAGTTATAAACATTGATTGTTTCGATCTAAAGCTCCTAAAAAGGTAAAAAGAAATTTTAATCGCACTAATCGGGAGTCATAAAGTGTTTGACAAATTAAATAAAGTGCATGCAGTCATGATTATAAGTTAACGCTGTATGCTTGTATATATATTTATTTTATATAAATTAGATAATTTTGTGTAGAGATTAGTGACCGTTAATTTTAGATAATTTTCTTAAAATTTTAATTTTTTGTGATTAATTTTAAAGAGAAACGAAATATTAAACTTCTAACTTTTTATATTGTTTAGAGTTTCAAATGAGATTAATTGTAAGCCCTACCTTAATAAATACCCAATTATATTTTATTGATATATTTTCCGAAGATTTCCTTTGCGAGTACGAAGACAACTAAATCCCTTCCTACATAAACGAAATGTTTTATTTTGATTACGAAGGGGGTGGTCAGGTGACGCAGATAAAGGGAAGATGATGGTTTAGTCACCATGGTGACGAGCTATACCTTCTATTTCAAGGTTGAACACAAAAATAAACACCTTTAAGCTCGAAAAACAATTTGAAACGAATCAAGAAAGCATTAAGTATTTTCGTTTGTTGTTATATTTTCTTCCAATTTAATTCCACCCACCACTTTTTAGAATTTGAAAACATTTCATTTTTGGTAGACTGATGCTTACGTTCTTGACTTTAGTATCATAGCGGTTTTTATAGTCATTCCGTTCATATATATTTCACGTTGAATCAAAAACAACTTTTTGAGTGCCGAGTTGAGCAAGGCACTTTCTTATTTTTTTCGAGATTATCTCACTTTGGTACAAATAACAAAACCTAATCAATGTTTACGCGCTATTTTATCTACACATTCTCGGTATCTGTTCGGCAAAATATGTCAGATAATTGATTCCACTCATACAAGCTTTCTAAAGACTTACTGGTGTAAACCTACAGTACAAAATAAAGCTTAGGTAGGGCGTAAGTGTGCATGTTCTGCTAAGCTTATAAGAATATCGCTTTAGAAAGCTTTCAAAATCACTCTGACTTGTTTTTCAACCGAACGTGTTATGCTTGTTTTAAAAAATTGGTCTATTGTCATTTCAATAATTTGTGACTCGATGCGTAATTTGATGGAACTCCTCGCGTCGTAGTTATACACCGGAGTGTTTGATATCAAAACTAGATAAGTAATTAACATTCAAATCGTTTTGAAAGGTTTTATTTTATCAAAAGACCCGTGTATATTATCTCGCCAAACGCTTGAGAAACTGGGTGGAAATTGCAATCGTTTTAAGAGGAGTGCACAAGGTCCTTGCTCCTGTAGGTGTACGATCGATACTTACGACCCATTCTACGCAGTGATACGAAAACTGTACGCACACTTTCCAAACAAATATTTCCAACCGGTTGTGGTTTTTTCTGTTAGTTTAAAGTACATAGTGGGCGAATTAACTGATCAATTTCAATAGATATGGTGCAGAAAATTTTTAATTAGTCCCATCGAAAACCCCCCATACTTGTTTCGGGGTCGGGCTCTGACTCTTTTTTATATTTTTGATAAGAAGATCTTGTTCGATTTGATAAATATTTTGAAAATAAAGGTTTATTTTCAGTGGGGGATCTTTTGTCTTTTATCCGTGTTTCTTGACTCAACACCATGATTCCTCGCGACACTCCCAGACGGACATGCAACTTATCTTAGCAATTATATTTTCATTATCTCCACTGCTTTGCTAATCATAATCTATCTGGGCTCCTTATGATGGGAAAACAAATAATTTCATTTACGTCTGAAGGGAGTAAGCGTTTTTAAATTGGAACGGCATTCTTTTTGCTACAGTGCATTAAACACATTTTATAAAAATGTATTGAAATATATCTACCATGGAAATATGAATTCTTATCAACTGTAATTTGTGCGTCTTCCTTTAAGCAAGTCAGTTTTTTCTTACTTTAATAAGAATCACCGGTATGACTCGTTTGATCAAAGTGGCTACATTCTTTATTTTTATTTTTTAATTGAGGGCATTCTTGTATAATTTATTCAAACGAACCCGTAAGTTTTGCGTGTGTTTCTTTTGTGATTTGCAAGAGTGGAAAATGGAATAGCGCTTCACTTATTTTTGAATGGATTGTAAAAAAAGCAAGGTCGTAGATTTATCAGTTTTAGCATATAACGAATTTTAATATTCCGTTTCTTATCTCGATAGTGTATGCCATCGTTTCTAAAGCCGGCACGTGCTATTTCAATGCATTTTTTTTCTCCCCCACACCGAGTCTAAAATTATAGGCTCATTGAATAGTGTGGCTTCAGAGGCAAAGTGGCACAATCTGCGAAGCAGGTGGTTCGTGGTTAACGGTAATAGTGCAAGGCGTCTAGACTTGATGCTTACACCCCCTTCTACGGTTGGCTACCCTTTGACTTCCTGTTGGAGGTGTGGTCCGCGCTGTTTCACCACATGCCCTAAAATGATATAATTACAATTCTTTAATACGACAGACAACCGCTGAAGTGTTTCGAACGTTCGATTAACTAATAATTGAGAATTTTGTAGGTTTATTGATCAAGTTAAAACTCCTATGATCACAACAGAAAAACATGGTTATGCGTGAGTCAATCCTAAATAAAATTATCTTTTTACTTAAACACAATTGTTTTATCTCTCTTTATTCTTAGGCGTTAAATAATCCGGTGCAAAATCACATTTGTATTATTTTTCTAACATTTTCTGATCTACAAGATGCCAATTTAAAAAAATTCTAGATCAATTGCAAAAATGAACACTTACGAGAAATGGTGAAACAAACTGTATACCATTAGAACCGTAAAATGTTGTAATTGCAATAAATAAATGTTGCGAAGTATGCTAGGTTGTTAGCAGCACAATTGGTGCTACTCCAATAATTAAATGTGTTAATGAGCTGCACACGCTTCATTGGGGAAATCACACGAGCGGTTACTTTCCTTGAAAGTGGGTATGGTTAATTGGCTAACTCCGCTACAATACATTGGGCTGAAAGAGATGAAAGGATGAAATGGATACTAAGGTTTTTAGCAAGTAATGGGCAAACTTGATATTGAGGTCATAGCGGACAAAAAATGTTTTCATACACGAAAGCATCGATTGCGCAGATTTTTTTGAATATCGGTTGAACCACTAAGTTCAAGTTTGGAGCCCATATCGGTTTCAGTATTGTGTTGTGTATCGGTCGTTAGTATTGTCTGTCAGGTAATCGAGAAAGTGCGGCTCTTATGTGCGGGTTCCATGTTTGTTTGTTGTCCGGGAACAGACCAAGGTAACTCAAAGTAAGTACGGTATGAAGGTAAACTGGAGTTGACGTTTTTGCAACTTTTATGGGGTTTTTAAATAGACCTGCGTTATTCGCATTAACCAAAGAAAGATATTGAGGTCGATAAGTTGCAAGGGCATATCTGGGAACCCAGGATGAAATTCAAATTGTCCAAATCTTGTACCCCAGAAATAATGTATCATTGTTTTCGCTATGTGATGGATCAGAGTGATAGAGAATAGCAGTAGGAATATCATATCAATAAAGAAAAAAAGTATATGTAATCCTTGCGGCATTCGGGCATCAAAAGAAAAATTAGAAGATACCCGCCCTTCGCAAGCCTGGAGTTCCATTTTAAGATTTAAAATATAATATTAAAAGTTAGATAAATGTTTAAAGTCGACGGCTATATTGTAAAGTAAAAAATTTCGAATAGAATTTTGAAATTATTGACACTTGATCGCTTTACTCTCGTCTTCACGCCATCTTCATTGAGGAACATAGTTTATAATATTTATTATTTCATAACTGAAACATTTTTGCGCAAAACAACATTTTTAACATGTTGTTAAAATGTTTTTAACAAACATTTTTAAAAATAAATTTGAATATTTTTGAGTGTCCTAAATGAAATTCATAGAATAAAACAATAGTTTGTTGTTTTAATATCATCAAAACGTTTCAAATGGCATATATATCAAAGTTGCTCGTCAAATCAGTAAATATGTACATGGAAATGGTACAGATAATAAATGGTACGCTTCCATACAATTTGTTCTCGCTGCAGTCCATATAAAATTTTATGCTTATTTTGTTTTCTTACTACATGCCCTTGCAAACAAATAAATCGACTTTTATTGCTGCGTTCTAATTAAATGTAAATATAATCATTATTTTGCATAACAAAAACATACGAGATCCTGTATGTTCCGGATCAAATTGTACTTCAATGAATTCTTCTTTTGTTATGATCTGTATTTTTAGTCTGTTTCCATTTTATTAATAAAAACTTTCTTTTTGGTTTTATAATCTTCGATTTGTGTATATTGATGGTGTTTTAAATCACACACTTTTGTAATAGTCTTTATCTTTTTAATACAGTTGAAATCGTGGAGATAAAGAGAAATTTAAAGAAAATTAAGGTATATTTACTTTGCCCTTATTCGTTCATGACTTTCCGAGGTCCGTCGAACTTTTTGTGACTGGGTTTACAGATACACATTCACATTTAGTACCCACAAATACCAATATTACGTTATTAGTTAAAAGAAGCTCCTATATCTTAATAACAAGGTCATGTAGCGTTCCTCCTGGTTTATTTTTTACACCGTCGTTGTGTTGTTTCTGTCGTAGTCAGATGTCCTTCGATAAAACTATTATCACATTATATTCAATTATGAAAGAGCTGAAGCATGATTCAGTATCATTGTAAAAAATTGGCCCATTCTTTTTATCCAGTATGTTGAAAACATGTTGTTTACTTTTCCGGGCAACAGTTTGAAAATGGAAAATATAATTTGAATTTTTATGACGTATGATGGCCTTTCTCCGCTCCTTGGCTAGTTCTGTTTCAACCCTGGATGAAGTTTACGTAACCTGTTTACTTGGTTTAGTAGGTATTATCCTCGAATTTAGTTTATTTCGTTGCGTAATGTCTTTCAGAGTCTAAAGAAAGGGTTAGGGATGAAAGAGGCGGCCACAAGGCTTTCTGCATCTCGATCTGAGTAT
This sequence comes from Cimex lectularius, assembly GCF_000648675.2. Taxonomy (NCBI): domain Eukaryota; kingdom Metazoa; phylum Arthropoda; class Insecta; order Hemiptera; family Cimicidae; genus Cimex; species Cimex lectularius. Next base: position 481,583 of record NW_019392736.1, read on the forward strand.
TATGCACCTCTATTTTTATAATCCAGCTTCAGGATGTTAATCAAGATGACAGCGGCTCCTTAGTGTAGGATCTGGCTTGGGGATTTTCCTCTCCTAGTTGCAAGAATCTGCACATACATAGACCCTTATAAAAACATAAAATCTGCAGTCTTCTCTTCTCCCTAGAAATATCTGCACAGTATTTCTTCTGGATAAGCATCCGGTGCATGTGCCCTAGGTCGCAGAGGCCTGTCAGGAGTCCAATCATAATCCTGGTTCTGTTGCGGTGGCCATCCCCAGCAATTCTTTTGTAAGCTCTTCTATGATTCTCTTCGTGTGCCTTATACCTGGCGTATTTCTTCTCCAGGATTTGGACTCGTTAAGTATCCATTTTTGATTAATCCTTTTTTGTAGCAAGATGCAGTAGAGTTCAGGGCCTAGAGAATTCATAATGGCTCTTTTTTTGGCCACCACTTTCTCATTGCCTCCCGAATCCCTAGGGACTCATGCCAGGGTCAGATCAGAGTCTAATGAATAAAAACTTAATCCGAAAGTCAATGGGCACGGGGGAAAAAGAAAAGAAAAAGACCCCTCGACGAATTCGAAACATCTTGTTTAGAGTGACTGATTTAAATAATTCGGAATATGAGATTTCTTTTCGAATAAACTGTCACGATCGTAATACCATTATTACTTTATAAAAACTCAAATAACCTTACTAAATTTACAAAATGTAATATTTTACCGAGAACAGTTTATTGATGAAAACGTGTGCAGATAACGATATCTGAAGAAAATGATATCTAATTATCCAATTTCCTCCTGCAGTTAATAATAGGAAAAAAGATAAATTCATAAGCTCAATTGATAAGTCATACGTAGAGCACGGATTTGTATGCACTTGCATATTCTTTTTGCTTACAACAATGATCAGATATTTATCCGAATCATACCTCATTGGATATAATGGTTAAAATTGTATTCTGCAAATTTGAAGAATAGTGCATAAATTTGCATACTGCAAATTGGAAACATTTTTGATTACTGAAAAAAAAAATAATTGAGGCAACTAAGAACACGAGAGGAAAATATCAAGAGCCTACAATTTGATTCGAATTTCAGTTAACTTGCCAGGAACTAAAATGTCAATCTGTCACAACACTCTTGAAATAATCGAAATCCTTTTTGAGGCCCCTACTTTCAAAACTAGGTGCGGTTTTTTTGCCTTTTCTGAATAATTACTTTTTCTAAAGTAGTCGGGTTTTGGAAAAGGTCCACATTGGAAACACCAACATCTCAGTCTCAATGCCGAAAGTGGGAACTTAATTTCTTGAAAAATAGCAGGTTGGATTTTTACTTTCAACGTAAAACAGAAATTGGTAAACTCACCGGGCATGCAGGATTTTATTATAACATAAATTAAAAAAGCATCCCTGACATAAATATCGGATTGACAAAAATTGAATTGGTGAAAATTAATAAAATCTTAAATGTAAACAATAAAGTTAATACAGGGAGTCGACGATCCTGTTATGTATTTTATGTTTAGTTAATCATTAGTTTCGTATGTTCCTGCGAGTATGCTCCTATTGTCTATTTCGACTTTTCTTTTTCGGGGTACAAATATTTGTTGAGCGATAAACGCTGTAGTTTCATATAAATTAACTTTGAAATGGGTCTTCAGATCATGAACTTAATCAGACTTAATTATTTATTTTATATATTCTAAGTTATATGATTTTATGATATTACTGAGATTTGTCGGTCCTATTTCCTTTTAAAATGTATATGTACTATATCAAAAACACTATTATTATTATTATCATTCTCAGTACCTGGATAACTAATCATTATTAACAATAGAACTAGCTTTTCTAATAAATATCTTATTAAATTGTGTATATGAGTAAAAGTTGTGCGATTTTTTTCACAGGGAAGTTAGGTAAAAATTATAGCTGCGCTTTTGTTAAGCCGGTTGAATATAAAATTTTCCAAATAAGGCCATAGCCCGGGCTTTGTTATTTACCATCGGTTCGACAAAAAAGGGCGGGACTAATAAATAATAACACCGTAATAAAGGAATAAAGAACACTTGAAATGTTGAGAATAGCTCGAGACGGAACCGCTTCCGGGGGGCTGCAGGTGCAGAGCTAAAGCTCTTTCTAAAACTAAAGAATAATAGATTACACTATTTTAACTTGGTTTTTGTTCAACAAATTTTGTTTATTTTTAGGCCCTAGAAAACATGGATTTACAACGGTTTTTAAATCTTAAGGAGGTCACTTATTTCCGTTCTTGTGTCATTATTTGTACTATTTCCCCAGTATTAGATTATTAAGTGCACATAATGTAGATTAATAATTTAATAAACAGTCGAAAGCACCTTTCTATGCTATTTGTTCTTATGAATTTTGTTAAAGTTTGGCTTTATTCACTTTTGGACAAAATTAGAGCTCCACTCAATTTTAAGAGTTGTTTGATGCCACAAAACTATTGGTCATAAAGGTACTAACATTATTTATATCGAATTGATTAATTATTTAATTATAAAAATGACCATTTTTCTTTCTATTCTTCATCAGTTAATTTTTATTAGTTAAGTGGTTTTCATTTATCTTAAACGATTTTTATCTCCTCCGATTCATTCAGTGTACTTAACTGAGTGTGATGCTATTAGAGCTGTAACATTCCGAGGGAACTACACGCTATATCGTGTACCTAAAAATTATTATTTAAAAAGTTTAATGAAGGAGTCTAACTGCCGGTGTACCACTTAAAACTCGTACGCACATAAACACGTGTATCGACCTTCAGTTCACTGAAGACTCGAAAATACTCTTAAGCAGGTGTCCCTCTAAAAACGTCAGATGGTCTTGTAATATTGGTCAAGGAAGGCGTGATGTCGCCAGGGTTCTTCGGCTATTTACAAACTTGGAATGCAACATCGGAAGGCGTGGGCTGGGTCGCCGGAGGACCATAAGCTTTATTGAAAATAGGTATATCCTATACCTGAAAATGAGATATGCCCGGAATGTTTCCGTAAGAGGAAGCCTATTGAAGTGAACTTGCCGTGAACCGCTCTTTACCACCGCTTAAAAACACGTGGTCTACATGTTTAAGTTTACAGTTAGTTGTTGTGAAGAAATACTTAAAATTTCGTTGAAAATTGAAGAATGTCTTGGTATTTCATTATTCATTTTGGCTGGAATCGAATGTCTGTCTGGATTAGTCACGAATTAAATCGTAAATGGATCTTAGTCGTAGTTTAGCGTGAATGTACGTTAAGGCATTTCCTTCGACTCTAGAATCTTGCTCTCGTTTTAAAAAGGTCTTTGACCCTACGTCAAGAGATAATTGAAGAAAGTTTGCCTAATATTTTGCCTAATAAATAAACGATTACTTAAACGCCTGGTGCGGTTACAAAGGTTGATTCAAAAATTAAATCGTAGTCCGTTTCAGATCAAATGGACGTAGGATCACACGGAGGCACTGAACGTTGGAGAAGTTTCGACTTTAGTATCTAGTTCGTCGTAGTAAAGAGGTCTTTAACCTAAAAAGATAGTCAAAGTACTGTCCTATAAATTTAAACGATTACTTGAACCATATAGTGTGGGGTCCAAAGGTGGATCCCACGTCAAATTGGAGTCGGTCTGATATCTTAAAATGGTCGTAGTTTGAAGCACCGTGGGGGTACATTGGAGACATTTCCTTCGTCGTAGTGAAGAGTCTTTCAATTGACAGAGATAATTGAAGAACAAAGTGTAATATCTCTCTATAAATGAATATGACTGGATTGGATGTTTTAGAGTCTGGATTTAAAATATCCTCACAATTTCAAAGGGTTGTTGAATTATGGGAAAATAACACTTGAGGTTACGTTAAAAAATCTTTGTTTAATTTATATATCCTTATTGAAAATAGTAATAGAGTGCATGTTTCGCCTGATCTTCCTTCGTGCTCTATTCCTTTTAACCATCTTTCAATTTGATTCGTATCCTTTATCCTTCTTCAATATATGTCTCCGAATTAACAGCAGCCATGTGTGAATTTCTTTTTGCCATGGCGTAAAATTATCGTCGGATCTACCCGGTTGTGAAGTAAACAAATATTGCACATAAGCGTAAATCTATGGGCGGGCGTCTACGACCGAACAACACTCCGGCCCTTAAGGACAACCAGGTGCAAGCAAGTACCTGAAGTACCTAGAATACCGGCAAACGGTGTGCGGTTCTAAAAGGAAAATTGGAAAGGAAAATCGACCGCACCCCTTGGGTCATAGACGCGGTCTACCTAGTGCGATCCGGGCTCCGGTGCAACAGCCCCTGACCACGGAAAAATAGGTCAGAGGCTAACGCCCGGCGCCGATAATACTCAGAAATACCTACGACCGCCCTTTATAAACCTCCGGTCACATTCATATTCTCAGGATTGTTGACATCAGTCAAATAGAGAGAAAACAAACTATTAAATTTACTTCAAAGTAACAAATTATGTATATTATATAACGTAACAAAATCAATCCTTGATGACAGAAAAATCGCAGCCTTGCTGCTAGGCTGTTATGCCAAAACAATCGACATTTTATCAACCTTTTTAAAACGTGGTTCTCTTTCATAATTCTGGATAATGACCTATCCTAAACCTCTTTAGCATTTACACTTCGTACGTTTGACGGGATTTCTTTCAACCCAGCGGTTTTTTAAATTTTATTTTCTTGCTTGCCAGGAAGACTTTTTGTTGTACAATTTATTAATTGATAAAATCTTTTCAGATTTTGAAAAATACATTGGCCTGGCAATTACATTTATCGAACAAAAGATATGGAACAAAAATTACATTTATAAGGACCTGCAATGCTACTAGAAAATCTATGGTAAAAGGCGCGTTCATAATTAGGATGGAATGCGAAACAAAGCCAAGGTAAAAATCTAACAAATTATATTGAAAATTGATCAAAATTATGTTGTATTAATTATTCTATCAAGTTATGTGGATCCCTGTCCTTTTCCAATTTTCTAATTTTTCAACGGCCTTTCAAAAGTTAGCAAAATCCATAAGGTCGAACTTTGGCTTTTATCCTCGGAGGGAAAATAAATTAATTCGCCCTAACGGTAAATTATCGTCTTTATATGCGCCTTAAGACCCAGACGGCTGGGAAAGAAGGATAAACGCCGTTTCTTCATTTGGGAACTCAGAATGGTCAAGGTCGGTAAACTAGGTGTAAACAAACATTACCTTGGTTGTATCTGTTTTGGAAGGGAGTTGTGGTGTAAGAGGTGGTTGATTGGAGGGGCATACAAAGTGGAAGGGTATTCCAACATCCGCGTTCTCAAAAAAGTCAAACATAAATTAGTACCGTATCACCGTTACCTAGTCATATCTTAGTTGTAAGTAAAATAAATATTAATAAAATCAACACAGCTTTGTTAAATTTTCTCATCTTAATCAATGCTACATCATAAATTCATGAATTACAATTCATTTTAACTTATAAAGATAATAGCTTGAAAGTGTTGTTCAGCTTCTTCTCCAGACCAATTACCACAGTAGTTTGTACCGTTCGTATCTACAAAGTGTGGCGAATTATGTGCCACAGGATGTACAGAATTAATACAATAATGATCTTGTTACCGACATGTTCTCTCGTTAAAAAAAGACATAAACTTATCATTAACAAAGTTCGAACATTGATATCTGTCCGTCTGTGTAGACTTACCAAAAAAATATGTTGTATTTACAAAAAAAAGTTTGATATTGAATAGTAATCAAATTTTATTATAGATTTGGCTAAACATAATTACTTTTCTTTATTTCGTTTACTAATTTTAAATTCTTGTTCAATTTTTCCCTGGTTTAATTTGTACCGTACATCCACATTTTTTAGGGTCAACTAACTCTTTTTTTGTACAGCTTTATTTTGAATATTTTACAGTTTTTTTTTAAATTTTTTAAAACGTATTACGTTTATCTCACGGTTCCGATTAAAAATTATAATCTGCGTACCCACGTATTGTCATATTGGTTTTGGGTCTGATGCGTTTCTTTATTATCAGTCAAACATTTCTTTTCATTTACGTCAAATTCTTAGCCAACCTGTAAATATGTAAATCTTTGATGCTCATGTTATTTAAGATAGCGTTTCAGGAAAATATTTTTGTTTTCAACCCACCCAGACAGTACAGTGCGGTCCTAATCACTTTTCCATTATAAATATTTCCTTTTGCTACGCCTCGTTGAGAGAGAAAAAATATGATGATTAAGAAATGGAACGTTGTTTACAGACTTCCAAGGTAAAATGTATATAATTGCCATGTGCCGATAGAACAATATAAAGGTTAAAAAGACGTAGAGCAGGGTCGAGGTTATGCAGGTCATGGTGGTGCCACTCCATACATAGATCCTACCCTCGTGTATCAGTGTGGCCTCTGCTTATTGGGAGCAGCCAATTGGGACCCATTGATTCAATCACCCATAAAAGATGTGACAAAAGTAGTCAATTATTACCTATTAAGGTACAATTCAGATGTACCATTCTGGAACGTTGTCGGGCGCCTTGCACAATTCTTCCAATTGCATGAGCTTGTTAAATACACCGTTTTAACAATTGTTTCCGTTTTAGGTAGAGAACTTGTTGAAAGAAGACCGGATATGCCTCGCAAATTCTTCTAATGAAAATGGTAAGAACTGATCGATTATCTTTTATTTCTTATTATAAAATAACACCATTGTATTGAGAGTTTTCAATAGAATTTTTCATAATTACGTGAGATTTTTTCTGAGGTATGGAGATTGCTTAAATATAAAGCAAATAAACTCTGCATGTACTTCAATTATTTAAATTAAAGATTTTTCAAATAAAATATTCTTTGTTGTTACATATACAGTGTGAGTTTTTATAAAAGACATGATAAATTTAAAGGTAGCATGGTAAATGGATATTACTGAGTTCAGAAGGTTCAGAGTTTCAGTTTCTTTGGGTAACTACAAAAAATTTAATTTGCGTTCATTTTTTTCAGCCTAACTGATTGTTGTTATTTAAAGTGAAGTTTAAAAAAATAAACAAATTAAACTTTCAATTTTGTTCTATTTTAACCAGTTACACGATATATTGACATTCTCGAGTTCTGATGGAAAACTTCAGTATCTCCAGAACGAATCGATGAATTTTTGAGTTACTGGTATCATTTTTTTATAATGTAAAGTTTTTTCAAATCGTGTGAAAAAAATTCATCCTCAAAAATTCTGAACTCAGCTATTTCAATTTATCGTTTAACTAATTAAAAAAAGGAGAAAATTGAAAATTAATTTGATTTTTTTTTAACTTCACTTTAAATAACAACAATCAGTTAGGCTGAAAAAAATTAATGCAAATTAAATATTTTATAATTACACGAGATATTGAAACTTATAAAAACTATATTATCTTAAAGTGATAATTAGTGTTATTTTTCTTCAATAGGTTGTTTTATTAAATTTTTTTAATCCTATTATAATATTCCACAGTCGGAGGCAACCATCATTTTTGGTATATGGAATATATATAATAAATAATAAGATAAAAAGAAATTGAAATTATCGAGTTCTGGAGGAAAACTTCAAAATCTCCAAAACAAGTTTCTATTATAATTTTTTTAGACTGGAAAGGATTTTAATAATGTGTGGAAAAAATAGGGCATTACATTTGAAAAAAAAGTTGATCACCAGGCAGGCTTAACGCGCCAATTTATTTTTTTTCTCTTGTATTTGCGAGGGTTCGCAACGGTCATACCTCGGGATACCGGTGTTTCTGAAAAAAAACCAATTTTTAAGTATGTCGGGTTCGAATACAGGGCCGCTGGATTCGAACCTGGAACCTTTACCTTACAGCAGGGCTTTTCAATCTTTTTATCCAGCGGACCCATTTCACAGAACAAAATCTAGGAAGGACCCCTCGCATTCAAGCATTTAAAATTAGCTACTTATGTATTTGTAATAAATGACAGTGTTATAAATTAGCCAGTACATTCCTGATTAGGCGATATAGAGAGATATCACTAAAAACAAACGGTAAATTGACATCATTAGCTTTCTATACAAAATCCTGAAAAATCAAATTGGACAGAACGGAATCAATAGGTATTTCCATTTTTTTAAGGTAAAATTCGAGCCACAGTAATAAAAGTAATAATTTTAATATTTATGATTAATGAGTTACGCTGGAGAGGGACAGCTTCGGTATTTAGGTTTTGGTGGCTGTATAGATAGAAAATACGGATTCGCATAGGTAAGTCGTGGCAATAACGAGCGGTTGAAACTTTTTGTTTTCCAGTCGGAGTCAAAAATGGGGTAAGTATCGGACTCGAAAGTAGATTTCAAGGTGGAGGACTGAAGTAATGTCTATCAAACATTCGCATTAACTTGAATAAAGTCTGTTGGCTTTGTCGAAACTGAAAACGGTTCGACCACCCGTTCATGGTCTTGTAGCAATGTATCTCGAGCTGTTGGGAAATCGCCGTGCCGTTCGCAAGCTCCGGTTTGTTTCCTTTTAAAAAATCATTTAAGTCAGGAAAGCACTCCACCTGTTCCTTCTCAACAGATTAAACCAAACACTGGATTTTTCGTGAATGAGAAATTTGTCATTTTGACATCGAAAGTTGTGATACTCTTCCCATACAAAGACTCATTTCATTCATTTTAATGAAAATATCTGATAAATATGACAGTATATGTATATTGCCATTGAAAACTTTGGCCAATTTGGCATTGTGGTCCATAAGCAGAGAACTTTCAGAGCCTAGTTCGTGTAATCAATCGTGAAAGTGCTTTCCCACGAGACAGCCACCTCGTTAATGTATGGAGAAGCATGGAATGCTGAAGGCTTCCCGTATTGTCACATACTATTTTGAAAAGATTTCAATAGACGCGACTTGATATAATTAATAATTTGAACAGACTCATCCCAAACTTTCTTGCTGGCATTTGTCTCACGGCTAAAGCTTGTCTCTGAAATCACAATGACTGCTGCTGCAAAATAAAAAACTATCGTTTTCAATACTCATTGTTATTAGTTTTTAATTTTATTTATTCACCTTACGTTTATTTTTGCAATTGTTACTGTTTCTTGAACTCCGCGGACCACAGTTTGGAAAGCCGCTCCTAAACCGTTGCGGCCACCTACGCCTCGCCAAATTATTAAATTTTTAATAGCACCAGCGGATTTTACATGAAAAATTACCTTTTGAACCTTAGTTAAGTTACTTAATTTTACAATATAACAGACAGGAAAAAATAAATAAAATGTCATGTCTTTTATAGAAACTCACAAGGTATAGAGCGGGGTAGCTAACTTAATAATTCTAAATGCTGAATTTTGTTTGAGTTTTCATAAAATTGTTATATTTGAAAGGCGTATAAACGAAATAATCGATCGTAATTAAAAAAATGAAATGATCAATGACAAATTCAGTAGATCAATAATTATGCCATTTTGTTTAAATTATTGATACCATAACCTTTAACGGGGTTTCCTTATGCCATTCTACCAAAGGCTTTTCGAATTTAATCGAAAAAGTGAAAGCGATGCACTTTTTGCTTCTTATCTGAAGGCGCTAGGTCCGGCGCATATCGCATATAATTTTTACCGCGTCACCAACGAAATATGAGTCCAAGAGGCGTTGTCATATAAGAAAACGGCTTTTCACCAATGCAGACAGGTTTTCCTTGACTCACGCCAGTCGGTCCATGCTTTTTCATGTATGCCGACCCACCAGTTTGATAAGCCCTCCTTGATCCTTATCCTCGCGGTTTGAAAGGAAAATCATCTCTTAAACCTGTGCCGCTTAACCTGTGACACTTGAGATAAGGTGAAATAACTTTCTGTAAATGGAAAAGTACATTGCCCGTTGATACGGCGACTATGTCCGCTATCTCACGAGTGATATACCGTGAATTAAAGCCTAAGTTGGACGAAGTGAGCTTTCAACGGACTTTCTTTGCCTTTCGAACCTCCTCTAACACAGGACATTTGTTTTCTTGGATGATAACCATTTTGTCTTTTAGAAAATAAAACAGCGTTTGCCGAGTAAATATATTTCAATTCAGTTTTGACTTCTCGGTTTTCAGGTTGTGTTACTTTTATTTGTTTAGCATTTTTATGAGTTTTTCGGGAACAAAACAACTATTCATTTTTTAAATCGTTTTATTTATTTTATTTGATCGATTCCGTAGATATTGGAAATGAAAGATACATGTGAAAATTTTAATTTAACAACAGCAAAAAGAAAAAAGCCCCGAAAATTGATCTAATAAAAGATATAAGAAATAAATTGCTATATTTAGTCCTTAAAAACAAAATCAAAACGTATAAAAGAAGAACAACTCGAAAACGAGAAGACAATATTTTAACAAAAAATAAAATAAATAGATTTTGTTGAACCGACACTGGGTCCGTCTACACGCGTGGGTATTTTACGCAAACGCACTTGTCGCCATCTTCAGTGAGGAACAGGCCCACTGCCGGTTCAACATTCAAAGGTTCTGTTCATCGACTCCGCAGACCCACACCTCCATTCAACTTTAAAAGATGATTTATTAATAAGTGAACAGCATCTTAAAGTCGATTGAAGTTTAAAAATATAGGATATAGAACAATCGTAATTCTTTCAGTAATAACTTTTATGATAATTAGTTCATTTCTGTCCAACTTTTCATGTTGCAAAGAGACCTACTCGAAATGTTGGATTCGAGTATTAAAAACACTCTCTTTACAAATTTAAACCAACATCATATGAATTCTGTTTTAAACAGAAGAACGAACGTGTAGATTTGATTTCACGTTGATTAATCATTAAAATAATATTAAAACACGAGTAATATACCGTGGCTAGAAATGTCAATTTAATTTTACTCTGCCTATTTTATTGTAAAACCAAGTATGATATAAAATTAATTTTTCATGTAGAATCTGCTGATACTAATAGAATTTTATTAAGTTGGCGCGTTAAGCCGAACTATTTTCTTTCACACATTTTGAAAGAACTTTCCATTCTAATAACATTGATATTTGAAATTCATCGATTTGTTCAGGAGATAAATTTCCTTCAGAACTCAATAATTTCGATTTATCGTGTAACTAGTTAAAAAAAGAGTTAATTAACAATTTAATTGAGTATAATATATTGTTATTTCAATTTAAATAACAACAATCAGTTACATGTTAAATTGATATCGAGTCTGAAGGAAAAGTGCTACATCTCCAGTACGTCGATGAATTTCTGAATTTCCGTTAGTGTTTATTTTAGAATGGAAAGGACTTTCATAATCTGTGAAAGAAAATTAGGTATTGCATTTAAAAAAATTTGATAATCATTGCATTTAAAAAAAAGTTGATAATCAGGTCGGCCTAATGAACCAATTTAATTTTTTATTTAAATGGTATAGTTTATAAACGTGGAACTATAATAATTATATAAGGAAAATGATATCGCTGGGGCGTTCTTAGTTATTGGAAGTTTTTCTGATTTATCTCACTTCATCTTAAACGCTCAACTACTTAACGCTCCACTGCCCACGAAAAAGAGTGGAAGAGAACGTTTTCAATGCAAAAGTTATCTTTGGAAGGATTAGAAGTCGATATGTAAAATTTAATGAATGCAATATTAAGTATAAGTTAATTTAGAGATAAAATTTACTATTTATTGTTACATGCAATGTTTTCAACAAGGCCCAATAATCCAACGAGCGTGAGTCACCTTACTGAACAAACCACAAAATCTCCTTATTTAGTACAAACTTAGAACGGAATATACTGTTGTTTATCACCTGGAAGCGCAATAAATATTGCGCAGTCTTGAAACGTTTTGTTGAAATTTAAAAAAAGGTCGAAAAATGCCGAACGTTGCCAAGATGTTTAAGGCGCACATACACCCTAGAGTGCACCATAAAAATTTCAATTTTAGGTTTAGTTAAACTTGAAGTGGATTATATAAAAACAAACATTTTAAAGTTTGCGGGTGTTATTATTCAAAAAATTTCGGAAATTGACACCCATCATCTTGAGAATTATGTTTTTTAGTACAAAATTTAAATTTTTCATTGAAATCTTTTAAAAGAAACTATAGAAAAAGATTTCAGACCTTTCATCTGGCCATGCGGCTTGTCGATGCAAAATAGTCACATACCTTTAAAAGACGGAATAAATAATGAGAAATTTACATTTTTTATTTTAAAAAAAACTAAGATCTGATGATGGGTGGATATTCCCGAAATATCCAAAAAATTTAAAATTTTTTCATTATATTCTCATATCTTTCATCACCAATTACAAATATAAAAAAGACAATAAGTCTTTAAAAAATCCATGTTACATAATAAAACTTAAACATTTTAAACTATAATAATCGTTTATAAGGCAACCGAGGGGAAGAACGCCCGTTCTTCTAACTCTCGGAATTTTCCAATACAAGTTTGGACATATTTGTCGGCAGTTTGATCGATCCTAATCATTCCGGTCCGCTTGTCCTCCTTTTACGTGTTTTGACCACAGTTCAAATATATGCAATATAAGAGCTGTTAAACCGGTGCGTTGTCCTTTTTTGTTTCTTCTGGTGAAAGTCAAATCGGAGGTTGGGGAAATTTATATTTAACAAATATTGCACTGCGATCGGATCCCTCATCAATGACATCGCCCCTTCCTATAAAACGGGATTTGTTTTGTCGAAATTATACTACTTCAAGTAATATCAGTTGCCCAAAACTTGAAATTTCATCTCGAAAAACCCTTATTAATTAATAAATTGGCAGAGTATTTTTTAAAATATTTTTTTATTAAGTTGTTGGAAATTTAAAAAATAATTGTTGCTTCTTATATCCTAGATTTAAAAAGAAATCGAATAAATAGCAGATAGTTATATAGCATAACCCGGATTATTGAAAAAAAAATTAATGGAACATTGTTACAGATAATAAATCTAAAAACTAAGACTAACAAAATCAGATATTTCAAATTAATGATAACGTACGTTATTTTCAATTACCGCGTTGTTAAAGAAATGGAACATCTTGATCGTAAAAAACGTTATTCCAACGTCTTGTTGATAAAACAACTCTTTCTTAACTTTAAGCTACACTTAACTTCATAGTGACGTTGGACAATAAAACTTTTGATAGGTTTAGCAAATGGGATCGTTAATAGCTCAATCGAATGAATTTTTCGCACTATTAAGAGAAAAAAAAGCATGGGGGGCCTGTGTTTGTTTCCCACGGAAGGTTCGTCGACCTTTCCTTACGTTATCCTTTTCGTTCCCTGTCACTAGTTTATTATGCTTTATCTAATCGCAGGCGGTAACTAGAATCGTACCTACTTCGACAAAAAAAAAATAGAAATGACACTTTTTTTTCTCTAGAGAAAGGTACCGGTTCATTTTATTTAAATTTAGAGGTACACATTTTGTCCTGGGAGATTGTAGATAGTCGAAGCTCCATGCATTTTAGAAATTTATTCCTTTGCTACTTCTCTCTCATTCTCTTTCTTACTATTTATTTTTTCTCTTTCTCTTTCTGTCTGCCTTTACTTTCTCGCTAGGCTGTTTGTATGTCTATCAATCCAGATTCCACTAATTTATATATTCTTGTAGACGGTAATATTAGCCTATATATTTTTTTATCTTCTGCAAGAAAAAAAAGTCACTTTCCTATCTTAATTGCTACAAAGTAGCGTCTTGTATTGCAGATGTTACTTTGCTTTCTCAGCTGAAAAGAGCCTTGGTGCTAATATAATTTTTTTCATAAAATAATCTGAAATATAATGAAAATTAATTTCAAAATTAATAAGTATGAGTATAATATTTCTTCCATGAGTACTGTATACTATTTAGGACCGGTCTGAAAATACGGTCATCTTGCCGAATAGCAAAGTTGCAGTTTCTTATTGAGTTATTTCTAACTCTTTAACTGCGTACTAACGTCGTGAATGTAAATGTTATTGTTTAATCTGCTAGAAAATCTTTTCTTTTTAATTGTAAACGTAAAATTGTAAATCGTTGTAAAAATATATTGGCAACAAGATTTTGTTTTTTAATGAACTCCGTAACTCGTCCAGTACACTTTGATTGCAAATAGTAGGAATTTTATTTCCATTTAATTAAATGAATTGTAATTTTAACTCTTATTATTAACATGATTTCTTTAGTTTTGAACAAGTTCTTTCATAACCACCTTGTTCCTTAATTATTGATTCAAGCTTAGTTGTAGCATTTTTCATTAGTCGATATAGACAAATTATTACGTATCGGTTATGTTTGATGGGGAATTTCCTGCCTTTCGTCGTTTAGGTCAGTTTGAAAATTTTCCATTATGTACTTTCGGCTCTTTTTGTCCCCTGTTAACAAAAATGGGAAAGGGTGGACAATTAGCATTGTTAACGGGCTCCTTCTAACTTTTTATACAAACCCGCGTTCCCTTCGGTTTTGGGAAATTTTACAGTGAGCATTTAACATCGGAAAGAAACTTTCGAGAAAATCATCGGAGTTATTTTGCCTCGTACAAACTTTATGCATTTAATTATCATTGTTTTAAAACATCAGTTGTTTATTAACTGTTTTTTATTTTGACGATTATTAGAAACTTAGTTTCGATTAAAGCAACAGTAACAGGCAATTCTTATAACTTTTCACTTTAGAAAAAAATATATACATCTACTATACACTAATGCCAGTTATACATATAACGAGATGATTGGGAGATATCTATACATAAGAGAGATATATATAATTGAATGGAAAAATAAAAGGAGAACGATGAGTCAATGCTCATTCTGAGACTTTTTGCTAGTTTAAAGAACAGGAATAAATTTTATAATTTAAATTTTTTTTGCACATATTTGGCCTTCCAAATTAAGTATTTTATAAGGATAAATTAAAGCTTTAGATGACAATAGGATAGATTAGATTATGAGTGAATGTTTCGAGTCAGAGCTTTATAGCACTCAGAAAGGATTAAGATAGAAGTTTTAAATGTATCAGTTAGGGCGTGAAATGACCTTAGCCATTAAAATGCCTTTAAAAATTAGTAATAATAACGAGAAAATCTGAGTTTCCTAACTTCTCCTAATCTTTTAAGTTTTATTCTTACATTGAGTAATTTAATTAGTAATTCTAACCATAATAGCAAGTCTTATCTATTATTTATCCATAAGTTATCGATTGTTAAGATCTTTTACCCTTAATTAACCCTCAGCTTTTAATTATCTGCTTCAGTAAGTATTTTCAGAAATAGACGTAATCAAGTTAACGTAGTTGATTCTATAACTTTTGAATTGACACTATATTACAAAGTACTGCGATGTAGTAATAATTTATTAGTATCACAATGTAGTAATCTAGTCATAGTCTACTTACGCTTATTTATCATAAAATAAGCACATTTTCTCTAAAATTGTCGTTGACATTTTTATTAAATTTTTCAGTTTTTCAATTCTATTTTCATATTGGTTGTAATTATAAACGTGGATTGTTGGTGATTTTATTATTGGCTAGTAACTTGTTTTTCATAAATTTATTATTATTTTCTTAAGATTTTTTGACATGTTTATGATGTTTTACATTCTCACATTTCAATAATCAACTCCACTAAATATTTGGAATAATGAACGTAACAAAGTTAAAATAATAACTATATCAATTATATCATTTGAAATAAAAAAATATTGCTTGAGTAACGTATAACAGGGCTAACCGTCTAGTGATATATTATTATTATTATTATACAATAATTTAACTTGGACCTTATATTGTTGGTCTGAGTCCTGGGATTTTTAATATTTAAAATAATTATTACATTATTTTGTTTTAATTTTTTTTTTGTTTTGACGTGTTTCTTTTTCTATTTGTAATCCTCAGATTTCATTTATCTAGTTTTCCCAGTTTCTTTTAATTATTAATTCTTACAATTTTTCAATTGAGAAAAATCAATCACAGTGTATTAATTATCTTAGGGCACTGTAAAAAATTTGTTCTACACATTGAACAATTTTAAAACTATACGTTTTATTACTTATTTGCTTGTTTCTTTTTTTTTTTTTGTTATGATTCATACAATTGCGCTTCTGATTTTATTGTTTACCATTATGATCGTTTAATATTTTTTTTAGTTCATAATATTTTAATATTTAACTTCTAAAAGTGGTTTCTTTAGAATTGAAGAACAGATTATTTCTGAAACGATTATTTCTGAACACAGTCACATCGGACGGATTGATGAAATCAGGAAACATTAAATCCATATCTTTGCAGCTGTCCGAAGACATAGAAGGAGGGAGAGTAGTAAATAGTGTTTGTTTCTTTAAAATGCCAACAGACCGAGAGAAGGGAAAAAAGAGTGAGAGAGAAAGAGTGCGAGAAAGAGAGAGGATAAGAAAAAGCTGGTTTTGAATTACGCAGAATCCGATCATGGCGTAAACAGATGGGGACAAGTCCACATTCTTTTTTCCCTCAGGTATCCAAGGACGTCTTTCTCCTGGTAGCTAGCAGTATTTATAATCTCCGCGATTCCTTGGCCCATTGTAAAAAGCGTCTTTTTTACCATTTGGTCGCGAATTCCATTTTATGTTTGAAAAGAAATTTTGAAAAGTTGAGACTAATTTTAATAGATAAATTATGTTGTATTGGATATTTAGCATCTGTAAGCTGGAATTTGTGGGAGAAAATAAGAAAAATAAGTGATAATAACGTAATTGCTCTTCGACTGGGGAAATAGATCAAAATACTTCTTCGTACCAGTCGGTTCAATATCAAAGAAAAATCAAAGGAAATCTTCAATCGATGACCATTTGGAGATGTATGTCCCTGAAAATCTCTAAGCTGTTATCATCAATTAAATTTAAAGAAAATATCAACAACTAAAACAAACACAATCAATTGATTTTTCTAAAAACAAGTAACTTCTTTTAAAAAAGAAAGCATACAATAGAATATAATGTTTATTTCCATTTTTATCGTACAACTTGTTCAACATATACATTATTTGCAAAACGTTTATTTTGCATTTTAACATTTTAGTTTAATAGGGGGATGTATTAACAAAGCCCTAGGGTTATTATACTTATAAGTTATAATTAATCAAATAACTAAACTAATATTTTTACTGGATTATTATAAATCAAAATTGAAAAAAAAATCGCTTACCCCTTGTTTATTAGTGTAATATAATAAGTCTCTTTTTTGAACCATGTATACTCCGGACATGTGCGGCAATGTTGGTTGTACCCCAATGACATTCTAACTTGATACGAGGGGCTCAACCTTGAATTGTTTAAGGTCAATCACTCTGCACGAACTTCTACGTTACTAAAAAACATTTCTAATTAACGGTGCTCCTCGTTATAAACACGAATTGCTCGCCTTCAGAGCGATTTAATCATATCATCGTTAACGGCATTTCAAAGCAAACATCGTAAACATTCTGTACGGATGAGTCAATTTATGAGTGATAACCGTGGAGATTGTAGTGCAGAAATTTTTGACTTTTGGGGGAATACTATTTTTTATAATTTTACAAACAATGACTTCATTCACATTGACTATTCGAACTGGAACTTGGTGAATGAGATTGACTAATCAACTTAGCATGATATTCCACTATTGAATCAAACTCATGTATTTTGTAATGCTAGATGGCTTTTGGTGGTTAACTTAAAATTGAATGCTTCGGGAAAGTTGGTTACTGACTGATTTGTGCAGAAACCTTTGACTTTTGGAGGAATACTATTTTTTATAATTTTACAAACATTGACTTTGAACAGTCTGAAAAATTAGCTGAATTGATTGTGAACGCTTTTGAATGGTTCATTCACGTTGACTACTCGAACTGGAACATGGTGAATGAGATTGACTTATCAACATGATATTTCACTATTGAAACAACCCATGTATTTTGTAATGTTAGATTGCTTATGGTGGTTAACTTAAAATCGAATGCTTCAGGGAAATCGGTTACTGCATTTTGTTTGTGCAGAAATTTTTGACCTTTGGGGGATTACTTTTTTTAATAATTTTACAAACATTGACTTTGAACATTTCTGAAAAATGAGCTGAATTGATTGTGAACGCTTTTGAATGGTTCATTCACGATGACTACTCGAGATGGAACATGGTGAATGAGATTGACTTATCAACTTAACATGATATTCCATGAAATCAAATTCATGTATTTTGTAATATTAGATTGGTTTTGGCGGTTAACTCAAATTGAATGCTTCAGGAAAGTCGGTCACTGTATTTTATTTGTAAGGTTTTAATGACTTTTAAATGATTATATTTAACCGAGGGATGGTATCCTCTTGTTTGGAAAGATTCACTAGACTAGATTAGAATGTATAGGAGCCGGACTCTACAATCCTACGTAATGCGACCAGCATTGGTCTATTTGCAATCTCCATTTTTTTTTAATCTAGAGCTGCTCTTTAAGCTTAAAGCTTTTTATCAGACCCCAAAGCTTTTTGAAGGGCTCCCGTGTATCCTACAGGCCCTGGCTTTTACTCTCCCAAGATTAGGAAAGGAATCTCAGCCCGCACAGGCCTTCGCACCAACAGAGGAAACGTTCCGCTGTTTCTTCTTGGCAATTTCTGCACAGGCTTGTTTCTGCCACTCCGGAGTCTGCAGTGCCCAATCAGTAGTCCAACATTATTCTAGTCCTAGCGCGTCTAGATTTAGTAGCCTGCCGTTAGTTTCTGCGATGATTCGCTAACTCTCACATTCATCACATCGCAATGGATTTATCGGACTGACCAAACGTGATATGAACATTAATCGAACCTACCAATCGTGGTAAGAACATTCATCGCATCTACTAAATGTGATAGGGACATTCACCGCATGTACCAATCGAGGTAGGGTCATTCATCGCACCTACCAAACGTAAAAACATTCCAAATGAAGTAAGATGGAGATCGGTAAACCAGAAAGAGTCGAGTTTATTATACTTTTACAGTTGATGCTAGGGATTCACCAACCATTTAGCGATAGGTAGACAGATGGTTTTAAAGGTTGTAGGTGTGGGATAGATATGAAAGTAAAAACTATATATGTTATATATATAGTTTTTACTTTCATATCAAAATAAATAAATTCATATAAAATTGAGTTGTTAAAATTTTCATTTTTATATATATATATANATATATATAATGAAAATTTTAACAACTCAATTTTTTCGCTTTTATTATAGTTAGAAGATTTTGGGGGTTATGTTATACTGTTCCTTTTAAGAGCTATGGTATCGTTTTAAGTCCACAATTAAGGGGGTAAATATATTATGCAATGTTATATAGAGCTGAAGTGTTTTTATGTAAGCTAACATAAAACAAAATATGATATTTGGCTTGCGATTAACTGAAATAGACATTAGTGAAAGTTTGAAATCAGCATATCGGATAGCAGATAGATATGTAAGCAGTGGATTTAACAATTTTTGTCGCAATCAATTCCAAGACTCGTCAGACATGTTTTTTAAGGAATAAATTACCCTTACACAAATATTAAAAATAGAAACTGTAGCAGAAAACAGGAAAAGGAAATGCGATTCGTTTGTGATTTAATCAGTTGTGGTTAAAAGGAATATTCAAAACGCAGTTTGTTGTTATGAAATTATTATTTCCCTCATTGTCGCCGTTTGAGCAAAACTGACAGTCATTCTGTAAATTGGTGGCAAGAGCAATAACGAATGTGGGTGAAAAGCACTGTTTCCATACGGCCCGACAATGTGATTCAACATTGGTAGTTTGTTTTCTTTGAATTTTTATTTTTAGATTTTCCTCCTAGAATAGAAATGCACTTCTTGTTTTGTTTGGCCTAACAGGGGATAAATAGCCTTTGCGATTTATTGCTCACCCTTTCAAACACTTCACCTACATTGTGCGTGAGTTGGAAGAAGTCCGCAATTGGCAGCAACGCTCCTTACCTTTGCTTTTGTTTGCTGGAAAGTTGACACCTTGACAGACGTATAACCAAATATATATAGGAGAAAGATAATAAATTAAATTAAACACAACTCACTTTATTATATATGTATTGAAAAGATAAAGTGACCTGGCCTCTGGTCGATAAACTAGAGAAAACAATGGCAGAACTATTTACAAGATCTTAAACATTAATAAATTAAAAAAACACTGTTTTATCCAGTCCTTAATTATTTAATAGGCTGGCAAACGTTTACAGAATAAACAATCATTTTCTCCCTCTCTATATATCTAATCTATATCTATATATCTTTAGTTCCATATTTATCTTATAGCCATATCAATATATTGTTACCTCTTCTTATTTTCTTCCTCCTCCTAAAAATCTTGTCATGTATGGCTTTATATCTTGTTTTGTTAATTACTTGATACAATTTTCATAATCTCTCATTACCCTCTTAGCTCTCTCTCTCTCTCTGTCTGTCTGTCTGTCTCTCTCTCTCTCTCTCTCTCTCTCTCTCTCTCTCTCTCTCTCTCTCTCTCTCTCTCTTTCCTTCTATCTCTCTCCTCGTGCGCACATTTATCCAAATAATTAATAAGAGATCATGGCCGAACTCTTCACCCTGTGATTTCAATAAAATCCAACCCTCTCTCCTTCTCGCTCTCATGGGGGTGGCATATTATACAAGCACATATATACAAGCAGACGTGCATTTCACCAAATCTTGACAAGAGATCAAAGCCAAAATGTTCTCTCTGTCAAAATAATCTCTCTCTCTCTCTCTCTCTCTCTCTCTCTCTCTCTCTGACTCTTGCGCATTCCCAGCCTCAATGATTTTCTCTTTACCAAAAACTTGCTCTCTCACTCATGTTCTTCCATTCTTTCCTATTTCTCTCTTTCTAACTCTGCCGGTCTGTCTGTCTCTCTCCCTCTCTCCCCCCTCTCTCTCTCTCCCCTCATTCTCCTTCTTCCTAACACCCTTTTCCCTCTCTCCTTCTCGCTGTATTTCGACTGTTTTCAAATTTTCCGGCTCTCTTTGTTTTATAAAGCTAAATGGAGTTTGAAAATAACCAGTAACCAATTACACATTTGTATTGTTTTAGTAAAGCACGGACTAAATGTATATTATAGTTATAGTCTAATATATTATAGTTCAGTTTCAATCTAACTCCTATCCTATCGGCAAACTTGCAAACGAGACAGGCGTTGTGTTACTTTTGAACTTGAAGTTGATCCGTCTTTCGATGACGGAATTCAAGCACGGACCACGTCCGGTGTGAAATTGTCAGGAATCCTCGAGAAGGATGTTTATTACGGACTTTCTTCAGCAACTTTCACCACGCCCTGGAAATCCTGCAGTGACTTCAAAAGAGTCTAAACGGACAAATCATAAATGTAACGCAGTATGGCGTTTCCTTAAATCAAACGCGGTTTAGAAAGGTTGCACGATAAGCCGGATGGTACTGAGTGACATACACTAGACGTAATAATACGATTTATAACAATTATAATGAATGACCTCTAATGTCTGACCTCTGTGTTTAGGACCCGTTGGATGAGCAGGCGTCGTTATGACATCTCAGGCAGTTAACTGAAGATTTGGCAGGTAATGTCCAATAACCTGAATATTAATAGGTGTCTATAATGGAGTCAACTACCTGTTTAAACTCAGACCACTGGCGCCTGGTGAATGAATTATTGCAATGGGATCGTTCCTAAATAATACTAATAACAAACAAGCTTAAAAGCGCATAAAACACCGCGTTTGTATTATTTTTAAAGCTTTGTTCGCATTATCTAACGTTTGTGAATTGTTGTTTGCTTGGAAAAAATGGCAGAAACAAATCGGTTGCTCAATATTTACAGTTCCGTCAAATTTAGTATCAAGCCATAAATCGTTGCATCACACGCAGTTTATTTTTCTTTTAGAGAAAAATTTCCGTGCATCAGTGTAATTTTTCAGCATTGCACTATTCAACAACCTATTCGTTACATACATTGCATCACAATTGTGTATTTGTGCTTACACTTCCGCTTGTGAGTACTAAGATCGCAAAGCTTTCTTCTATCTCAAGAGTAAAAGTGACCCTAGGTCAGAACCTTTGGCGTTAATAACGCACTTGGCAAACAACTGACATTCTTGAAATTCAACTTAAAGTACTTCCTTGTTCACATTGGCTCTGACATTTCTTTTTTAGAGTACATCTACGAAAACGCGACATTTTCTGTTTGTTGTCTAAGGAGAAAAATGAGGACTGAACCACATTCGTCAACTCGCAATAGTATTCAGATGTGTCCTTTTAAATAATCTACTCAATTACAAGCTTTTATGAAATTTTTTTGACAAATGCATTCTTTGTTTTCTTAAGACCTCGACGGTTCTAACCTTGGGGCTCCAAGTTGCATTCAAATAGACAATGAGATTTTTTTTAAAATAATTGATGCAACTCTAGCATGGCTTTATTGGCTGGGATTTCCAAGAGGAAACCTTTGATTTCTTAAACAAAAGTTTATAAAACAAAACAAAAACCGTTGACGAAGAAGTTTAGTGAACCTGGTACATGGAAAAACAGCGTTAAACGTTTTAATTCCATTGTTGTAAATTTTTCTGCATCTTAACCGTCTGCGAACATCCTGGTACGTACGCGTTTTTTTCTCGTGTGTTCTTCCACTTTTGCTATTTTTGCTAGAACTGCTTTGTATCTTTCTACTACAATTGTATATAAATTTAATATCATTATGATCCAAAAATTTCATTTAAACTTATAAGTTGAACATAATTTAAAACAAAGGTTAATCATTTTTTAAACACTACAACATAAACCAATAATGCGGTAAAGTGGGTAAATAATAAATATAACATGCCAGACGTGTATTTGTGTAAATGTTGTTTGTTTTACGACTAGTGCCTTGTTTTCAGGTTTAGTTTGTTCTTACACCTGCTTAAAATATGCTTACGTAAATCGATAAGACTCGCAATGCATATTAATATTTTTCGCTAGGTCTTTTACTGAATTCTGAATGACGTGTTTATGAACTAGCGTTTAAACCCAATTTTCGTTCAAAAGTTAATAAATATTTAAACCTACAACTGAAGATCTGCCCGTCACCCACGGTCACAGTAATTATTGTTATCAGAAAGATACAAGGCGCCATCGTTTCTATCTTATCTCGGCCCTTATTTTATTTCTATGTACAATTACATTCACAAAAATACATCTTACCTCACCAATTTTGGAATACTGTGAACAGTTTGACAAAAAAAAATTGAGTGAGTTTTTTTTTTAATTTACTTATAACTTGTTAATAATGTTTGGATATTTACGTCAGATAACATTCTGTTCTGTCAGTTGCATCTGAATCAAACAAATTATTATTTAAAACTTAGAAACTAATAATAATAATAATAATAATAACTAGACAACAATTATTAACACTAGAACCATTCTCGAAAAAATATGGCTAATTTAATATAATAATGGTTATTATGACAAGGGTTCTTTTTGGAGCAATTTTACATTTTAAAGTTGCCATTGCAATGAGCGACTCATCTCTTTTTTTAATTTATATTGCAAACTATTTTTAATTTTCTGGCGTGAAATATAACTCAACAATCTAAACCGTTTTAAATTTAAAATTCATCGCCCTTCAGACTCGACGGGTTGTTTACAGGCTTGTATCTGTCTCTGCAAGCTGATGGGCAAATTTGTTAGTTCTGCTTCATATTTAAGAAATGTTTTTAGTGATTTTTTTTAATGTAAATTTTGTGAGCACATTATCGTTATTCAGAAAGAAGATAATTTAACATTGAAAAGCCTAGATACCAGCAGAATTAAGTTTCGATCGACCCATATCTCTTCAGCGTTATCATATACAACTCGCATTTTTGGTTAATGAATCACTTTACGTCATTTAACGCTTTTAGTTTTTTAATCTGTGCTATTTATACCATGCTCTTTATCGACATTTGGACTGGTTTCGTTTTAGAGCAAGATTTTTGTTGTCACGAAATCCGATTTCCTGATTTCAAAAGATTTTCGGGCTGTTACATCTCTGCCGATAAACCTTTCTGGAGGGATCTACCGAGCTGACAGGGCTTTCATTTTCAATTTATATATTTTGAAAGAGTGACAAGTTTAGAAACATGCGCTTCTTGCTTTGATCTATACCACTTTCTGTGGTCCTTAACGGTTTTTCGTATAGGCAAACGTTATCTGTTCAAACAATAAGCACTCAATTTGATGACATGTTTTAGGATATTTTGATCAAGCAAAACAATTTTAAAATACTAAATAGCCCACAATATTTTTAAGGCTTGTGCAGTGCGCCAATTGTCGGTTATTTCACCTGTTTCATTATCTGTTTCACAATCTTGATTATCTTTCAAGGATGCTGTTTGTAATCAATGAATCAACGTGTAACTAGATTTTCAAGTTTCATAAAAGATTAACTATCACTGAAAAATAGTAAGATCATTTTGCTATTGATTGTATAAAAATATGATGACCTAATTCTTGGTAGGCAACATTTTTGTTGTATTTAAATTTTCAAGTATTGTTTTGGAAGTAAATCCAGCATATTTGCGTGATACATCATTGACCGTACTTGTGGCTTCAATCGGGATGAAAGAGCACTATTTGACTTTTTTTTAAATAAGATTTCCGATTTTCTTCTGTAGCTTTCTACTTAAGTCTGGCATCGGTTCAAAAGTCTCTTTTACTGCTTCCACGTGTCGGGTTCGTATTAGATTCTCTTGTTCTCTCTTCCCACGAGACATTTTAACATTTTATTCGCGATAGCCGGATTCGCCCCTCCCCCTCGGACAAGATTTAAATTTCTTTCATTCTCTGCTAGTTTTCGCGATGGAAAGCTTTGGGGTCGGCGGGCTCTACTTGAAAGCGCCTCGTGCAAAAGCCCGGCCGAAGATAACAATACATTTTAAAGCTTTCTTTTGTACTTCGTTTCCTTCTCTGTAAAGAGGACCTTTTTTTGTGTGTGTGTTGAATAAATTTCGTTTTAAAGACGGCGGATAAAGAAAATTTATAAAGAGCAATAAATCAATTGTTTACGTTTGTTTGCGCCTTCTTTTTGTTATCGTTAACGTCATTTCTCTGTTTTGCACTTTGGTTTTACGTCAGAACTTTTTATTCGTCAGCCGATTTATATTCTCATCTGATTCTCATTAAAATTCATTACCCTTTGTGCGCTATGTCCATGTTAATTCTTCGTTTCAATGATAATTTTTAAAACCTAAATAATATAATTTGTCGCTTGTTTTCTTAGAAAACAACGTTCTACGATATAAATTGTACGGTTATTTCTAGAACAAAATTTGTGTTATGTTTAAATCCCCTTTATATATAATTTTGAAATTCTTAATAAATAAATTAGTATATGGTAGGTAGAAAGAAAAGGAAAATAAAGGAAAAACGAGGAAATACGTAGGAAAATAAATAAATTATGACTTATAGTTTATGGTTTCCCGCTGAAGATTAATAGAAATTTAAAAAATCTTCAATTTCCAATTTTTTGTCTTGTGTTTTTGAAACGTGTGTACATAATGAACCAATTGTTCAAAATAAATAATACAATATATATAAAAAAATATGCTGAAGGATACGTCTAACCTTTCATTAAGATTCAAATAAATTTACATGATTGAGTAAATGGATTATTGTGGGATGAATATTAACATTTGTCTCTTTTAGACGTTTATGATGTCTAACTCAATAGTAAGGTCGCGTTAATAAATTTATTTATATATTTTTACTAATAAACGACTCTTCCAGATTCAAATCTAATACAATTTTTTAACAAATATTTTCTGTTGTACCATGAAATTTATTTAAAAAGATATCTCGTACATTTTTCTTATTTAATAGATATTTATTGTGAATTTCTTTAATATAATAGAAGTGGATTATGACATTCTCTTATCCAATAGAAATTTATCATGAATTTCTCTAATCTATAGTAGTGGATGATGATGTTCTCTTATCCAATAGAATTTATCATGAATTTCTCTTATCCAACACAAATATATCATACATTTTCCTTATTTAATAGAAATTTATTGTAAATTTCTGCTATCTGATAAAAGGGAATTATGATATTCTCTTACCCAATAGAATTTTATCATGAATTTCTTTTACAGTGCTGCTTTTTATATTCAAACGGTATTTCTTTCATTACGATGGTGAATTCATCTTATTCAACTGTCTCTATTTGATCATGAAATTCTCTTACTAAATAGAGATTTATCACGAATTTATTTTTCTCTGCTATTTAAATGACTGAAACGAAAGGCTCTTAATTTATTTTAGTGTTTTTTTTTAAATTTAGTTTACCCAACAGTCACAATTTGAGCTTAAATTTCTTTCACCCTCCTGAACTAATTATCTTACTGCTTTTATAATCCAAGGAATGCCTTCTTTCCCTTTTACGATAAATTATTTTTAATCTTTATTACCCTACTATCTCAATTTGATCTTGAATTTCTCTTACCTAATATAGATTTTATTGTGAATTTTGTTCACTTCTTTGGTTTGAAATTCAAACGAATATCTTTTACTCTCTATATTTTAACTTAGCTTGCTTAATTAAGTTCGTGCAAAAATTATCTGCTAATTATCGTTACAGATTTTCGTCCGAATTTTCCTCTTCTATTTCTCTTATATTCAAATCAATTTCTCTTTTTCCGCTTCATTGAATTCATCTGAAACCAACTGTTTCCATTTCTTCATTAATTGTTCATCCTTAGTTAGTTATCTTGGCTTTCTTCAAGCTATTTTTTATGTATACGGATTTCCATTATATTAAACAGGGTGTTCGGCTACCCGTGTTACAAATTTCGCAAGTAGATTCTTCACTCAAAATCGAAACAAAAAGCCCTAATTAACTATGATCCTAATATCAACAGTTTCGGAGTTATTCCCTTTTTCTGATTTTTTAAGATTTCACGACGTTGCTTCAAATAAACAATTAAAACTTCAAAACTAAAAGGTTTTGGACAGATCCGTTCATACCATTAAAAACTACGTTAAATTTCCAGTAAGATGTGATCAATACTAAACTTGTAACCGTTGGTGAAATAAGCATTTTATTAGCCAGAACTTAGAAATTTTTTTTTTCAAAGTTGAAAAACTTACTAGGTGATTCTAAACGACTATTAACAAACCTAGAGGCTAGCAAATTTCAGAAAACATACACCATTTAATTTCCTTTCTAGTGGTGTAATTGATTGTATAATTATTTTTTCAAAGAAGAAGAAATTGATGAAGGAAAGGAAAAACAGTGGTAAGTTGGAAAGACTAGTAATAATAAAAAATTAAAAACTTAAGGAAATTTTGAATGAATGAATTAAAAACGTTTAGAATCATAAAACTATTTTTCCGGGGAATAACAGTACAATAATCTTTTAATCAAAGGTGCAGTCGTGTTGGTAAATAAGTAAACACTTGCACTATTTCGGTTTCGAATCCAAATTAAAAAACGTTTAATAAATTCATTCAAAATTTCCTTGAATTTTTTTTAAATCTTTACACCTTACCAATCCTTCAACCAAGGTTTTTTCCTTTCCTTTATCAATTGCTTCATGTTTGAAAAAGTAATTAAAAAAGCAATTACACTACTAAAAAGGATATTAAATGAAGTGCATTTTCTGAAATTCGCTGGTCTCTAGGTTAGAAAATAGTAGTTTAGCATCACGATAGTAACTTTTTCAACTTAAAAAAGAAAATATTTTTCAAAGTTTAAGATACTAAAACAACACTTATTTCACAAGAGGTTACAAATTTAGTATTGATCACATCTTATTGGAAATTTAACGCAGTTTTCAATGGTATAAACGGATTTGTCCAAAACGTTTTAGTTTTGGAGCTATCATTGTTTGAAGCAAAGTTGGGAAATTTAAAAAAATCAAAAATAGGGGAATTACTCCGAAACTTTGAGATTATGACCATAGTTATTAGGACTTTTTGGTTCAATTTTGAATGTAGAATCTACTGGCAAAGTTGAGTAGTCAAAACATGAGTAGTCAAACACTGTACATTTTGAGTTATAAAAAATGATGATGTATATTCTTCCATATTGACATTGGTAAAAGATGATTAAGAAAACGTAATTTTATTTTTTATTGCCATAAACCTAGTGTATTATAGTCAATGATAAGTTTCACAGATTATCGATGGTCTACTATCGGGTAGCGATAGGTCTTTCTATTTTTCTTCCATTTTCAAAAGCGTGTTGCCCCGAAAGATTTTTTGAGGGTCCATCCGATTTTACAGGTTTCGTTCCTTTTGTACTCCTGATAAAACTCCAAGAAAAGAACAAGTCATATACACAGTGAAACAACTCCGTTGCATTTACGTGCATTTGTTGTTCTAAATCTTCCAAATCTGAAATAATAATTAACATTCTGATTTTCGTTATTGGGTTAAACACGATTGGCTGCTTTCATTGCACAACCTTTTGTTGCATCTATGATTGCATTGTGATGGACTTTCTCCCGAGCATCCATTGTCGTTAATCTCCTTAGATTATACGCGAGGCCATCGGATCCACGTTTCCTTAAACCTCATTGTACGGAAATTACAATGAAAAATAAATGTAAAGAGGTTGTTTAAGAAGATCGGATTCTCTTAAGATTTCCTTGAAAATATATCCAGGTGTACAAGCCTATACTGTAATGGGCGTACATTTGAAACAAAATTTTCTTTCTTTCAGAAAAAGTTATGTAGAACTGTTGGTACGCTGTTAGTGATATTTTATAGCTCATCTTTGTTTACAACAGTTGAAGTTTTCATTCGACCAAAAAATTAATTTATTATTCAGAAATCGTGAGATACGGTCTGGTGTGATGTAGGTTTCAGAAAATTATCGATTAACGGTCACTAATAATAAAAAACATATTTTGAATTTCCATATAGTCGTTGTTGTTGTTTTATTTGTATTTTTGTTATTTTATTTTTTCTTTCATTGACAATTGATACTTTTAATAGTAAAATAACAATTAATGTCACGAACAACGTCTGCACTTGGCTATTGTACTTATGTTAAGTTCATAAGCAATGTCCCCCCCCCCCTATCCCACAAGTTAAAAATTTAGTTTGATATTTTCTGTAAAGTCCGACTTATTTTCTTTAAATTTTTTTAAAGTTTCTGTAAATAGTCCGACTTATTATTTATTATCATAATTTTAGAAATTATTCATAATATTTAATAATTCATAATAACTTTAGAATTTTATTCATAATATTTACTCACTTTGCTTTCAGTAAACAGATGCTTGTTATTCCTTTTTGTTTTATTTAAAACCCCAGTTTCATAACATATTAAATAACAAAACATTTATGGAAAAGGTTATGGAAAAAACTTCTAAGAAGATGGAAAAGGGCTTAAAGCTTTTGACATTTAAATTAAAAATTATAAGAATGTTGCCTTTCTAAACGATTCGCATTTCTTCGTATTAAAGTATTGTCGCTTTCTATCCAAGCGTAAAGTAAGTATATATATATATATATATATATATATATATATATATATATACATACATACACACGACTTAATGATTTTCTAATAGGGAAAATAATGATAAATACGTTTCATTCGACAAGACGTTTTGATCTATAATCCCTGCTTGGTGTATAATCTGTGCTTGAGTAATTTACTGGTTTTTTTTTTACATTGACCTGTACTTAGCTGATATTTATAAGCTGTTAATAATTTAATACAGTCTGTAGTGTAATAAACCCGTTTGAATGTACGTACCTCGGTAATTTGTATATTAAATGAAATGGTTCCAGGAAATTGTCACTTGGGTAAAAGGTGTAATTAGATTAATCTTAACCTTTTTCCAGGTTCTGTTGTTTGTTGAGTAGGCCACTATATCTTTTTGTTTCTTAGACTGAAATTGGTCTGGAGTATTTAATTCGTTGATTGTAGCTGGTAACTTTGATAGCACAGGGGGGTTAGGGAAATAGTATTTTTTTCGGTCTCGTGTATGATGACAGTGTCTAAGTGTTTCTTTATTTTATTAAATCGAGTGTCCGGAAGAGTAGCCCAGTTGGCACCCCTGTAACTCTATTCCTGTCTTCTTGTGTAAACAGTAAGGTGTACCGAGATGTCTCAGCCAGTACACCCTTGGCTATTTATAGTTGTGCCTTATCGGGCCAGTTTGCATTTCTAGATTATTTACGGTGCATTTTATTGATCACACTTCTTTTAATGTGGTATGCCAAAAGACAGGTTGGATTTGCGCATGCTCGTTTGTACTAAAATATATTTTTTTACAAATTTAAATAAAGGGGTTGTTGAACCAGTTCAATTTAGCAAATAAGAACATTTGTAAGATAAAAGAACCGAGTTTAAACATAAGAAATTGCTATCAAAATTTTTAACAATTATGTGTGAGAGATAGCAAGGAAAATGGATGACACTTCGTACGTACGTGTATGTACACCCTATGGCAATATTTTTCCTGCGAAAGACCATAGAAAGACGTCTACTTTAATTTTTTTTAATGTTCTAGTGTATGTACGGATTGATTGTCTTTGTTTCGACCGGCGGAAAACCTAATAAGGAAATGAAATTAGAGAAGAATTGAATGGAAGAAAAATGGCGGATGTAGGGAGTTTAGTAGCATTGTCAACAAGTTAAGTCGGAAAGACGGATGCCTTGGCCGACTAGTGGCTAGTGCAAACTTCCGCACCAAGGGTTTCCCTGGTAATTATAATATTGAAGGAATTCATTCGAAGTATTTAAAACACACACACAAATAACAATGCACACTCTAATTTTTGTTTTAGCTTGCGAACTTAAATACACTAAGTACACATGATAAATCGTTCGTTCATTTTGTACAACATTTACTGAATGCTTCTTGTATGTATGAGCATGGTGTCCATGTTATATTTACGTTTGTTTTTAGTGCTTTCTTTCTACATAAAGTTTCTTATTCATTTAGTGTTAATAATAATACTTTTACGTTTTAATGAATGTAATGCAATAAACACGATACTTGTAATTGAATAAGAAAGGTTGGGCTTTAATTATACTCCATTTCTGATTATATTTTATGTAATTAATATCAGCAACCAATATTATATAATATAATTATAGGTTAAAAATCAGGGATAAGGTCAATTTTTTTAAAGTGATGGAGGTTTTTTAAAGTTGATTTTTTTTTAAATCGAATAGAACTTTATCATTAATTTATCTTTATCCAATAGAAATCTGCTATTCCTTTTTGTTATACTGTAGTAATTTATTATTAATTTCTCTTATCTTCTTTTTAAACAGTAAAAATTTATCATTAATTGCCTTATCCAATAGACTTTTATTATAATATTGTCTTCTGTATTATTGTCTTTTGGTTCATTGTACAACTTCTGCTTATGGGAGGATGACATGACGTCCACATCGCAATGACATTGATGGGTTGCGGTCTGTTCGGACCAAAATCCAAACTTCTGACAGTGCTGGAGGATAAATAGATAAAATAGGAAAGGATAAAAAAGAGATATTCATAACAATAACAACAAAAATTCTTGAAAAAGATGTTTCAGTATAATTAGAAATACTAGTATTGATTAAATATTTCAATATTTTCCCTTAATACTTATTGAAGAGTGATGATTGTTATTACTGTTAGCTCCGTAAAAAAGTAAAGCATGAAGGCGCATTAAAGCATTATAAAAGGCAGAAAACATTTGTATAATTATGTGGTGTGTGCTTGTGTGATAGTGTTTTTGTAGAAAAACGTACAAAAATTACAAGCTACAGTAAGCGAAGTCAAATGTTAAGAAATTTAAATTATATGAATTGGAACGAGATTTTTTTTTTTAAAAGATAATATGTTAATTCATGTAAATGTTCAGTTGTACACATTTTGCACATATCCGCATCCTTGACTCGCGCCTCTGAAATCTCTATAATCAAACCGGCTCGTTAGTGAAGCCGAATTCTTTAAGAGTGAGGTCTGCCAGTTTCATCATCAAACATGTTTACCGACCTCTTTCCTCCCTCTCTCTCTTTCACTCTCTCTCTCTCTCTTTCTCCTCTCTCTTCCTCTCTCTCTCCCTCCCTCTCTCTCTCCCTCTCTCTCTCTCTCTCTCTCTCTNTCCTATTTGGCTGTCTCTGTCTGTCTGTCTGTCTGTCTCTCTCTCTCTCTCTCTCTCTCTCTCTCTCTCTCTCTCTCTCTCACTCCCTCTCTCTCTTCGAAAATCGGAAAAAAAATTTAAGGGTCAAAAACAATTTATATTTAAGGTTCTCTAGAGTTGCTAAAATGAAATTTCATATTAGTTTCTCGAAAACAAATTATGGCCATTTCTACTTGAAAAATATTTGGTTTTTAGAAATTTTGGTTATTGTTAAACTTTGATCAAAATCAGAAATGCTGTAAAATTCACATAGTTGATTTGAGCAAGTAGAAGGGCGAAATAAAAAATATTAAAAACGGAAAATTTTGTCTGTCAAAACAATTTTTTTTCTGTGCAAAACCTTAGCCTATTCACAAGAAGTGGCGTATAAGTATTTCGGAATGTAGAATCACCAAAAAACATTTGGCCCAAATCCGTGGCACACCAACATTATCGTCCCCTTGTCAGATACAGAAGATTGATAATTAACAATCATCAGTGATCCGTTAAGGACAAATTCCGCGTCACTACGTTCTCCATTCATGAAATAAGGTTTAAGGATCTCCTTCCGTGTTGGCTGCGCAGTCATGACTCAGCTTCTATTAGATATGTATTTTCACTATCGTTTATTTGACTAAAAAAATGTTAAGCACCGGGATGATATTTTACTTTTTCGTAATGTAGTATATATATAACTGAAATCATTAAAATTAATCGTAACAATTATAAAATAAATTAAGATTTAAATCACAGTATTTTTCGATAGATTAAGTTGGATTGTGACAAATAAATATGTAGTTGTAGCTAGATTGATAGATAGTTAGAAAATCGAAACAGGCTGATAAAGCTAACTAAACTAATAGAATAAATAAAGTAGTAAACAATTACTAGTCAGTCATGGAAAGTAATCAATAAATTAATAAAAACTCATAGCAACAGATAAACAGCAATAGGTAGATAAATAGAATGACAGAGAGAAACATTAAAAAAGTATTACAGTCGGGATAACAAATCAATGAACTAGCAGTGTAGGAAGTAGTTAAATAGATTGATAAGTAGACATTTGTGCTCCACCCACTTTTTTTAATGAAGGCAAAGTAACAAAAATTAAAAAAGTTAGTGAGGAAGGGAGGAAGGAAGTGTGACAAAGCGAGTCAGATAGAAAGGGAAAGAAAGAAAGATAGAGAGATAGGGAGGGAGAGAGAGAGAGAGAGAGAGAGAGAGAGAGAGAGAGAGTGAGTGAGAGAGTGAGAGACGTGTAGACAGAGCCCTATAAAAATAAAATAACAAAATAAAAACAAACCATACGTTCCTTATTTTGACGTAATCGAGAGATTTCGCAATTAATTGACAGTAGTATAAAATTCGAAACAAGATATCAATTTTATGTGCAAGAGTGTAAAAATGGATTGCTGTGCGTGCGTGCGTTCGTGTGTGTGTTTGTTTGTGTGTGTGTGTGTGTGTGTGTGTGTGTGTGTGTGTGTGTGTGTGTGTGTGTGTGTGTGTGTGTGCGCGCGCGCGCACGTGAGTTTTATTAGTGATTGAACGGTACGTAGAAATGGACGGTAAACGGTACGATACTACCAATTGACGTCATTCATTGACATTCAGCATTTGGTACGTATTTTCACGTATCTCGGTTTTATCGGCACATACGAAGCCCCTCTCGGGCATTGCCAAATAGTAATTTAGCCAAAGTGTGGGAAGGCCCATTTAGTGTGGAGACCATGACGATAAATATACAGTAAAAATCTAATCTTGCTATTTAAAAAGGGAAGTCGTTGAACGCACTATCCTAGCAGTTGTGAGATCAATAATGTATTAATAGTCCTAGACGGCCATCCGACGACACAAGGTACACATTTAGCGCGAGTAGTTTCTCCTGCAGAAGACTATTATCGAAAACAAACACACTATATTTTAATGAACTGGTTCACATATCTGTAGAAACTGCAATCTCTTCTTGTCAACGATTTCTACACCACTGGCCTTCCGTTCTCAAAAAGGCAATATTTTATGTATTCTATTGTTTTAAAGGTAAAACCAAACAAAGGTTTGTGTTTTTGTGGCTATCACGACAGCAATATTTTCATAATGTACAATTTGAAATTAAAAAAAACTTTTATTTGTAGCTTTATTTTAAATCCGACATTTTGCTGACCTTGCAACTTTTGATTTTTGATTTCTTTGTCTGAAAGTTCAGATAAAATATCATCATATCAAGGTTTCGCGATCGAAGTTAAATTGATTAAGATTTGCAAATTTAACCATTTAACCAAGCAAATTTTTAATCATTTGTAATCAACGAAAGGATAAAGAAATATCAAAGTTTCTTTTCTTTTTATGTTTATTTTATGTGCTCGTGAAGACATAATTTTTATAAGGAAATCAATAATAAAAACAATATATTCCATGCAAAATTGCACATCGGTTATGGTCTTATCTATTATTATAATACGAATGATGATTATAAATGAAAACTAGGTACATTTTCATTACGCGAATTTTTAGGTCACGGTTTTAAGTGACCAAATGAAGTGATCGACTATAATTTTTATTTACTGTGGATAAAACATCGTTTAAAAATAAATTATGCAGTCTGAATAGAAATGAGGGCATACAATGTAGACACGCGTTAACAATAGAGGGGGATTCTTAGTAAGTTGACAAGTGTGCTTAATCGTCTGGTTTGTGATCCTTGATCAAGTAATTTAACTTGCTGTAATTTTATATATCCCATTTTTTCAAACGCACAAATTAATTGAGTGGACAAGTTATTCTGTTGAATTTGAGTGTTTTGTACGTGGATCCTTAGATGCAGTGTATGAATTTTTTGTACACATAAGTATAAAAATTGATGGGAAAAATTGTAAATTTAATTGAGGCCCGGTACCGTTTGTAAATGTTTCGTTCAGTAAATAAAAACCCCTGTGCTGTTAAAGCATTTAAAATAAGGTGAGGTTGTGATGAGAAGTTAGTATCCGAGTGAAGTCACGATAGCTCAAGTGGTAAAGCAGCGGCGTATTTAGCCGAAGGTCGTGGGTTCGAATCACGCTTGTGACACTGACTTTTTTATCTCTACCAATACCTTAAGATACAGATTAATTAATTGAAAGATATTATTTGGTCAAGCGGACTTAACTAGTGAATTTAAAATAAAAGTATTCCATAAAATAAATAATAAGAATAAATTATGTGTTTTTAAGTATTAAAGATTTAAACATCATCAAAACTACTTATGTTATTACAGGGCAAATCGGAATATCGAGTATTCTGGGGGAGTGAATGTGACCAGGTCGACTTCTATGTTTCTATCGAGTGTTGTGTTTGTGTTAATTTATGGTAATAAATGTCATTTATTAGCGTGAAAGGAAGGGGTTGCTTATAACCTCACCCCGAGGAATATCGAGTACTCTGAGGGAGTGAATGTGACCAGACATCGATGTTTGTGGTGATTTATATATATTATATGCTTTGTTTATATTTCTGTATTTGACAACCTGAGGTACAAACGAGAGGCTAGCATTCTAGGATATCAACGTAGTATATTTTTGAAATCAAAGAGTCAATAACCAGATCGAGTCGCTCAAATGGGTGCAGTTTAAAACAAAACTCGCGCGAAAGAAGAGAAAAACAAGGAAAACAGCCAAAGAGGGCCGGCGATGACCTCAGCTGTTTGTCGGCCCATAAACTTCCCACTTTATATATATACAGGGTAAATATGTAAAAGATTTACGTATAATTTCTTTTGGGAAATCCTCTGACAGGATGATAGAAAATTGCTTTCAATCATATGTTTCTCGAAAATGACTCGTCTTGTTTGTTTAGGAGTGCTTGTTTGCTTATCGTACTCATTATGTGATTGATTGAACTATTTTAATTAACCGCCTTTTATAATGTTTGTGTACAATTTTAACATTGTTTAAACTCACATCTACTAATACAGCCTAAGTAAAATACAATAAATAATTCAAATACAATTCAAATTTTTAAAAGCGCTTTTATTTATTACTTACAAATATATATTTTTTATAATCATGTATAGATTTTTTTGTTTTGTAGTATAACATCAATTGGAACTTCATATTTTAATTAGTATGAATGACTAATTTTTGTTTGCCTTTAGTCATCGAAGATTGCATCTTGTTAGACAATGAACTTTATTGGTTTACCTTAATGATATTGAAGCAATATTTTAAGCAAAATTACGGAACAATTCTTAATCAATGGTCAGATTTGTATTTTATTTTTTCTTAAATCAAAAATATTAAGAATTTAAAAAAATGTAGTAATAAAATAAATTTATTAGCATGTCCAAATCACGTCGTATAACCTATGAACGATTTATTTATTTACCAACTTGCTTGCCGACTAGACAGATTATTTTAAAAAGATTTCCACGGTTTTCATCTGCGTGGCAGGTAGTATGTCAAGGTTTTTATTTTTAACCTAGTTTAATAAACCCACAGTTGCATGGAGTACGCATCAGTTGTTTTCCTTTTAATGGTTCGGTTTATTGGTGTTGCAAAAACGTAAAAACACATTTACGAGTTCTTTTCGCCAATTATTGTCACTATACTGTTAACTGTGTCCGTTTAAATTCCAGCCAATAACTCCTCCTTTACTGAAAATGAAATGATTATTGTAGGCCTTTTGGGCGCAAAGACCTTTCTCGAGCTATTGTAACTTTCTCATTGAAAGGTAGTAATAATGTTTCTTAAAATAGGTACTAATTGAGTAAAAACTTTTTAAGTTCTGGTTTGATTTTTTCATACCATTTTGGTCTTTCAGTCGGCATTTTCTCAACTGTGTTTGGTGTTTGGTCAGGGTTATATGCAGGGTAAGCAAGACAATAAAAACTATAAAAATGACGAAACGCACCCACAGACCCCATGGAGAAATTTCATTCCATAATTTAACTTGTTTGTAAGATACAAAGTAGTTCCTAGGTATTTAATAATTCTTCAGCTTAAGATTGTAGGTCCTTGTTTCATTGTAATAATTGTATCTACTGCTCAGATAAATAAGATTTCCGTCAAAACAATAATACGAGATTAGTAGACCTAAGATGGTTTTGATCATTGTGCTGTGCTTTATGACCATCCAGTACAATAAACTGCTTAGATTGACAAATTGTGTGTTTAATTTATTTGTTTAGTTTTATTTCACGTAATTGGTGGTGTTCAAATTGAATTATTTATCCACGTGCGTACGTGAGCTGGTTTAAGTGTTTCCTTATTAACTCCCGACTTCGTTCGTACTCTGTGATGTCGGTAGTAATAGTCTGTGTACTCCGACTGCGTTCGTGTGCCATCATAGACGATACGAAATAAGACTGATATGATAGTTTTTCACGAAATCTCTTCCAGCTTGCAACGTCTCTGGGTCGACTGAGAATAACGGGATTTTCAAATATGCGCGGTGTACTGATTTTGTTTTATCAAATTCGTGGAGTCGGGTGTTGTTTTGAACTATCGCCTGGTTGCCTTACACGCTGATAACGGATGTCGCTTTTATCTTGGGTTAAATATAATCTGCCCCGTTAGAACGCAATTGACGACCATCAGGACCCAAGCCCCGCCCAATCCAATGTATTCATACGAATCAATGTGCAAATATTTGATTTAAAAAAAAGAAGACGCAGGACGCGCTTTTTCACATTTAAAATGAACCATTAAACATCAATCTTTTATTGCACAAGGTTTATTCATTAACTTAATCAGAAAAGGGCCCCTCGACAACTCGGTCGGTATTATTACGCAAATCGGTTAAACATGGAGATATTGGAATGTAAGGGTTTCCTGTTAATGGCCGACCCTGATCTCGTTCATATTCAAATACTCAAACCATAAATTATTATTAATCCAATAAAATCGAGTTGATTTACTCATGTTCTTATTTATGAGACTTGATCATTTTGTCACCTCTAAGGTCTTTGGTATATTCCTGCAGAGATGAAATCTTGTTAGTTTGTTCAAAATTAGTTATCTCCGATCCACCTGTTTTCGTAGCGGCTCTCTTCTTTCGGTTTAATTAAATGTTTGAAAAACTATCCGTTTCGTTTTGATGATACGCTTGTCCGGAACTGCCGCGAGAGTAGGCAGATCAATGAAAAAACCCATGGATTTTGCGATGGATGTAAGCGGGTCACGTCAATATCAATCGAATAGTCAGTCATTGTACGAACTGTTCGATTTTAATCCTGAAAACGGGACGATTTTGCTTTTTACTAACTGAAACTTTAAAAAAAAGTCATTTTGATTGATAATCTTTCTAGACGTAGTCATAGTAGGAACTGTTACAATTTTAATCCTGAAAACGGGGCTAATTTTGCTTTTTATTAGCTGTAACTTTTAAAAACTGTCATTTTG